>NC_058132.1:453352044-453402053 GCF_016433145.1 Gracilinanus agilis
AGAGAGAGAGAGACAGAGAGAGAGACAGAGACAGAGACAGACAGAGAGAGAGACAGAGAGAGAGACAGACAGAGAGACAGACAGAGAGAGAGAGACATAGAGAGAGAAGAAAAGACAGAGAAAGTAAGAGGGAGGGACAGAAACGGACCCAGAGAGAAGAATAAAAACCTTTTAAATTCGAGTAGTAGTTTGGTCTTTGTTTCAGTCTGGATTCATGGTTTGCACTAACCTGCCATATACCTACTATTATCTCAGATAAATATAGTGAAAGATAAACAAAAAAGACTGGATGGAAAAGTCTGCAGACAGTTTCCCCATCTTTATGGGCCTTGTGTGGTTGAATACAATGTGTATGGTGGTAGTTATTATTGTTTGGTAATAATTTTTGTAATAATCTGTCTGGTAGTTAGTTAAATCACACACATTCATATACACATAAATGGTTATTGACTAAGTCAAAATTTTCATTATACCTTTGTGTTTGTTGTCTGGCCTAGCTGGGTTCCAGGTTATCTTAGAGCAGACAGAGATGAACCATGGTAAGAATCCAGGATCAGAGGTCAGAATGATTCAGTTCAGCCCTAGCTCTGCCACTTATTGTTTGGTTAACTTTGGGCAGCCAGTTGGCACAGTGGACCAGGCTTCAGGTCTAGAATCAAGAAGTCTCGAGACCTCACACACAGGCTGTGTGACTCTGGGCAAGTCTCCTAACCCTCCCCTCCACCTTCCAGTCCCTCCCTGCTGCCCACCCTAGGTTGCTTTAAGTTTGTTACATATTTTATAACTTATAGCAACTGAATAAAAAACAACAATATAGTGACTATGAAAACCAGGTCAGGTTCTAGCCATTTAATTATAACCAATTCAAAGTATACTGGGAGAAATTAGCTACCAAGTTTAATTTGGGTCTGTGAAAATAAAATGCTAAAACCTTAGAAAAGTAGAAATGGTAAACACAGGATAGTTTTTGGTGTGCAATGGATCTATACTTCCACCTTGAGGAATGATGATAAATTTGAATATGAATATATGAATTAATGAAAACTTTAAAATTTGTTGCTTCCTCCCATAGCCATTAAAGTAGAAATTTGAGTTAAGATAGGAGGTTCATATTTATGTTATTTTAAACACAACTAGTTAGGCTTTGGAGGAAGTTAATCCTTTCCTCCAAATTCCCATCAACTTCTTTTGTTTCTTTGTGCCTACCTAATGCAGAATCAGAGGGGGTTGTGGGAGATTTTATGTTATGAAGTTTCTATGGGTCAGCAAGCATTCTATAGAGGCAGGACATTTCCAGTGATTAGAAATTCATGAATAAATTATAATTTACCCTGTCAAAATCTCACTTTCTAATAATCCACTGACAAGGATTTAAAAGGCTATCAGAGAAGTAAATACTCTGTTTTCCCCAAATTAGTACATATATACTTTCCTAACAAAAAGATTTAAAGCTGGAAAGGACTTCATAGGAAACCTAGTCTAAAACCTGCAATTTACAGATGAGAAAAATGAGAACCAGGGAAGATTAAATGACTTTCCAAAGGAAACACAGGTATATAGACAGGATCTGAAACTGTATTGTTTTATACCATATCTAGAAGGTTTTTCCACTAAACCACACTGAGGCACTGGAAATGGGCATAGGGAACTCACAAGTGAGGAAACTAACACTAATCATGAATGTTGGCACATTCTTTGCAACTTATAATCATAGAGAAGTGCCTTGAATACTGAAATAATTAAGTGACTTGCCCCAGTGTTCCAAAGGCAAGATTTGAATCTAGACCAGATCTTCCTGGCTTTGAGGCCAGTTATCTATCCACTATAAGGGCAGGAAGGTAGTGCAGTGGATAGAGTGCTGGGTCTACAGTCATCTTCATGAGTTTAAATCTGGCCTCAGACATATGTTATCCTGGGCAAATCACTTAATAATCTATTTGTCTCAGTTTCCTCATCTGTAAAATGGGCTGGGAGAAGGAAATGGTAAACTATTCCAGTATCTTTGCCAAGAAAATTTGAAATGGAGTTAGAGAGTTAGAGTCTGACACAATTGAATATATCTATCCACTATACCACATTGTTTCTCACTACACCTATCTTTCTTTTAAAAACTTAATGGTCCAGGGATTAAGTCATACTGCATTCAAAAACATCGATTCCAAAATATGTAAAATGTGCGTGTACTTTAAAGTGCCATGTTCTGCCTCCTCCTGGCGATGTACTAGAATATATCAAATTAGAGTTACAAGCATAGATGCATAAATGTTTCAATGGATCTGTGCTTTTTTCCCCCTCTCAGATACACTCACTATGCAGATGTCAACCGAGTTTCTTTTAAAACCCTTACTTTCTGTCTTAGCAACAAGAAGACAGCTAGGTCAAGTGACTTGCCCAGGGTCCCTTAGCTAGGACGTATCTGAGGCCACATGAAAAGAGCTTAGTTTCCGAAATGGTTCCAGTAAAATGGTTAGAGCTTTTTAATTAATTAATTTTCTTTTTTTTTTCTTTTAGTAATCTAGGAAATACTATATTCTTCTTGAATGGGGACTTTGGTTCACAGGGTTTCAGTGGTATCCTCAAATGCCTCAGGACAATGAATGCCTTTTAAGTGAATCTAATAAATATCCAAGAAACTGAAACCACTCACAGAGCCACAACACAGCCATATTTGAAAAGTTTCTTCCTGTGGGTTTTTCATTGTGGTGGTTGGTGGTGGTTACAAATGCTCTTGGAAAGTAAAGAAATGAGTATGTTTTCATTTAAATCTACAGTTAACTCATTTGGGGACCAGGGCAGCAGTAGATGCAATGCTAAAATTATCGGTCGGTTTTGTATGGGGTCTTCCTCAGAGTTCTGCTGAGATGACCAGTGTGAAAGAAAGAACAATAACAATAGTCAGGAGATTTTGGTTCTAATCTAGGTGGGTACTGACATTTTCTGAGATTTAGTTTTCTCATCCTTCAAACTCTAATAAAAATTGCCACGCCTATTTCAGAGGGTAACTATGAGGCTCAGATGGACTTCCTTAAGAATATTTACAGAAAAGAAAGATCAAATTTTTACAGTGAATTTCTCAGATAAAGACCTCATTTCTCAAACATATAGAGAACAGAGTCAAATTTACAAGAACACAAGTCATTCCCCAATTGATTAATGGTCAAAGTAAATGAATAGGCAGTTTTCAGATGAAGAAATCAAAGCTATTTATAGTTATGTGATAATATGCTCTAAACCACTCTTGATTTAAGAAATGCAAGTTAAAATAACTCTAAGGTATCACCTCATACCTATCAGATCGACCAATATGACAGTAAAGGAAAGTGATAAAAATGTTGGAGGACATGTGGGAAAATTGAGGCACAAATGGACTGTTGAGAGAATTGTAAACTCACCCAACCAGAGCAAATTTGGAACTATGCCCATAGGGCTAGAAATCTGTGCATATCCTTTAATCCAGCAATACCACCAATAGGTCTGAATCCCAAAGAGATTTTTTTAAAAAAGGAAAATGACCTATGTGTACAAAAACATTTATAGTAGTTATTTTTCTGGTGGCACAGAATTGTAAATTGAGGGGATGTCCATCCATTGGGGAATGGTTGAACAAATTGTGCTAGATGATTGTGATGGAATACTATTGTGCTACAAGAAGTGAACAGGCTGATTTCAGAAAAATTTGGAAAGATTTACATGAACTGATGCAGAGAAAAGTGAGTAGAAACAGAACATTGTACATAGTAATAGCAATATTATGTGATGATCAACTAACTATAAATGACAGCTATTCTCAGCAGGTCTGTGTTTTTTTCCACAATGTGACTAATATGGAAATATGTTTTGCATGACTACACATATATAACTTATAACAAATGCTTTCCTTCTCAATGAAAGGGGAGAAGTGGGAGGAAGGGAGAGAATTTGAACACCAAAAAATTGGAGAGTAAAAATAAGAAATATATGCATAAAAAGTTAAATAACAATACAAGTGCCAACTGAGGGAAGTATGGTTTAGTGGAAATAGCACTGGATTTGGAATCATTTGAACCCTACCTTTCATTCTTAACACTCACATGATTTTGGACAAATCACTTAACTTTTCTGTGCCTCAGTTGACTCATCTAAAAAATGAGGGGATTGTATTAAGTGACCTCAAATTCTTATGACTTCGAAATATCAGGATGTATGTGTGCAATTAGTAAATGCAATTTGAAAAATATACAGTGCAAGAGGGTGACTGTATAATGTAATGGATTTCATTAAGTATATAAACCCTAAAGGTTGCTGAGTCCACTAGTTCTTTAGTTTTAACATTTTGCCTTAACAGATAATCTCATATTTTATCTTATATTATTTTGAACTTTTCTAGGAATGTTATATCCATTTGATATTTGTTAATGAAGGAGGGGGGGAAGGAAGGAACACAGTGGGATAAGGCTCACTATTACTGAAAGGAAAAATAAATTAGTAAAGGAAATGAAACCTTTGCTGTCCAACTGAGAAAGCCAAGAACCCAAGGGTAAAAGAGCCTATTATTCTCTCAAGAATTCATATAGCTTTTCACAAAATCCAGTCACTTAGGGATGGGTAACTATTCTCACATGACTCTCAAACTAATTACTTCAAGAAAAAAGGAATAGGGAAGTGGCACTGGTGAAATGACCACAAAATCATATATTTCCCTAGCATGGGAAAAACAGAAATGTACTCCTTTCAATGGTATGTTATAACTTGTCACATTTTAAAGTTGGGACTTTTGTTGTGGAAAAAAAAATGTCACCCAAGATATATATGAGGAGAAAACTAAGACTTTAATACCACTTTACCAGAATTTACACTGGAAGGCTGTCTCAGTTGACCAAACAACCAAAATGGATGTTCTTTTTTGAACTTTGGTTATGATGCTACTGAGGTCTAGCCATATTATTTGCATTTTGTCTTGTTTATCATAGTTCTGGCTTTTCTGGCTTTGTCATATCATTTCATATGGTTTATAAAGTACCCTCCCAAGGATCTTTTTCACTGCTGTGCTTTTCAATGAATTAAACTGAATCTAATGGAAAAGGTAAAAATAAACAAACAAAATTAAAAAAAAAAACCTTAGAGGTCATCTAGTTCAATTTTTTTGTTTTACTTTAATTACTATTGTTGTTGTTATAACAAATGACATTCAATAACAAATTTCCACATTAGTTTTCTGAAGTTATAAGATACAAATTATGTCCTTCCCTCCTTCCCTCCCCACTCCCAGAGCTGGCAAGCAGTTCAATCTGAATCCCCTTAAAGATAAGGAAACTATGACTTGCCCAAGATCACATAAGTAGTGAGTAGATAGCCAGTTTACATCTTTTGTCTTGAAATCCAACACTCTTCACTCTGCCATCCTGCCCTAAAGGCTAAGTTTAAAAGGTAACAACCATGAAAGGATATTTAAATTCTCTCTTCACCTCTGAAATTTCAGAAAGGGGTGATTGAGAGACAACTTGGGAGGTAAGGACTCCCAGGCATTCTGGTGATTCCAAATTTAGTGGGTCTGGCTAGTCTTTTAAACTTTACCCACCAGGCAGCTACCACCTGGAAAATCTTGTTTGAAACAGGATACTTGATGTTTAGCCTATGTAATGGTGTTATTAGGAATTATAGGGCTTGAAGTCAATGCTGTGAGAGCAGTATGGCTCTGTGATGCTATCACAGTGTGGCAGCTTGATTATTAAAAATTGTGGAATAGGGAAGAAGCAATTCTTGAAGGGGGTAACCTTTTCAGATCAAGTGCTTCTCTTTTTAGTCAAAATAGTGTCAGCCATCAATACTACCCACAATCCCAACCCCAAATCCCTATGGAACTTGCTTTTTTGACAGATGGCAAGGCCAAGTCATACATATCTCATATCTACACTTAGATTTTAACTCTTTCAAGGCACTCCCATTTTCTATGATCATGAAATAGAAAAAGGAAAATCCCATCTCATCCCAGATCCACAGAAACTAAAATCCATAGAAATACAAGTCTTTTGGGTTATCTTGTCCACTCTCTCAGGAGCTTTTGTAAAATGGTTCCTGGTAGTACCTTTGGTGGGAGCAGACTAGTTTTAAATATCTCCAGAAATGTGGCTTCCCATAATGTCAAAAATGTCTAATGGAACTCATTCTCTGTTGTGTATATCATATACAGGGAATTAGAAATAATCAGGAAATGTTCTCTTGAAACCTACACATAATAGTCAGTTATGACATTTGCTCATTAAAGTGTTAGAAAAACCATAACCAAACAATCCTCAATGTGGTTTGTCCTAGACTCTGACACCATCTCATGAAGTGAGATTCCCTTATAGGAAAAGGAAGGCTCTACTACAGAAAAGCATTTAAAAGAAAAATGTCATATTTCTCTCTTGCATATCTAATTTCATAAGTTGGAAATAATAAACATAAAAGGTACTACAGTAATGTGAACAAGAGAGAATCTCTACTACATCTTCCTTTTACTAGTATGGGGAAAAATGCCTCAAGATTACAGCAACTGAATGGTTTTTATTTAGCCAGAAATAAAATAATTAATGAAACACTGCAAGTTATTTTGAAACATGCACACGGGCAGATACACAAGTCTTGCCCAATCTTTTTGGGTTCTATTTAACAAAATAAAAACACAAACACATTCAAAATGATCATCCAGGGATGGCATAGTGTGTACTATTCTGTTCTGAGTCAGTGGGAGAGATTGTCATGTTGTGGGTAACACCCTGGAAAAAAAGGAGAGAGATTCTGTCCTCATAGTTCCCAATCATCCTATTTGTTCATCTTGTAAATCAGGGTAAATAGTAAAAAGAAACATTTTTAAAAGTTGGGCCTTACTGTGTTAAGTCCTTTTCTTATTTAGTACATTGGCTATTTGGTCTTGAGAGAATCAAAAGATACAGAAAGAAACCTTTCTGTTTCTCTGACAGATCAGAGAAGGAAATACTCTATCCACAGAACTTACTCTGCTGTTTGGTAACTATTTAAAAGAGATCTCCATATGCAAAATAATATTTTAAACTGCTAATAAGAATCATGAAGTGAAGAGGTGGCACAATAGACACTGGGCATAGAGTCAGGAAGACTAGAGCTCAAATTCCACCCTAGATACTTCCCAGGCCAGACAATTAACCTACTTGTCTCAGTTTCCTCAGCTGTAAAATGGGGATAATAATATCTACTATCTCTCAGACTTATTGTTAGGATCAAAGGAGGTAACATTTGTCCATTGTTTAATATAGTAACATAACACAGTAGTAAATATTTAAAAAATTGTTGTTTCCTTTCAACAATTCCAAGGTTTTATCTCACATCCATCAAACTGGCAAAGATTGTAAAAGACAAGAAATAGTGACAGAGAGGTCATGGAAAGAGATGAATATGAATGTGCTTGCTGTAAACTAGAGAATTGGTCCAACCATTCTGGAAAACTATTTGGAATCATGGGAAAAGCTTTTTAATTGTTCATTCTCTTTAAACCACTACTTTGAGTTACTTAAAATTCTGAATTAAGTACTAAAAAGCCAAGAGTTTCATAGTAAGAGAAATAATCCTTATTAGTTCCAAAATTTTCATGACAACATTTTTTGTGGTAACAAAAACTGGAAACAACATGGATGTCTGTTACCTAAAGAAGGACTGAACATATTGTAGGGTATGTATAAATATAAAGGACTATTATTATATTATGAGAAATAATGAATGTGAAGAACTCAGGAAAAAAATTTGAATCTTTGTATCAAGTTATGCAGAGTGGATAATGTAGAACTAGAAAGATTATACAACATGACTTTAATAATTCAAAATAATTTTAAATCACAAAATAGAAACCAAGATCTAAATACTTATAATAATATTTGAACAAGCTTTATTTCAGAGAACAGATGATAAAGCACACTTTTCTACTTTCATTAGATGGAAAAGAAAATTCTTTCCTAGTAACAATTCCAATGCAGAAGGGAAAAGGCTAGGCAAACAGAGTTAAGTGACTAGCCCAGGGTCATACAACTAGGAAGTGTCTAAGGCCATATTTGAATTCAGATCTTCCCAACTCCAGACCTGATGCTCTATCTACTGTGCCACCTAGATGCTCCTCTCAGAATGTTTTTAAATGCAAAAAATAGAAGACATGGAATTATAAGGGAAACTGATCATATTGAAGCATAGTAATTCAGCATTTTTATGATCATAGATGCTTTGGGGACCTCGGTGTACCCTAGGTTAAGAACCTTTGTTCTAAATATTGCCCTAAAGGAATTGATTATTCAGAGAAACTGAAATGGAACTCCAGGAAAATACTGGGACCAAGATTGCCACCAAGTAGAGGACATGGGACAGACATTTCGTTAATATAAAATTTCACAAAAAGGAGCCAGATCTGATCTGATCTTGACTTGCATTCAATAAACATTTCTTTTTAAAAAGAGGAAAAAGAGGCTCATGTTCAACCAACATTTATCAAGTGACTATTATGCACAAGGCATGACAGTGAAAACCAAAGATACTAAAATGAAACAAGACACTGTCTCTATTACAAGAGACTTATGGTCCAGTAGAGGGCTATTGGTACAGTCAATAAGGAGTGAACTTGGATTCAGGAAGATCTGGTTGGAATCTTGCCTCATTCACTTACTAGCTGAGTGATCTAGGACAAGTCATGACAACTTTGGGATTCATGTTCCTCATTTGTAATACTGGTAGGTAAAATAATAAGTAGAGTGCTGGACTTGGAGTCAGGAAGACATTTTCCTGAGTTCAAATTTGGCCTCAGACACTTATTAGCTGTGTTACTCTGAGCAAATGACTTGATCCTATTTGCCTCAGTTTCCTCATCTGTAAAATGAGCTGGAGAAGGATCTAACAAACAATTCCAGTATCTCTGCCAAGAAAACCCCAGATGGGGTCTCAAAGAATCAAACATGACTGAAACTGAATGAATATCAAAATCTTAAATAGGGAAGGGTTGAACTCAAAAACCTCTAAACTTGAAATCTATTATTCTATGAACCCACATATTTAAAAAAAAAACAACAAACAAACCAATGGCCTAAAAGGAAGCATTGTAAGTAAATAAGAGCTGAATGAACAAAGGCCTGGAGAACTCATCATCTTCTTTTGTGGTTCTTGTATTCAATTGGTTGCACCTGTGAAAGTATATGCACTGGAGTCTTCATTGCTGGTCATTAAACTCTTTCTTTATATTCCTGACAATTTATGGCAAGGGGAAACCTAGTGGAATGGATGAAGAGTTGACCATGAAGCTAGAAATATCTGAGTTCAAGTTTTGCCTACCCACACATATTTAACCCTATAGGCAAATCCCTTAACTTCTCAGAGTGTTCTGAGTAACTTTCCAAGACTCTAAGCAGCAGAGAAAATGCTAATCTGTATTGGGGGAGAGAGAGTTCCACTTAAGAAGTTCATGATATCAATGAAATCACAGGTCTGGTCTCTCTCCCTATCCCTTCTCATAAGACATACCTGTTTTATTCTTGTCATGCTGAAACTATGTCCAGGTAGTAAGGACATCAACATCCCCAGCTTCCTACTTACTATGACACAAGTTCATCCTCATCTCTCCCTGTTCTTGTGGCTTCTTAATGGTGATCTGATGAGAAAGCAAATGGTCTTGCTATACCCTCTGTGTTCCTGGTTTCTTCTTGTGTCATTTTCCAATTGTGTCTAACTCTTTGTGATCCCATTTGAATTTTTTTTGGGCAAAGATACTAGAGTGGTTTGCCATTTCCTTCTCTACCTCATCTGATAGATGAGGAAACTGAGGCAAACAAGGTTAAGTGACTTGACCAGGGTTACACAGTTGGTAAGTGTCTGAGGTCAGATTTGAACTCAGGAAGAGGAGTCTTCCTGACTCCAGGTCTGGCCCTCTGGCTACTGTGCCACCATGCTGCCCAGTGTGGTTCCTGATGTTTGGCTCTAATGTGTTTCAGCCTGTAGATGCCCACCACTTGCCTTTCCATAGCCCTTTGGGTGATCCTCAACTTCGATATTTTGGCTACTGCATTCCATGACTCATGTCTATTTAGCATCACCAGAACACTGGCATTAGAAAAGACACCTTTGTTTTGGGGACATGCTTAGGGTTATAAGAGCCAAGCAAACTCCCAAAGGTAAAACCAATAAGTTGTCTGAAGCAGCACACCTGGGGATTCCACTGTGAAACAAGCATATGGTTTGGTGCAGAGGGAGCAAGAAGGAATGAGAGGGAAGATGTGTGAGTAAAAGATTGAATGTACTCTCCTGAAATTGAGTAATGGGGAAAACTTGGATGTGTTACCCCACCTTACATAGCCATCTCTATGATTCATGGCAAAAGCAACATTAGGCCTTCCAGTAAAGAACCTTTGAATATCTTTGAGACTGTCCATTCTAATCCTTTTAATTTACAGACATGGAAACTGGTCTTAGAGATGTTAATATCTAACCTAAGATCACACTGCTAACTAATTACAGAGCTGGAGCAAAAACTTAGGTCTTTCTACTTTTCCATATTGCCTTTCTATGCCTCTTAGTATTTTTTAAAATACATGTAAGTCCAGAGACAGCTAGGCAGCTCAGTGGATTGAGAGCCAGGCCTAGAGACAGGAGATCTTGGGTTCAAATATGACCACGGACACTTCTTAGATGTGTGATCCTGGGCCAGTTAACCCCCATTGCCTAGCTCTTACTGCTCTTCTGACAAAGCACAGTATTGATTCTAAGATGGAAGGTAATGGTTTAAAAATATATATATGAGTGAGTCTCATGTTTGCTGCCATGAAATCTTAAGAACCAAAGGATAAAGTGTTTAATAATATCTACTACTCCAACAGATCTGTGATTTCACCAGTGTGTAAATTATTCTCTCCATGCTACCCATTTAAAGGTACATTTAATCCATTCAACTTGAATCTTGTCCACATTCTTTCATAAATTCACCAGCAAAGTCCAACTAATATGCTTAAGGCTCCTTAAGCATATTTCATAAGCATAGTTCAGCTGGTATTGTTGTGGAGTCATTTTTTAGTCGTATTCAATCCCCAGATGACCTCTTTTGGAGTTTTCTTGGCAAAGAGACTAGAGTGGTTTGCCATTTCATCTCCAGCTCATTATACAAATGAGGAAACTGAGGCAAACAGGGTTAAGTGACTTACCTAAGTCCACAACCAGTAAGTGTCTGAGGCTGGATTTCAACTCAGGAAGATGAGTCTTCCTGGCTCTAGACCTGGCACTCTATCCACTGTACCACCTACCTTCCCTCCTGATATTGTAGGGGTGCCAATAGAGCACATAGGCTACCTCTAGGTATCCTTTGCTCTGGTTCTGTGACCAGGACATCTTTTTTTTCCTGCAAGTATATGTTTCTAAGGTGACATCTTCCCCATCATTTTTCCTATATAGTTCCTCATTTTTAAAGTTGTACAGCCTTCTCAGAAAACCCTTTCCCCCCCCCATCCCATGAACTTCTCCATTGTCCTTTGGGTGATTTTCAACTTTAATATTTTGGACACTGTAGTCTTCTGTGACAATATTGATGTTAAAAAGAAGGTCTATCATTTCAGAAAGATACTAGGGATCTTTAGAAGAACTGTGTAAATCCCAGAAGGTATATATAACAATAATAGAATAAAAAGAGGTGTGGAAAATTTTTTAAGATTATACAAAGTGAAGTAAGCAAAGTGAGGAATATAATCTACATGATGACTACAGCATCATAAATGAGAACAACCATAACAAAATAACTAAAAATGAAAGTTGCAAAATTACAAAAATAAACTTGGTCCCCCCCCAAAATATTTGGGAAATCTCCTCTCCTCACTTCTTAGCATTGGAGAGGCCAAGAAGGTTCATGGTTGTGGGAGAATGCATATAATGCCAGATTTTTTTCAATATACCTAACAGTTTTGTAAAAACAAACAAAAAAAACTTCATTTATTTTTCTTTGAAAAAAAAAATAAAGTTCAGGGGGCATCTGGGTGGCTCAGGGGATTGAGAGCCAGGCCTAGAGATGGGAGGTCCTAGGTTCAAATCTGGCCTCAGACACTTTCCAGCTGTGTGACCCCGGGCAAGTCACTTAACCCCTAATACCTAGCCCTTATCACTCTTCTGCCTTAGAAACAATACACAGTATTGATTCTAAGAAGGAAGGTAACGGTTTAAAAAAATGTTCTTAGTTAGAAGAGAGGGTTCTATTGGGAGAATACAGGGGAAATTTGATCATTGTAAAAATAAAAGATACCAATAAACTCTATTTAAAGTATTAAATCATATTTTTATAGTGTGACATAGTTAAGTAGGAGTCAAGAAGACCTAAATTCAAATCTGGTCTCAGACACTTAGCAGCAGTATGGCCTGGGCAATAACTTGACTTCTGTCTCCCTTATTTTCCTCATCTGTAACGTAAGGAAAATAATAGTACCCATCTCTAATGGACATTGTGGGGATAAAATGAGTTAATATTTGTAAAGTACTTTGCAAACCTAGAAAATGCTTGTTATTATTATTGTTGTTGTCATCACTATAGTGTTAGGGCACTATAGTTAGGGCACTAGGTGGGACAGTAGATAGAGTATTAGACCTGAAGTCAGGAAGACTCATTTCAAATTTGGCCTCAGATACTTACTAGCTGTGTACCCTAGGCAAGTCGCTTCAATCTGTTTCAATTCCTCATCTGTGAAAAGAGTTGGAGACGGAAATGGCAAAGCCCTCCAGTATCTTTGCCAAGAAAACCCCAAATGGGGTCACAGAAAGTCATACAAGACTGAAAAATGACTGAACGTAGTGTTTTAATGCTAGTGTTGCTATCTAAATATCTTATTCAGCAATAGATTGATGTCTTTCCTTAAATAAATGCACAATTGATTGATGTTTTTCCTTGAATGCATACACGAAAGGCATTTAATTTCACTTCTCTTAGAACATGCCCATGCCATTCAGAAGACATAAAGCCCATGTTTTTCATAAAGTTTGGTTCAGTTATGAGCCAAACATGGAAGTATTATTAGTTCAATGTTTATGATCAACATATTCACTCAAAAAGTACAAATCCCTTTTGGATCATCTCTTTGTAAAAGTTCCCATATGTTTCATTTAAACTTTTCTGGGGCTAGGACTGTTATTATATAAATGCTCCATTTATGTTAATGCTCTAAGGTTGGAAAGGCACAGCAAGATAAAACATGTGTATGAATCATACAGCTTCCATTCCTTATAATCTATTAGAATTATAAACCAATTCTATGACTAAATTGGAGATAAAGATGGCAATCTGTTTTTCTTCTTCAGTGTTTATGGTAGTTAAATGCTTTTCTACTTGATTATTCATTCTCTTTTCTAGCAGAATGATTTGTAGCTAGTAGAATTCTTCCTTGGACCACTAATAAGGCTTTTTGGGGATATTGATCAATCAACCAGCATTTATTAAATACCTACTTTGGACTAGGGATAGAAACGCAAAAATGAAATAATCCTTGCCATTAAGTAGTTTATATTCCTGAGTCAGACACCAAACACAAACATATTTGTGTGTGTGTGTGTGTGTGTGTGTGTGTGTGTGTGTGTGTGTATACAAAGCTATTAAAAGCTCAAAGTTGCATTAAGATTTTTGGGACTTCCAATACTGATCTTTCAGGAGGGAAGGGAGACTAATCATAGTGATGCCAAAACAGTAGGAAAGAAAGGAGGGTTATTGAAGTGTTGTTTTTTTTTTTCAGCAGATACACACAAAATAGAAGGAAATGAAGAACACGAACAAGATCTCTTCAAAACTGTGATTTATTTATTGTATCCTTTTATAAAAAGTAAGCTGCAATCTGCAGGTACTCATGCAATGTTCTTCCTTTCTTTTTTTTTTAAAATTAAAATCCTTACCTTCCATCTTAGAATCAATACTGTGTATTGGTTCAAAGGCAAAATAGTGGTAAGGGCTAGGCAATGGGAGTTAAATGACTTGCCCAGGATCATGCAGCTAGGAAGTATCTAAGGACAGATTTGAACCTAGGACCTCCCATCTCTAGGCCTGACTCTCAGTCCATGAAGACACACAACAGAACCCTTCTTTGTCCTTTGAATACAGAACTGTGCGTGTTAAGTTTGGAATAACCAAAAAATAAGCAATGTTTAAAAAATATAACTCTCATGGTCATGCTCTAAAACTACATTTTAAAATTTTTATTGATAGCATTTGTTTTTTATATCACTTTCATTTCCAAATATATTCTCCCCTCTTTTCTATACCAATACTTATTACAATGAATTAAAATAAGAAAAATATTCAGTAAAATTAATGTTAATTGAGTCTATTCAAAATTGCACACTCATAATCTCCTACCTTATCAAAAAATTGAAGCAGGTAGATTTTCTCAGTTCTCCAGGACCAACCTTCTTGGTCAATAAAATTATAACAGTGTTCAATTTTAGTGACTTGTCTTGGGTTGGATGGCCAGCATTATGTCATACAGGATTTGAACTTATATCTTCCTGGTTCCAAGACCACACTGAAGACATATAAATACTTGGCACTTTAAGAACCACAAAGCACTTTATAAACACTATCTTATTTCATTGTCACAATACCAATAAACTCTATTTAAGGTATTAAATCACCTTCCCGTAGTGTTAGGCAGCTAGAGAGTGGAATGAAATTAAACGCTGAACCACGAGTCAAAATGACCGAAATTCAAATATGGCCTCAGACACTTAGTAGCAGAATGGACTGGGCAAACAGTCTGACCTCTATCTCACAATAGCCTTGACTTCTATGTCATAATAACCTCGTATGGTAAGTGCTCTTATGATTATTCCTGTTTCACAAGTGAGAAAACAGAAATATCACAAGTTAGAAATTGTCTGGATTTAAATTCTGGACTTCCTGACTCTAAAAAACTATAGACAATCCAGAGCTACATACAATATGCATACATTATGATATAGGAATCTGGGAAGCATGAGTGGTGATATGCCTCCTCAGTGAAATGATATATGAATCGTACATATATTTATTCTTGTTCATTTGTTTCAATTGTGTCAGACTCTTCATATCCTATTTGGGGATTTGTTGGCAAAGACACTGGAGTGGTTTGTCATTTGCTTCTCCGGCTCATTTTACAGTGGGGGAAACTGAGGCAAACAGGGTTAAGTGGCTTGCCCAAGGTCATATAGCCAAGAAGTGCCTGTGGCCAGATTTGAACTAAAGATGAGTTTTCCTGACTCCAGACCTCTCACTCTATCCACTGAGCTACCTAGCTAGCCCAGCATAAATATGGTTGTGCATATATACATGCATGTACATAATTATTCATATATTCACCTACATGTGTGCATGTACATATACACACATGTGTTTCTGCATACAACACAAATATAAGCTTATTTGGTAAAAAAAATCTACAAACCCCAAGTCTAAAGGCTAAGTATCTCCTATATTTCAGGTGAACTCCGAAAAGGGCCCTGTATTAGAGGACTGAGAAAAGGTTGTCACTTTTGTATTTTTTATTTGGGAACTCCAAACTTAAATGATGCCGTTACTACACAGCCATTTCAGGCTGCTTATTTTAGTCTCTAGTTGTTTACTTCTACACAAAGTGGTAGATTTCCAGCAGCTGCCATTATTTTCAAAGTAACAGATTTGCATGATTTAAGCATCACAACAACAACAACAACAACAACATTAGTGTCACTATGCCAGTGTAGTCATTCCCAAATGCTACTGGCTTAAATTCTTCAGAGAGGGTTGAACCCATACCACAGAACATGGTACTAGCATACCAGAGACAATTTGCCTATGTTCTGTGGCAGCACTGGTGAAGTAGTGGCACACATGCTGAGCTGACATGGAAGGAGGGAGGGGAGCTGCTGCCTGGCCCCTCTCCCCAGCACCTGTCCTGCCCCTCTGTCCAGGTGCCCAAAGCAAGCACTTCCTCCCTGTGCTCACTTGGGTAATGTGGGGGTGGAGCCTCACAGCCAGCTTGAAGTTGCAATTTGGGCACAAGAACCTGAAAACCTTCCCTACCACCGTTCTATGGTCTTTATCATATATCACTAATGTTTATCTTTGTAAAATTATGGGACTCTCCCTCAGCTAAAATGTACAGATAGGCTTATCTTCTCCTTAGTACGCTAATAAATAAAACAAAACAAAAATTTCTAAATCCAATATCCTCAAAATTTTAATGGAAATGCTTATTTTATTTTTTTAAAAACCCTTACCTTCTGTCTTAGAATCAATACAAATATCAGTCCCAAGACAAAAGAGTGGTAAGGGCTAGGCAATTGGGGTAAAATGACTTGTCCAGGATCATCTAGCTAGAAAGTGCCTGAGGCGAGTTTTCAACCAAAATCTCCCAACTCCAAGGCCTGGTACTTTATCCACTGAGACATCTAACTGTCCCTGGAAATATCTGTTTTAGGGGAGAAAAAAACATGTTTTATATGTATAATGCTCAAAGCATTTTGATTTCTAAAATACATGCATAATTAATTCATTATTAATTCATGATTTCACTGTATTATCACTACTATAGGGAACTGTCTCCATTGATGTAGACTGACAATTGGACTATAATTTATTGTCCTTTTTAGGGCTTTATTTTTCATTAAATTCCCCTCCCCTCTCCCTGCTAATTACATATAAAAATGGTTTCCAACATCTTAAAGGGGATTTTGAGTCTCAAATTCTCACCCTCCACTGAGATGGTAAGCAATCTGACAGAGATTTGACATATGCAATCAAGTATAATATTTTTCTATATTAATCCTATAATTTGTTGTTTTAGAGAGTTAGTTGCCTTAGGCATGGAAAGATTAAGTTTTAACTTAACTTCTATATTAAAGTCACACAGCTAGTATTCCTCAAAGGCAGGGCTAGGACCACCAGGTCTTTCTGACTCCAAAGCTAGCCCGTTATCTATTGGATCACATGGTCTCTGAAATTCACATTTTAGGACTATAATCATATCATAGGTATTTACACACATGTGTATACATATACACATATAGGTGTATATACATGCATATGTATACATGTGTGTGTGTGTGTATAAATAATCACATCTTACACTATTAGATCCATCACGGTAATGCAATGGATAAAGTGATAAACTTAGTCAGAGAGAGCTGAGTTCAAATCCAGCCTTAAACACTTACTAGTTGTGTGACCCTGGGTGAGTCACTTAATCTCTTTCTGCCTCTGTTTTTACAACCAAAGAATGAGGATATTGAGTGCCTACCCTCCAGAGGGCTGTGAGGATCAAATGAGAGATTATTTCCAAAGTAGTTTACAAACCTTAAAGTGGTGTATAAAGGCTAGCTATTATCACCCCTCTGTGAGCATGTTGAAGACTACAAAATATCACAAAATTACAGGTACAGCAGAGAGATAAAATGTTTCATTTGCTGTTTCTTGGTTCACTAATATTTACAAAGACAAAACATAATACTATCTAAGAGGAGGGATTGTCTAAGTAACTTCTATATTTCTCACGATATTATAAAGTGGATTATTAAATGGGTGGTTTGGGAGTACTTAAAAGAGGGGAAAAAATTATCTCTAGGAGAGCATGGATTTATTTTGAAAAATTGTGGCATTCTACTTCCTATTTTATTTTATTTTTAAAGGGCAATTAGATTTATATATAAGGGGAAAACTGAATTTAAGCATAGTGTATTTGGATTTCAGCAAAGAAATATGATTGACTCCAAATTAAGATAGTCAATATGATATGGTGGATCAATGCAGACCTTTTTTTTTTTTTAAACCCTTACCTTCCATCTTAGAATCAAAACTGTATTGGTTCTAAGGCAGAAGGGCTAGGTAATGGGGCTAGTAAGGGCTAGGTAATGGGGGTCAAGTGACTTGCCCAGGATCACACAGCTGGGGAATGTCTGAGACCAGATTTAAACATAGGACCTCCTGTCTCTGGGCCTGGCTCTCAAACCACTGAGCCACCCAGCTGCCCCCATCAATACAGAACTTTTAAGAGTTTGGTTCAAAGAACAAAACTAAATAATATGCTACAATATTTAGACATATTAAGTAGGGCATACATAAGGCCATCTGTGTAATATAGAAAATAACAACAATAAAACTTATATAATATTTTATGATTTACAAATACTTTGTATTATGCCATTTGATCTTGGATAAGACACTATTTGCTTCAGTTTCCTCATGTGTAAACAAGGATAATTATAACACCTAGCCTCAGAGTCTTTGTAAAGATCAAATGAGATATAATGAATAAGAATAATTTATTGTTCTCATAATAAATTATTATAAATTATAATGATTAATAATTAATTATTATAAAGCACTTAGTGCTTGGCATATAGTAAGTACTATATAAATGCTATCGCTAATCCTCACAAAAAACCTTGAGAAAGAAGCAATATTTTTATTCCCATTTTAAAGATGGAGGAAACCAAGGCAAATACATAATAGCATTTATGTAAAAGGGCAGATTTACTTAAAAGAATACTGACTTGCCCAGAGTTACAGAGTTATTAAGTACATGCAGCTGGATTTGAAGTTGACCTTCCTGACAACTCTACTGCTCTCTCCACTGTGCCACCTAGCTGCCTAAAATGTATATAGTGACCACTATTTTCCAAGGACTACTGGGCTTAGAAACAATAAATATCTACCCTTTTTTTAGCATACTTATTATTCTGCAATAGCGAAATGGAGTGCCCTTAGGAAGTGCTATTATCCAATCATGTTGGAGATTAGGATCTCTGATTAATGCATTTTCCATGTACACTGTACTGCTCAAAATCACATTGAGATCTTTGGAATTCCCTGCCCATGGATGATCAGTTTTCAGAGAATTATTGACAATAAAACTATATTTTTAATCTTTCTTTGGTCATTTAGAAGCCATTTCAGGATTTTGCAGTGACTTGGGGGTCATCATTATGCACGTCACTTATTATGGCACCAATGAAGCATGAAAAATGTCAATTCTTGCTGATGGATTATCAGATTTGCAGTGCCAGCTATTATTGGATTATACATATGTTAAACAGGTAATGAAAATAGAGCATTTAGCATAGAGTGTATGTTCATGGTTTTACATAATGGATTGAAATGGAATGACTATCATATTAGGATTTAGAAAACCAGGGCTTGAGTTCTGATTCCACCATTTACCAGCCATATCTACATGAATCGGCCATTCAAGCTCTCTGAGTTCATTTCCACTTGTAAATTGGAGGTAAACATGACTTGTTTCACAAAGTTATTGTGATGGAAGTACTTCACATCTACAAAGGTGAGTGTTTTTTCTTTGCCTGGAGAGCACATGTTCTGCACTTCCAATCTGATGTTATTCAATATTAGTATGCAGTTAAGTGCTTAATAAATATTAGTTGCCTGGGCTTAACTTGCTGATACTCCATCACAGCTCGATGGGGAGGAATTAATCATATTTTGTAGCTGAGAAAGCCTTCACCCCCACCAACACCATGTATACGAAGAAGATGCTGGTCTTACAAAAAGGTTCAGAGCTTGTTTCTAAAGTCTCAGCTATGAATAGCCAAAAAAATACTGGCAAAGTTACAGCGATGAGGCAAGCTCCCAAGGAATCCCTGTGACGGACTACTTGGAACTTTGCAAGCACTTTTTTTTTTCATGAGTAAAATGAATGTTGAAATGAAACCTAAGCAGAATTGGGTGAGAAAAATGACCCAGGTGGTGCCCAAGTTTGCCTAGGTGTGTAAAACTACACATGGGAGAAAACAGGTATCTGGATTAAAGAAGAACACAGAATGGAAAATGAGCTATCTGTAATCTACCCATGGGAAATTAATGAGATCGTGTTGAAATTTTATCTCCTTGAAAGCATAGGACATAGGTAGGTAATATAGCAAGCAAGGCTCTAAATTAAAACTTTTTTTAAATAAAGGGGAAAGCAGAGCCTTTATAGGACACGGTATAACCATAATCTAGAATTTGATTAGGTATTTAAATCAGTTCCAAGAAACTATTTGCAGGCATCTAATATCCCCAGAGAAGCCAGCTTGGTGCAGTGGATAGAACACTGGGCTTAGCATCAGAAAGACCAGAGTTCAAATGTGACCTCAGACTCTTAGTAGCTGTGTGACCCTGGGCAAGTCACCTAACCCTTGCCCGCATAAAACTGGAGAAGGAATTGGCAGACTACTCTAGTATCTTTGCTAAGGACTGCTGGTCTGCAGGGTCAGGAAGAGGACTGAATAACTGAATGACAATAAAACTAGTATCCCCACTAAGAACAGAAGCCCAAGACTGGTTACAACATACTAATGAAAGGAGAAAGTAGTATCAATTACGGTTCACAGCCACCTGCTGGAAAGATTGGTCTCCAGATTCCACAAATGATAATACCCTTTCAATCACGATTCCTTTTTTTTTTTCCAACTTTACTTTCTATCTTAGAATCAATAATACGTATTGGTTCCAGAGAGGTAAGAGTTAGGCCATGGGGATTAAGTGACTTACTCAGGGTCACATAGGTGGGCAGTATCTGAGACCAGATTTGAAACCAGGACCTCTAATCTCTAGGCCTTGATCTCAATCTACTGAGCCACCTACCTACCCTCTTAGTCATGATTCCTTATTTACATAACTCATCTGAAAGATTTGACAATTGCCCACAAATGGGTGTGCATTTGTGTCTATAGGTTCTGTTCAGCAAGAGAAAAGTATAACTATGTTTTGCCTACTAAAGAAATGAAATAATCATAAAATTATCACTGACTATGAAAAAGAAAAAATTAGGAAACAATAATTATATGATCAAGCACTTGTAAATAGTCTTTATAATAAATTATCCATCTACTTTGCATGTGGTATTAAAGCACACCCACCCCTGGTTCAATGGAAAATGAAAGCTCAGATACCCTGAGAGGCAAAGCCACAACTGGAATTCAGTATGTCCATGGTCCACGGTAAAATCATACAATAGAGAGGAGAACCAACACAGTCTAATGCTGCAGGCCAGCAAGCATGTCCTTTTCTTTGATTTTCGATCACAATGAGCAAGACCTCCTGTTCAAATTCAAACCTTGCCCATCTGCAAGCAAGGACATTTAAGACACCCGAATAACATCTCTTCTTCTAGAATTATCTTTGTTTCTGAAAATTACTATGTGTTTAATTACTTGAAGCTTTAGGGACAGCAATCTCCCATTCCATTGTACAACCATGCACTAAACTAACTTTCTCTGGACATTCTAGCAGGAGTGACATTCTCTCTTATGACCTTTTCAATTTCATTTTTTCCCTCTTAACCTAAAATAATGCATAGCTTAGATACTTCCCTTACAGCCTTGGTCAAAATGAATAAACTCTCATATACCAACCAGGATGAAATAATTCAATGGAGACCACTTCTCTATAGCTGATGGGTAAATAAACTCCAGAATGTCTCCAGTTAAATTGACCAGAGATGCCTTATGGCTGCATAAAATAAGTCTTAAAGTGAAATGTCAAAGTAATGGGGCTGTAGTTTATTTTTAGATGCTAAGTTATATAAATCAGAAGGACAAAAATCATCTCTTGGAGGTAAGAGGGAATAGTGTGACTAGTCATCCAGGATCCTGTTGGGCATACTAAACAGTTTTACTCAGTATAGTTTATTGTCCTCCTATAAGAACCAGTGCAGGTGCTGCTACAGAAACAGAAATATCCTAGTACCATATTGGCAAACCTATGGCACAAATGCTGGAGCATGCCGGGGTGGGGGGCTGCTCCACGCATGCCTGATGACATTTCTCCCATCACCCCCACCTCTGCCAAGCAGCCCAATGGAAGTGCTTCCTCCCTCCCCCACCTGGGATAAGAGGACATGTGGCATGAGGGTTTGGGCACTCAGTCTCTAAAAGGTTCACCATCACTGCCCTAGTATATACACATGTATGAATTCACCAGTCCAAAAAGTAATGTTCTCCCCATTACTCATGAATGATATTTTGTTGTAGGAGAGAAAACTCTCCTTCATCAACTAATATGGACAGTACCATGAGACCTCAAATCCTCAGAATGTCAGTCAGGATGATGACAGAGCAGAGCACAGTGGCAGCATTCTACAAATGTTTAAACAATGGCTCTGAAAACACCTGTGTACATCTACCTTCTAAGATAGTATTACTCTTGTTTTGTGTGTCATGGACCTCTCTGGCTGTCTGGGGAAGTCAATGGACCTGTTCTCAGAATCATGTTGTCATATTCATAAAATACCTAGAATTATGCAGGAAGTCAATTATGTTGAAATATAGTTATCAACATATTGAAAAAAATCACATCTTAAAGGCTCAGAACTCCTGGGTTCTAAGGAGTTCTCATTTCTTATAAGCTCTGGGCTTGGCAGCTGTGTATTCTTAGTCCAGTTAAGCTTCTTGCTTCCTCTTCCTTGAAAGAGAGGTTAACAGCCCCATATGAAGAGACAGCTAAAATACCTAATTAAGATAAAAGGGATACAGTTTACAGTTAGAAGGACCCTGGGATCCTCTAAACAAATACCTTCATTCTATAGATAAGGAAACCAGAGAACTTAAATTTCTTCCCTAAAAGTCACACAGGTAGTAAAGAACAGAGAGCAAGGATCCAGTCCAAGTCTTGTTACTCAACATGATGCTATGCCGACTCTTGAGACAACCACTGCAAGGCATACTTTGTTGGAAGACATAGTAATGCAATGGTGTTGGTTGTTTTGAAGATTCATGGTTAGCTCATCCTGGATAATAACAAATGTTTATTTACAAACAATTATAAGCCACTAAGAAGGTATTTTTGATAACTTTAGTGCTATCAAATACACATACCTTAATGTTAGAATCACCAGGAGGTGTTTCTTCCTTAGAAACAAGAGCCTCCTCTGTATAATCCCATTTCCTACCTATGTGGCAATCTCTGCATATATATTTTGCTACACCTCTAGGAATAAAGAAATGTACCTCACTAAATTTTATTTGCTACAGAATATAATGGAATCCAAAATGGACTATTCTTAGACCCTTCTTAAAAGCTTTTTGGCCACTGTAATGAGACACAGTTTGGCCTTAAGGAACCAACCGAGGGAGCTTCCAGTCTGTTACTTAGCTTGTTTTTCATATGGAGACTATGAAGGAGGAATATTAATGGACTCCCCTGAAGCCATACTGTGAGTCAGTGAACAACTTGGATTAGGACTAAATGTTTCTGGCACCTAATCCAATGGGCCAATCTGGCCTTGGCTTTAAACACTAATAAAGCTCTTTCCCTTACTCAGATAAATCCATTACTAATCTGGAGGGGCCAATTTGTTGCTTCTTTTTCACAATTTACATGGCTTCCTCAGCATTTTGCAGGCAATGCACAGGTTAGACAAGGGGCAAATATAGGCAGGAAAATTCAGTGAGAGCTGAGGAGTTTTCTTTTATTGCCAACATCTCAAACTAACCTGGCTCCCATTAGAATTTAAAAAATAAAACAGCTAGAAGATTTTAGATAGCAAAGAAAGAAAATTTTTTTTCCTTCTAAGAAGCATTCAAAATCCCCTGTGGCCAGTTTAAAGACACACTTAGGATGCCTTGGAACTTTATGGGAAGAGAAAGGGGAGAAAACTTTGATCCTCATTACATTTTGGGCTTTCTGGTGGTCTTTCTCCCCTGAGCTAAAAGCAAAAAGCCAACATAACCAAATTGACAAAAGGAACATGTGATAAATAAGTTGACAGGAAGACAGGAGACTTGATGAAAAAGGAATGCATTGTATAAATTCCACAGATGTCAAAACAATAAAAAAAATCTCACTCATTCTAGGACAGTTAATGGTCCAAGAAGTGAGTCTATGATATATTATTCACCTGAAGTGTTTTGTCCATAGGCACTACCTTTTTTACTCCTAAAAGAGAAAGTTGTATAAAGAAAAGTAAGACCAACATGAGGGACCTATGGGATTTAGCATTCCAAGTGCTGATCACTACTGAAAATTTTTATTATGTATTGATTATATATTGGTCCATTATATATTGATATCATGGAAGCCCAGAAACAACCCTAATCAAATGAGGTGTCTATTCTGTCCTGTCTTCGAAATAAACCATCTACCTATTCTATTCCTTTTAATCTTACATAAGTACTATGGCCTTGTTAATATTGTTGTTCAGTCATGTCAGATACTTTGTGACTTTATAAGGGGTTTTCTTGGTAAAGATACTGGTTTGCCATTTCCTTCTCTAGCTCATTTTCCAGATGAGGAAACTAAGGCAAATGGGATTAAGTGACTTGCCCAGTATCCTATAGCTAGTATCTGAGACTTAATTTGAATTCTAGGTTCAGAGCATTGGGTTTTAGTCAGAAAGGCCTAAGTTCAGATTTGACCTTGGGCAAGTCCCTTCACCTTCTTTGTCTCAGTTTCTTTATCTATAAAACAAACTGGAGAAGGAAATGGCAAACCACTCCAGTATCTTTGCCAACAAAATTCCAAATGCAATCATGAAGCCTTAGAGAGGACGGAAAAATTACTGCATCATACATACAGCTATATGTTGTTTTGACACTTGTAGAATAGTACCACTACTGTTAAAACTGCTAGTACTGCTTGTACTTGGGGTCATAGGACCTGAGTTAAAATCTAGTCCTGCTACTTACTACACGTATAACACTTACCCTACCTTGGATCTCAGTTTTATCATCCGTAAAATAAAGAGGTTGGACAAGATGACTTCTGCAATCCTTTCCAGCTCTGGTTCATCTAGTGTTTCTTGGTCCAACGGAAAAGAACCTTTTAATCACAACCTTCCAGTGTAGTGTTTCCTAGTGCTAGGAAGCCAAAAGTAAATTCATGGTGTAGCAAAGAAGGTAAAAGAGGCAGGTCAGTTGCCCATCCATTTGCATCACCAAAGTAACAGAGAGAAAAGCCACCTGCTATCTGCTAAATAGGAAAAGGATTGGGTACGGGGAAGGGTCTTAGTCTAAACCTCTCATTTTATATAGATAAGGAAATTGAGGTTTAAAGGATGGAAGTAGGGGGCAGCTAGGTGGCACAGTGGATAAAGCACCATATCTGGAGCCCAGAGGATCTGTGTTCAAATCTGGCCTCAGATACCTCCTTGCTATATGATCCTGGGCAAGTCATTTAACCCCAATTGCCTATCTTTTACTAAGACAGAAGCTAAAAGTTAAAAAAAGAAAAAGAATGTAAGTGACTTGTTTGAGGCCAAACAGGTAGTCCACAGAAGAGAAATTACTGCCTCTAAATGGCTCTTTGCCTTGCATTTCATGTTACCTTCTCCTTACTCCTCTCCATTATTATGCATGAAGAAAAGAGCATAGTAAGGGAAGAATTCAGGTTGTATTGTCTGGTCATGGCAATAACATCCAATAAGAATTTAAACTCAATAAATACTTAAATGCCTATTGATGCCAGTAGGATTCATGAAGTGCTAGGATTGTAGTCAGAGGAGCTGAGTTCAGGTTCTAGATCTGCCACTTATATCTGTAAAATCAGGGGACTGTACTTGATGACCTCTAAGATCTCTGACAGATCTAAATCTAGGACTGTATTGCCTTTAAAAAAAAAAACTCTTACCTTCCATCTTACATTCCAAAAATAGAATGAATACTATGTATTGGTTGAAAGGTATAACAAGGGTAAAGGCTAGGCAAAAAAAAAGAAGAAGAAAGAAGAAGAAAGAAGAAGAAAGAAGAAGAAAGAAGAAGGAAGAAGGAAGAAGGAAGAAGGAAGAAGGAAGAAGGAAGAAGGAAGAAGGAAGAAGGAAGAAGAAGAAGAAGAAGAAGAAGAAGAAGAAGAAGAAGAAGAAGAAGAAGAAGAAGAAGAAGAAAGGCTAGGCAAGAGGAGTTAAGTGACTTTTTCAGGGTTACACAGCTAGGAAGTGTCTGAGGCCAGATTTGAACCCAGGATGTCCCATCTCTAGGCCTGGCTCTCAAATTCACCAAGCCACCTAGCTGCGCCTGACTGCATAGTCTTAATGTAGGTCAGTGTGCTAGGTTCAAGGGAATACAGAAAAATACTCCTTTCAAGGAGTTAATAATCTCTTGGCATAGAGAAAATAAAGTAACTAAAATACAAAGTCAAATTTTTTTGTTTTTGTTTTTGTTTTTTTTAAAGGATATACTTTTATTGAGTAGACATTAAAAAAAGAAACATGATGTAGTTACAATCTGGTACCTTTCTCATTTATCTTTTTAATTTAAACATTTATTAATAATCATTTTTAACATGGTTACATGATTCATGCTCCTACTTTCCCCTTCACCTCCCGCACTTCCCCCTCCCATGGCTGACGCACATTTCCACTGGTTTTGTCATGTGTCCTTGATCAAGACCTATTTCCAAATTGTTGATAGTTGCATTGGTGTGGTTGTTGTGAGTCCACATCCCCAATCATGTCCACCCCGACCCATGCGTTCAAGCAGTTGCTTTTCTTATATTTTTCTTCTCCCGCAGTTCTTCCTCTGAATGTGGGTAGCATCTTTACCATACATCCCTCAGAGGTGTCCTGGGTCATTGCATTGTTGCTGGTACAGAAGCCCATTACATTCGATTTTACCACAGTATATCAGTCTCTGTGTACAATGTTCTTCTGGCTCTGCTCCTTTCGCTCTGCATCAGTTCCTGGAGGTCTTTCCAGTTCGCCTGGAACACCTCCAGTTTATTATTCCTTTGAGCCCAATAGTATTCCATCACCCGCATATACCACAGTTTGTTCAGCCATTCTCCAACTGAAGGACATACCCTCCTTTTCCAATTTGTTGCCACCACGAAAAGTGCAGCTATAAATATTTTCGTACCAGTCTGTTTATCTATGATCTCTTTGGGGTACAAACCCAACAATTGTATGGCTGGATCAAAGGGCAGGCATTCTTTTATAGTCCTTTGAGCATGGTTCCAAATTGCCAGCCAGAATGGTTGGATCAGTTCACAACTCCACCAGCAATGCATTAATGTCCCAATTTTGCCACATCCCCTCCAGCATTCATTACTCTCCCCTTCTTTCATTTTAGCCAATCTGCTAGTTGTGAGGTGGTACCTCAGAGTTGTTTTGATTTGCATTTCTCTAATTATTAGAGATTTAGAACACTTTCTCATGTGCTTAATGATACTTTTGATTTCTTTACCTGAAAATTGCCTATTCATATCTCTTGCCTATTTTTCAATTGGGGAATGGCTTGATTTTTTATATAATTGATTTAATTCCTTGTATATTTGAGTAATTAGACACCTGTCAGAGTTTTTTGTTATAAAGATTTTTTTCCCAATTTGTTGTTTCCCTTCTGATTTTGACTACATTGTTTTTGTTTGTACAAAAGCTTTTTAGCTTAATATAATTAAAACCATTTAATTTACATTTTGTAATTTTCTCTAACTCTTGCTTGGTTTTAAAATCTTTCCTTTCCAAGACATCTGACAGGTATACTATTCTGTGTTCACTTAACTTATTTATAGTTTCCCTCTTTATATTCAAGCCATTCACCCATTCTAAATTTATCTCGGTGTAAGGTGTAAGATGTTGATCTAAACCTAATCTCTCCCATATTGTTTTCCAAATTTCCCAGCAGTTTTTGTCAAATAGTGGATTCATGTCCCAAAAGTTGGGCTCTTTGGGTTTATCATACACTGTCTTGCTGATGTCATTTACCCCAAGTCTATTCCACTGATCCTCCTCTCTATCTCTTAGCCAGTACCATATTGTTTTGATGACTGCTGCTTTATCGTATAGTTTAATATCTGGTACTGCTTGGCCCCTTCACATTTTTTTTTTCATTATTTCCCTTGATATTCTTGATCTTTTGTTATTCCAAATGAAATTTGTTATAGTTTTTCCTAATTCAGCAAAGAAGTTTTTGGTAGCTTGATAGGTATGGCGCTAAATAGGTAAATTAATTTGGGTAGAATTGTCATTTTTATTATGTTAGCTTGTCCTACCCATGAGCAATCAATGGCTTTCCAACTGTTTAAATCCAGTTTTATTTGTTTGGAAAGTGCTTTGTAGTTGTTTTCATATAATTGCTGTGTTTGTTTTGGTAGATAGATTCCTAAGTATTTTATATTGTCTAGGGTGATTTTAAATGGTGTTTCTCTTTCTACTTCTTGCTGCTCTAGTGTGTTGGAAATGTATAGAAATGCTGATGATTTATGTGCATTTATTTTGTATCCTGCAACTTTGCTAAAGCTGTTGATTATTTCTACAAGCTTCTTAGTTGATTCTCTAGGATTTTTTAAGTAGACCATCATTTCATCTGCAAAGAGTGATAGCTTAGTCTCCTCCTTGCCTATTTGGATACCTTCAATTTCTTTTTCTTCTCTAATTGCAACTGCTAGTGTTTCTAGTACTATGTTGAATAATAGAGGTGATAATGGGCATCCTTGTTTCACTCTGAGCTCTGGAGCAGCGGAGGCGTGGGTGGAGGCAGACACAGCCACAAGCTAAAGCTCTGAAACCCTGAGTGGGGAACCAGTGCAGACAGGTATACCACTGTGGAAGCAGCGCCCTGAGACTTGTAAAGGAACCTCCAGCAGAGGATCAAGCAAGGGGGTCCACCAGGGGGCTTGACCTTGGAAAAAACCAGAAATCAGACCTCAGGAACCAAAAGACCGCGGAGAGACCCCAAGCGCGAGGATAAAGCTGAGAAACTGCTGGGCTAATGATGGCAACCCAGACTCAGGAAGTTCAGAAGGGAAAGATAAACAACAAGAAAAAGAAGTCTTTAACACTCGACAACTTTTACACAGAGAAAATCCAGACAACCAAGCAAACAGAGGAGGAGAACAAACAAGCATCCGGACCCTCCTCAAATAAGGAAAACTCCTCACAAGCTATGGAAGAGTTCAAAACTGAGATTCTGAGGAAGATGGAAGAGATCTGGCAAGAAAATAACAGTTTAAAAGGTAGAATCTTGCAATTGGAAAGTGAGGCTCAGAAATCAAATGAACTGATAAGCAAATTGAACCAGATTGAAAAAGAAAACCAAAAGATCATAGCTGAAAACGAAAAGTTTAGAGGCGAAAACCAGTCCCTAAAGGCTAGAATTGAGCAATTAGAAGCTAATGATCTCTCAAGACAACAAGAACAAATAAAACAAAGTCAAAAGACTGAAAAAATAGAAGGAAATATGAAATATCTCAATGAGAGACTGACAGACCAAGAAAACAGGGCTAGAAGAGACAATTTGAGAATAATTGGTCTTCCAGAAAAACCAGAAATTAATAGAAACTTGGACTCCATACTAAAAGAAATTATTCAGCAAAATTGCCCTGAAGTCCTACAACAAGAGGTCAATATAGACATTGAAAGGATTCATAGAACACCCACTACATTCAATCCAGATAAGAAAACGGCCAGAAATATAATTGCCAAATTCAAGAGCTTTCAAGCAAAAGAAAAAATCTTACAAGAAGCCAGAAAGAGACAATTCAAATATCAAAGAACACCAATCAGGATCACACATGATCTGGCAGCCTCCACGCTAAAAGACCGTAAGGCCTGGAATACAATATTCAGAAAGGCAAGAGAGCTGGGCCTGCAACCACGGATCAACTACCCATCAAAATTGACTATATACTCCCAGGGGAAAGTATGGGCATTCAACAAAATTGAAGAATTCCAAGTATTTGCACAGAAAAGACCAGGGCTAAATGGAAAATTTGATATCCAACCACAAAAATCGACAGAAACATGAAAAAGTAAATAAGATACAGAGGGGAAAGAAATAAAACTTATAATTTTTAAATTTGCCTTTTTAAGGGCCTCAGTAATATCTAATTATCTGTATTCCTATGTAGAGAAATGTTATGTATAATTCTCTGTAGTGAACTCTATTCACTATTATAGTATTCACTATTATAGTAATCAGAAGAATAATTCACAGGGTGAGGGTGGAACACTAAATAATCTAAGATGACATGGGGGATGGGAAAGAGGGGGTGAATAGCAGGGGACACCAAGAGAAACTTGAGTTAATAAGAAAAATAGGATATTCTATTACACACAAAGAGGGCATGGGAAGGAGAGGGGACAAATACTATTATAAGAAGGAGAGGAAGAGAGCATTAAGAGGTAATAATTAAACCTTACTCTCAGTGTAATCAACCCAGAGAGGGAAGAGTAGCTATACTATCCATTGGGACATAAAACTCTTATCTAACCCTTCTGAGAAAGTCAGAAGGGATAAATCAAGGGAAACAGGGGAGTGGGGAGGTCAAAAAAAGGGAGGGGAGAAGAAGGGGGAGGGAATTCATAAGGCCTTTAAAAACAAAAAGGGGGGGAAATTAAGGGAGGGAGTAGAAAGGGAAGTTAGTCAAGGGAGGGGATAAGGGATAGGGTCTTAATAGCAAACCACTGGTTTTAAAGGAAATAGTTTAAGGAGAAGGGGTAGGAATAGGGGAGGAAACAAAAATGTCAGCAAATGCACAACTGATGATTATAACTCTGAATGTGAATGGGATGAACTTGCCCATAAAACGGAAGCAAATAGCAGAGTGGATTAGAAACCAAAATTCTACCATATGTTGTCTACAAGAAACACATATGAGACAGGTGGACATATACAAGTTTAAGGTTCAGGGCTTGAGCAAAGTCAAATTTTTTTGAAATGTTTTTTTGTTAAGAATGTTACTTGTTAGGTCTAACTTAAACCTAATAACATAACATTGTATAATTCCCACTTTCCATGTTTTCACTGGTTTTGGAAAAAATTGCCTTTCACATAACTAAAGACTCCTAAAATGCTATTTTTTTCTTTCTTTCTTTCTTTTTTTTAAACCCTTGTACTTCGGTGTATTTTCTCATAGGTGGAAGATTGGTAAGGGTGGGCAATGGGGGTCAAGTGACTTGCCCAGGGTCACACAGCTGGGAAGTGGCTGAGGCCGGGTTTGAACCTAGGACCTCCTGTCTCTAGGCCTGACTCTCACTCCACTGAGCTACCCAGCTGCCCCCCAAAATGCTATTTCTCATAGGATATGTGATAAGCATCAAAATTAGAAATTCTTCAGTGTCTATTACAACTGAATCAGAAATAAAATATGAGATTTAAAATAGAAAACCCTTGGGATTCAATGATCACAATAGGCCTGAAATATTGATGAGCCAGTTTGTGCAATGGAAAGGAACTAAAAATAAAGGTCAGTTGCCTTCAGAGACTAGCAATGACCATAAGAAACCTGACTCCAATTCATTTTTTAGCGATAAAGAACCCAGATAAAGGAAAATAAGAAAAATTAATGATGCCATTAGAGAAACTCAGTCAAGCAAAACCAAGAATTAAAAACAAGTTAGGGTACACTGGTACTGTACAATGAACAAAGAGGACCCTGAAATAGAGAAATAAAGGAAGATAAGCTGCCCATGCACATTCAGAGAAATCCAATGGTCACAATGAATTTTGAGGTAAAAGTGAGTCAGCAATAGTGGAATTGAAGAAAACAAGGCTGAATGCTGACTTAATCAGGGTGTTAGGTTTGCATGGCTCCATTTCTACTGTACATGGAAAAAAAGTAAATCATCTTACTTTGTCACACAAGGGATATAGGCTATACCTAACTTTCTAGCTTCGTTGTGTATTCTTATCCCCTACCTACACAATTAGATCTTATAAAACTGGCCTTTTCTCTATTCCTCACACATAGTATTCTGACTTCCCTCTATTCCTTTGCCTTTATTTCTTTTCAGGGAGAGACAGAAAAGTAACCCCAGATTTGGTCTATATAAGCAAAGCCAAATTGAGCAGAGGATGATATAGTTGCCAAGTATTTAGTCTGTTATATGAACAGAGCCTTGTGATATAGAAATGTGGGGCATGCAAAAATGTCCTCAGGTGCTAGGAAGAGGAGGAATGGAGCAGTTCCCCCATGCTGGGGCCAGCACATATTCCAATACTTTCCCAATGCTACCCTAGTACAAGGAAGGAAATATATAGTTAACCCAGAAACAATTAGACATAATGATGCTAGAAGGCATTCATCAAAATTTGGAGGTTGAGAGAAATTCTTTTCAGGAATTTCCAGTAGAAGGGAGTCTCATCTAGGGGCTGATGGAGAGTGATCATAAATCTTAAATATGAAGGAATTTTGGAGAAAAAGAAGACATCAAATTTATTTTCTGTTCTGAGGAAATAGTATGAAAACATAGTTTGGGAGAAAAGATATTTACAGCAGCTCTTTTTGTGGTGTTAAAAAGCTACTGGAAACTGAAGGGATGTCCATTAATTGGGAAATGACTGTATAAGTTGAGGTATGTAATTGTGTTAAATAAGGAAGCCATAAGAAATGACAAACAAGATGATCATAAAAAATTAAACCCAGAAAGACATATGAAGTGATGCAAATTGAAATTAGCAGAGAATTTGGACACAGTAAAAACAATAATATATGATGATCAGCTGTTAATGACTTAACTATTATCAATAAGGCAAGGATCCAGGACATCTCCAAGGGACTCATGATAAAAAAGGATAACCACTGCCAAAGGAGCAGACAGAGTCTGAATGCAGATTGAAACAAACCATTCTTCATTATATTTCCTCCATGAATTTTTCTCTAAAGTAAGCAATATATGTCTTATTTCACATGATGAACAGGGAAATATGCATTTACATGATAATATGTGTACAACCTATGTCATATTAGTTGCCTTCTTGGGGAAGTGGGGGTAGGCAGGAGGGAAGGAGAGAACATGGATTGAAAAATGTTAGAAAATAAATATTAAATATTATAATGTAATTAATTGACATATAATCTGGAAAAATTAAAAAAGGAAATATGTATTAACAACAATAACAAAAAGACTAATTTCACTGAACATAAGCGGGGCAATTAGGACTCCAATAGGGAGCATGGATATAATCTACTTTCTGCCATGCTCTTTCAGATATTACTGCCATAAAAGACCTAGCCAAAGAAAGAAAGGCCAATGACTTTCAAAAATTTGACCAGGTCTCAGTTTGAAAATTATGAGAAGATAAAAGACCTGGATATATATTGGAAAAAGAAGGGGACAGAGAGAAATCACTACATAAACTTTTTTGTTTAATTTAGAGGTTGTTGAAAGTATGGTACTCAAAGGGAGATAATCTATATTTTGTATTTTATATGAATATTTTACTTAGTTTTCATTTTATAATTTCCCATTTGGTTGGGTCTACAAGAAGAATATACATTTTGTTTATCTGAGATTCTCTAGGAGCCAGCAGGCATATAATCTTATTACTGTAGAAGATTCCAATTTTTCTTAATATGTATGCATGCATATATACATACAATAACACATACATATATCCAATATATACATACATATGTGCATGCTTATGTATATACTATATGTATATGTTTGTATACATATACATATTCATTCACTGAAGAGCTAAATCTTTAGTTCTTCATATTGTATTAAGCTGGAGGCACAAATAAGAAATAGTACAATCAGATTCTTCTTTGATGACAGGACCAAAAGACACCAAGAGCAGTTTGTATGAAAAGAACTGGTCAGAAAGAAAGAAATTGTGCAAAAGAACAGGGAGAATGACAATGACCCTCTTCCAGCAATTCTGAATATTATGCAATTTTCTTTTTGTTTATTTTTTAAAATTTATTTTCGGTCACAAATTCTCTCCCTCTTCTCCACTCACTGAGATGGTAAAAAATATGATGCCCATTATACATATGAAGGCATGCAAAACATATTATTGTATTAGCCATGTTCCCAAAGGGAAAAAAAGGCAAGATAAAGGAAAAAATATTCAGTCTGTATTCTAAATCCATCAGTTCTCTATTTGGAGGTATATAACATTTCCTATCACAAATTCTTTGGAGTTTTTGTGGATCATTATGCTTATCAAAGTCACTTAGGCTTTCACAGTTGTTTTATCTTTACAATATTGATATTACAGTATACATTGTTTTCCTGGTTCTGTTTACTTCATTTTGCATCAGTTCATATAAGCCTTTGCAGATTTTTCTGAGCCCATCCTATTCATCATTTCTTATAGCAAAATTAAATTAAGACAAAATTTTCAAAAGACTTGTAATATTAATGAAGATTATGTTGATCCTCAACTTAAACTTACTAGAAACTTAAAACTGGAAGATAATTTTGATGTTATTTTGTCTTCTACCTTATACTTTACAATTAAGCCCTGGATATCCAGCTGATTAATGGCAAAAACAAAAAAAAAACAAGTCTAGAATTTCTGTCTCTTAATCCAGTGGTTTTTCTCCTCTACCCCAGGACCACTTCACCCCAATGGTCTCCCTCCCCTCCAAAAAAAAAAATTTAAAGGTTGATAATCCTGATACTAGAGTTCAGATCACATAAAGGGAAATCTTTAACTGTCCAAGTCTCAAGAATTCAAATCACGTTTCCTTCCCCAGAAGTATTTCCTGTGTCTCATTTTTCAAAAAGAAAAGAAAATGAGAAAAATACAGAGCAATGAGATATATTTTTCTCATGATCTAGAAAGGGAAATGCATCTTCAAATTTTAATGAAAGGAAAATTAAAAGCTTCAGTGGATAGAGAGCTAGGCTCTGGAGACAAGAGGTCCTGGGTTCAAATTAGAACCAATATTGATTCTAAAACTGAAGGAAGGGTTTAAAAAAAAGTCTTGGCTGGAAAGAAGAGTTAAAGTTTCAGATGGAGTCATGATACTTAAAAATACTTTTTTGACATTGAATCCAACATGCTCTCCATTATCCTATTCATCTCTAATTAGACATAATCAAGATGAGTAGTCATTGAGAAAATTCAAAGGACAATTATATGTTGATATAAGAGAAATAATAAAAACTACAACAAAAGGCAAAGATGTGAGTTGGAGAACTAGTCACATGCACACACACACATGTATACGCATGTATGTGTATTTATATGTATATACATGTGTGTACGTAAACATGTAAACATATATGTAGTCATACTGGGCAGGATGAACATCTCTGGTCTCTAAAACCAGACTGCCTCTTAAGTCAAGTGGAATTAGCTGCTTTGCGGCTACTGCTCCAGTTCTAGCCTGAACACTGTAATGCACATTTGCTAACTGGAGCATAGAAGAGGATGAAACTCAAGAGAAGGGAAATAAGGAAAGACAGGACAGATTTGGACCTAGAGAGGGGATTTTCTGCCTAGTAACCCTCCCCCTAGTCCTTTCTTAGTGGACAGCAGCAAAAGCAAAGGAACAAGATCAACAAATTCCAAATGACATTCCCTGGCCTCCCTTAGGACACTGGTCCACTTTTTAGCTTTGGTTGGGTAGAAACTGACAAATAAATATGTGAGAAGAATCCTGTGTTAACCCTTTTGCTACAAATCGAGAAGAAAATAATCATGAAGAAGGAGAAGTCTGAGACAAACTAGGCAGAAACAATAGGAAGAATACTGTTTAAACAATTGACTTGTCTGTCACCAAAGGGTAGGAGTAACACAGAGAATATTAAAAACTGAATATTAACATTGAAAATTGAATCTGAAGTCCAGCCATTTAAAATAGAATAATAAAGCCCAATATTTAAAATGCACATGTAAACATTTCTTTATTCAAAGCAATAAGAAAGACTTTATTTTTTTTCCCTAGTAGAACAATTTAGAGAGCTGTTTCCCCCTGCAGATCAGAGGCAAGGGAAAGAATGTTAAATTGAAGGCTAGGCAACCTAGATTCCATACTATGCTCTGCCACTATCTACTTATGTCAGCCTGGGTAAGTCATTTAACTTCTCTGAGCCTTATGTTCCTCATGTGTAAAATAAGGAGTTTGAACTAGATGATCTCTAAGTTCCTTGCCAGCTATGGTATCTTATTATTCTACAGTGGTCCCCTGTCATTCCCTTTCTAAGGCAAAATGTATCTTTTCAGTGCCTAGGACCTCATGAAAACCTACTAAAAGGGCTTGAGATTTTCCCTTTATCTTGGGCCCTTTACTGGTTTTTATTCACTAGTATAACCTCATGAACTGTTTATTGAAATCTCCAGAGTGGTTATAAATTTTAGTGAATACTCTTAATCCCAGGTAAATGGGAACATGGTTCATAGCAACTCCTTAGAAAGACAATCAGGAAAGATGGTAGATTGTTTACTATGAGCTCAAAGGCAACAAGAAAAGTTTCATGGGGCAGCTGGTCATTTCTTCTTGCAGTGCTTATGATGAGTGAGCATGACCCAAAAGATAATTGCAATTATGAACACTAATATCAGTTACAAGGGAATGATTACAGTGCTGATTGCAAAATCACACTCTTTTTATCCAAAAAAATAATACTTTGTGTTGCTTTTGAGTTCCAGATGAAAGCAATTCTTTGTTCATCAGAAAATTTCAGGACCTCCTCAATGAGATAAAAGAAAACTCAAAGAAATTTCAATAAAAAAGAACTAAATGGATGAAAAATGCCTATTGACCAGATTACACAATATGATAAGCTGACCAGTGCACTTAATCCCCATAAAGAACTAAGAAAGGTACTGTAGCTGGTCAGTGCTTTCTTTGGGTTTACAATAAAAAATTCTGCAGGATGATTTCCAATAATCCAAAGCTATTCCTCAGCAAGAAACCAATCATTTGAACACAATTGTTCTTCTAAGAATGCTATATTGATGAAAATCTTGGAAAGTCACAATATTTGAAGAATTAAAAGATATAGTTAATACAAAAGATTGTGGAGTGGTACATAATAACCAAAAGTAGGTAGGTTGTAATGAAGTGACATAAAGTAAATCATTGAAGAAATGCATAATTATAGGAAGAGTTGGACTGGTCAATTGGTAGAATAAAGGAGAACAGATTAATGGGTTGAATATGTTTGTATGTGCTTGTGTCTATATCTGTGTGTCTCTATGTATGTATGTATGTATGTATACCTTGGAGAAAGGCCTCCATCACACTGGATTTTCCCTTTGGGGAATACCTAGGAAAGAATATGAATGAGAAGACATGAATAGTTGTGATCTTTTCCAAAGGGGAGAATACCTGTACTTGAGAGACTACAGATCCATTGAAGTCTTGCATACTATAGATTTCCTATTAAATAAAGGCAGAAATTGTATTGTCAGAGATTTAAGGTCTCTATTCTTTCTTTTTTAAAAAATTTATTAATATTCATTTTTAACATGGTTACATGATTCATGCTCCCACTTTCCCCTTCACCCCACGCACACCCCCCACCCATGGCTGACGCACATTTCCAATGGTTTTGTCATGTGTCCTTGATCAAGACCTATTTCCAAATTGTTGATAGTTGCATTGGTGTGGTAGTTTCGAGTCCACATCCCCAATCATGTCTACCCCGACCCATGCGTTCAAGCAGTTGCTTTTCTTATATTTTTCTTCTCCTGCAGTTCTTCCTCTGAATGTAGGTAGCTTTCTTTACCATACATCCCTCAGAGGTGTCCTGGGTCATTGCATTGTTGCTGGTACAGAAACCCATTACATTCAATTTTACCACAGTATATCAGTCTCTGTGTACAATGTTCTTCTGGCTCTGCTCCTTTCGCTCTGCATCAGTTCCTGGAGGTCTCTCCAGTTCACCGGCAACTCCTCCAGTTTATTATTCCTTTGAGCCCAATAGTATTCCATCACCAGCATATACCACAATTTGTTCAGCCATTCCCCAATTGAAGGACATACCCTCATTTTCCAGTTCTTTGCCACCACGAAAAGTGCAGCTATAAATATTTTCGTACAAGTTTGTTTATTTATGATCTCTTTTTGGGGTACAAACACAACAATGGTATGGCTGGATCAAAGGGCAGGCATTCTTTTATAGTCCTTTGAGCATAGTTCCAAATTGCCAGCCAAAATGATTGGATCAGTTCACAACTCCCCAGCAATGCATTAATGTCCCAATTTTGCCACATCCCCTCCAGCATTCATTACTCTCCCCTTCTTTCATTTTAGCCAATCTGCTAGGTGTGAGGTGATACTTCAGAGTTGTTTTGATTTGCATTTATCTAATTATTAGAGATTTAGAACACTTTCTCATGAGCTTATTGATACTTTTGATTTCTTTACCTGAAAATTGCCTATTCATGTCTCTTGCCCATTTATCAATTGAGGAATGGCTTGATTTTTTATACAATTGCTTTAACTCCTTGTATATTTGAGTAATTAGACCGCTGTCAGAGTTTTTAGTTATAAAGATTTTTTCCCAATTTGTTGTTTCCCTTCTGATTTTGACTACATTGTTTTTGTTTGTACAAAAGCTTTTTAGTTTAATAGAATCAAAACCATTTAATTTACATTTTGTAATTTTCTCTAACTCATGCTTGGTTTTAAAATCTTTCCTTTCCAGAGATCTGACAAGTGTACTATTCTGTGTTCACTTAACTTATTTATAGTTTCCCTCTTTATATTCATATATATACCCATTCTGAATTTATCTTGGTGTAGGGTGTGAGATGTTGATCTAAACCTAATCTCTCCCATATTGTTTTCCAAATTTCCCAGCTGTTTTTGTCAAATAGTGGATTCATGTCTCAAAAGTTGGGCTCTTTGGGTTTATCATACACTGTCTTGCTGACCTTACTTACCCCAAGTCTATTCCAGTGATACTCCCTTCTATCTCTTAGCCAGTACCATATTGTTTTGATGACTGCTGCTTTATAGTATAGTTTAATATCTGGTACTGCTAGGACCCCTTCCTTCACATTTTTTTTTTCATTATTTCCCTTGATATTCTTGACCTTTTGTTATTCCAAATGAAATTTGTTATAGTTTTTCCTAATTCAATAAAGAAGTTTTTTGGTAATTTGATAGGTATGGCGCTAAATAGGTAAATTAATTTGGGTAGAATGGTCATTTTTATTATGTTAGCTCATCCTATCCATGAGCAATTAATGGCTTTCCAATCGTTGAGATCCAGTTTTATTTGTTTGGAAAGTGTTTTGTAGTTCTTTTCATATAATTGCTGTGTTTGTTTTGGTAAATAGATTCCTAAGTATTTTATATTGTCTAGGGTGATTTAACTCCGCCAAGGGCGGTCCCAAGCCCGGCTGAAAAAGGAGGAGGTTTGGGCAGGAGGCTAGCAACCTCACCCTGTAAAAATCTTACTTGCTAAAGAAACTGCAACCTCATTAAATCAACAAAACCAACAATCGCCTAGTCTGGAAGATTGCTCTCCAACAGAGTCCATGACTCGTGCTGGCAAAAGCCAACAAACTCCAGGTCTTTGTTGACGGATGCCTCCATCACATCTTGGACATCGGATGGCAGACCTGGCGGAGATATGCCGAGAACGAGACAAGGACGGTCGGAGTGACATGGGCCCAGTTGGGGGAAGTTGCCCAGAACAGAGTCCGTTGGTGTGAGATGGTTGAGGCCCTATGCTCCTCTGGGAGTCAATAGGAATAATAATAATAATAGGGTGATTTTAAATGGTGTTTCTCTTTCTACCTCTTGCTGTTGTGATGTGTTGGAAATATATAGAAATGCTGATGATTTATGTGCATTTATTTTGTATCCTGCAACTTTGCTAAAGTTGTTGATTATTTCTACAAGCTTCTTAGTTGATTCTCTATGATTTTTTTAAGTATACCATCATATCATCTGCAAAGAGTTATAGTTTAGTCTCCTTATTGCCTATTTTGATACCTTCAATTTCTTTTTCTTCTCTAATTGCAACTGCTAGAGTTTCTAGTACTATGTTGAATAATAGAGGTGATAATGGGCATCCTTGTTTCACTCCTGATCTTATTGGGAAGGCTTCTAATTTATCCCCATTGCATATGACGCTTGTTGATGGTTTTAGGTATATACTGTTTATTATTTTTAGGAAAGTTCCTTCTATTCCTATACTTTTCAGTGTTTTCAATAGGAATGGATGCTGTATTTTGTCAAAGGCTTTTTCAGCATCTATTGAGATAATCATGTGATTTTTGTTTGTTAGATTGTTGATATGGTCAATTATGTGGATAGTTTTCCTAATGGTGAACCAACCTTGCATTCCTGGTAAAAATCCCACCAGATCATGGTGGATGATCTTCTTAATTACTTGCTGGAGTCTCATTGCTAGTATTCTATTTAAAATTTTTGCATCTATGTTCATATGGTCTGTAGTTTTCTTTCTCTGTTTTTGATCTCCCTGGCTTTGGAATCAGTACCATATTTGTGTCATAAAAGGAATTTGTTAGGACTCCTTCTTTGCTTATCATATCAAATAATTTGTATAGTATTGGGATTAGTTGCTCTTTGAATATCTGATAGAATTCACTTGTGAATCCATCAGGTCCTGGTGATTTTTTCTTAGGAAGTTCTTTGATGGCTTGTTCAATTTCTATTTCTGATATGGGATTATTTAGGTATTCTATTTCTTCCGCTGTTAATCTAGGCAATTTATATTTTTGTAAATATTCATCCATATCTCCTAAATTGTTATATTTATTGCCATATAATTGGGCAAAATAGTTTTTAATGATTGCCTTAATTTCCCCTTCATTAGAGGTGAGGTCTCCCTTTTCATCTTTAATACTGTCAATTTGGTTTTCTTCTTTCCTTTTTCTTATTAGATTGACCAGTACTTTGTCTATTTTGTATGTTTTTTCAAAATACCAGCTTCTAGTCTTATTTATTAATTCAATAGTTCTCTTACTTTCCATTTTATTAATTTCTCCCTTGATTTTTAGTATTTCTAATTTAGTTTTCATCTGGGGGTTTTTAATTTGCTAGCTTTCTAATTTTTTGAGTTGCATACCCGATTCATTGATCTCTGTCCTCTTTAATTTGTTAATATATGCACTCAAGAATATAAATTTCCCCCTGAGTACTGTCTTGGCTGCATCCCACAGAGTTTGGTAGGATGTCTTATCATTGTCATTCTCTTCAGTGAAATTGTTGGTTGTTTCTATGATTTCTTCTTTGACTAACTGGTTTTGGAGAATCATATTATTTAATTTCCAATTAGTTTTTGATTTGCCTGTCCAAGTGCCCTTACTAATTATTATTTTTATTGCATTATGATCTGAGAAGGTTACATTTATTATTTCTGCTCTATTGCATTTGTTTGCAATGTTTCTATGCCCTATTACATGGTCAATCTTTGTACCATGTGCAGCTGAAAAGAAGGTGTATTCCTTTTTGCCCCTATTTATTTTTCTCCACATATCAATTAAATCTAATTTGGATAATATAGCTACTCTTCCTTCTCCAGGTTGATTACACTGAGAGTAAGGTTTAAATATTACCTCTTAATGCTCTCTTCCTCTCCTTCTTATAATAGTATTTGTCCCCTCCCCTTCCCATGCCCTCTGTGTGTAATATAATATCCTATTTTTCTTATTCACTCAAGTTTCTCTTGGTGTCCCCTACTATTTGCCCCCCTCTTTCCCAACCCCCGTATCATCTTAGACCATTTAGTATTCCACCCTGTCCCTATGAATTATTCTTCTGATTACTATAATAGTGAATACTATAATAGTGAATAGAGTTCACTACAGAGAATTACACATAACATTTCTCCACATAGGAATACCAATAATTAGATCTTATTGAAGCCCTTAAAGAGGCAAATTTAAAAATTATGGGTTTCTTTCTTCCCCCTCTCTTTCTTATTTACCTTTTCATGTTTCTCTTGATTTTTGTGGTTGGATATCAAACTTTACATTTAATCCTGGTCTTTTCTGTGCAAATACTTGGAAATCTTCAATTTTGTTGAATGCCCATACTTTCCCCTGGAAGTATATAGTCAGTTTTGATGGGTAGTTGATGCGTGGTTTAAGGCCCAGTTCTCTTGCCTTTCTGAATATCATATTCCAAGCCTTGCGGTCTTTTAATGTAGAAGCTGCCAGATCCTGTGTGATCCTGATTGGTGCTCCTTGATATTTGAATTGTCTCTCTCTAGCTTCTTGTAAGATTTTTCTTTGACTTGGAAGCTCTTGAATTTGGCTATTATATTCCTGGGGGATGTCTTTTCTGGGTCTAGTGTAGAGGGTGATCTATGGATCCTTTCAATGTCAATATTGCCCTCTTGTTGTAAAACTTTAGGACAATTTTGCTGAATAATTTCCTTTAGTATGGAGTCCAAATTTCTATTAATTTCTGCTTTTTCAGGAAGACCAATGATTCTCAAATTGTCTCTTCTAGCCCTGTTTTCTTGATCTGTCAATTTCTCATTGAGATATTTCATGTTTCCTTCTATTTTATCAGTCTTTTGACTTTGTTTTATTTGTTCTTGCTGTCTTGAGAGATCTTTAGCTTCTAAAGCTAAAGGCTCAATTCTAGCCTTTAGGGACTGGTTTTTGGTTATAATCTTTTGGTTTTCCTTTTCAATCTGGTCATTTCTGGTCTTCAGTTGACTTGCCTCACTTTCCAATTGTGAAATTCTGCCTTTTAAACTGTTATTTTCTTGCCAGATCTCTTCCATCTTTCTCATCATCTCAGATTTGAACTCTTCAATAGCTTGTGACCAGTTTTTATTATTTTGGGAAGGTTTGGATGTGATTACTTGTTTGTTCTTCTCTGCTGTTTGCTCTGCTGTCTGGACTTTCTCTGTGTAAAAGTTGTCCAGTGTTACAGATTTTTTCTTGATGACCTTTCTCTTTTGGGGTTCTTGAGAATGGCTTGCCATTGTTAGCCCTGTGCCCTCTCAGGTTTTTCCTTACACCCAGAGTCTGTTTGTGCTCTCTAGGCTCCTGAAGTCTCAGATCTTGTTGTTCTCAGAGTCAAGCCTCCTGGTGGCCCCCTTGTTTGTTCCTCTGTCTGAGGCTCCTTTAATAGTTGCAGGGAGCTGTTTCCACAGTCGTGCTCCCCTCTGCCCTGGGTCCTCACTCAAGGTCCACTCCTGTGCTCAGGATCCAAGTCTGCTCCTGCACTCAGGATCCATGGACTCAAGAGCCTGCGCTTGCGCCTGTGCTCAGGGTCTGCATTCAAAGTCAGCACGTGTTCTTTAGCCTCTTGGGGTCTTAAGTATTGCTGCTCTCAGGAACAGGCCCTGGTGACCCCAGGTAGCTGCCAAGGAGTTGAGTGCCCCAAGCTTGCTCTAGCTCTTGTTCGCTGGCTTTGGCACTGTAGGTGGTGTGGGGTGGGGGAGGGGGTTGCTCCACTTCATTTTAGTGAGAGCTATTTCATCCCCTTATAGCATCAAAATGCCCCGATTCCATGTACCTTCAATGCTGCGCCCTGTTGTGGAGTCCCTTTGTTCCTCTGGATTTGTTTTTATTTCTTCTTGAGGAGTCCTATAAGTTTTGGTTAGGAGTGGTTAAGCAGCTGCTTTTTACTCAGCCGCCATCTTAACCAGGAAGTCAAAACTATCTCTATTCTTTCTAAAAGCATACCAAGACAGTGTTTAAAGACTATGAAGTCTTTGCAATTGGCTCTTCCAGAAATCCACAATCAGACAACATAGGAGGAGAAAGAAGCTTGTATCAAAACAAGCAACAATGAAATGATCCTACACAATGAATTTATATGAGGCGTCTACCACATCCACCATGCCTCCAAAAGACTAAGATATAATCAAAACAGAGAGACATTACTGTAAAATAAACCATTACCTCAGCCCAGCAAAGATTTTGTTTCAATGTTAACCAGGTTTATGACTTAAGGAAGTAACTCCATACAAGGCTACTCTGTCTGGTTGCCCTACAATTCTAAAGGCCCCAATATTCCAAGAATCTAGACTGCGATGGGTAGAAGCTTTATTTCTTCTTACCTAACAGGAGATTAATTTTCTTACTCAATGGATTCCATTTATCAGATTTGATTAATCTCATTCCATCTGTTCACCTGTGGACCTTCTCTAGTTAAAAGCATTCCATTTCCAAGTTAAAAATTAATCTAATATGACCCAACAATCATTTATTAAGCACCCACTATGTGCAAAATGTGATTCTGCTGTTAGGGATGCAAAAATGAAATGAAATGAAAACCAATTCCAGCCTTCAAAGAGCTTTCATTCTACTGAAAAATATGAAGAAAAGAAGAGAAGGAGGAAAACAAAACAAAAACCTAGCAGAAGTTTATGTTTTTACTTAAGAACATTTCTATTTATAGAATATTATATATTATTATTCACCTATATGTTTTCTATGGGATTTCCTTCCTTAGTTTAGTGCCCAAATATGGAAACATCTAAATGCTCACAGTAATACAGCCTACAGTCTTTATAATATAGTCCCGAAGATATCCCAGGTTTGGAATAGAAGGTGAATGATGAGATATTTAAGCCTCACAGATGTGTGTGTTTAATTTTCTCACCAAGATAATAACTCCAGTAATCGATTTTTAATATATACTTAAGAACACAACGACTCCTTCTATTTATGTGCTTCATCTGGCCAATGTCTATCACATAATTTAATTTTTGCTCAAATTAAATTTGAATTGGTTCAGAAGTCTGTATCTCTACCGTCTCTCTAAGATAGGTAATCAGCTCCTCCTCTGAACTTTGTCTATGTTGTAGAGAAGCCAAAGGGGATAGAAAGGATCTGCTTTCGTCTCACATCTACCTTCACACCTGATTTATCTCATAGTAAAAGCTTGCCTCACCTTAAGGTTTCCAGCTATAAGATGACTGTTCTCATGAAATGTAACTTACTAAAAGCTCAGTGGGGAAAAATGACATGCTCTTTTATCTGCAGCCCTACAATTTCCCTACATTTACAGGAACATAGAAAGATGGGATTTAGCATTAGTTGTTGGCATAAATTAATTCCAAAATAGACAAGAGTTAGGATGCTTCTGGAATTTCTCTCAGTCTCTCTACATCATGGAATTATAGGAACTCTGGGTTTAGTTCTACTTCCTTAATGTTCACACCTAATAGGAACCCCCACACTGGACCATGTGTTGAGGTATCAAATCACTTCCAGGTTTAAAATTAATCTAATCTTATTCAGTGAAGTCATGACATCAGCTTGTCTCCTATTAGGCACATTAATCTTTAGACATCTCAGACAAGCAAAGAAAACTCCAAGGAAATTATTCACAGGATATGCTAAATGGGATAGGTGGCATATGCTCACTCTTCTTTCTACACAGTGTATTACTTCCTCACTAATGAGTGCATCCAGTTCTTAGTTACATTTCATGAGAATGGTCCTCCTGTAGCCTGAAACCTTGAGGTGAGACAAGCTTTGCTATGAGATGAATCATGGGAGGAGAATAGCTCCCAGGGAAGTTTATTCAACCTCCTTTGGATTCCCCATAACATAGACAAAGTTCAGGGAAGTTGATTACATACCTTAGAGAAAAGATAAGGATTTATAATGGGCCAATTCAAATTTAATTCAAGCAAAAATCATCAAATGCTTATTCTGTGGTAGACACTGAGCAGGTGAACTAAATGAAGGAAGCCTATGTCTTCTTAAACACATACTTTATTTATTTATTTATTTATTTGTTTGTTTGTTTTAATGAGAGGGGATAGGCAATGTGAGCTAAGTGACTTGCCCAGGGTCACACAGCTAGGAAGTAGGCCAGATTTGAACCCAAGAATTCCCTTCTCCAGGCCTGGCTCTCAACCCACTGAGCCACCTACGTAAACCCTTAAAAGTATATATTTTTTAAATCTGTTACTAGAAGTATTATCTTGGTGAGAGGATTAAAGTCTCTGTCTCTCTGTCTCAGACAGACAGACAGACAGACAGACACACACACACACACACACACATACACACACACACAAACTCCAAAGTTGTACAAAGCTTAACAATACCTTCTTTCCTTTGCAAGGAAATGTACCCTGAAAACTATACATCTCTAAATAAATTTGGTCTTTGATTATTATAAACTTCATAGACATTGTGGCAGGATCTTTACTTTTTGCTCTGAAAAAGTCATACTTAATTGGAATGGAATAGCAAAGTATAGTATGTTCTGCATTACCAGTGATTTGGCAAACATTTTGATCATGAGCAGTTTTTTTCTGTGTATGATACCATGTAAAGTATTAGATTTCTTTTTCACTTCTTTTTGTTCGCAAAGAAAAATGACCAACCAGTGGTTTTTCTAATCATTGATAAGAATAAGAGAATGAATCAAATATTGCCTTGTTGTAGACATTCCCAGCTCTGGTTTTGTAGATAAATTATTGAACTTTAAGTGAAAAAGAATTTAATTCAAATCTTGTCTCTGCTATTTACTAGCAAATAGCAAAGGGTGCTAGAGCCTTAAAATGGGTAGGGATTGGTCTGCATCAATAATAATAATGTATTTTAGTAAGGAACAATGACAAATTGAAAAAGGTGCTTCATGGAGAACAGGGAATATCCTGTTGCTTTTTTGATTGTAAGCTAGTTGTGAAACGAACATTTCCAAATTAGTGCCAATTTCTGAAATGTGTTTGCCAAGATATTCCTTAATAAAGCATTTTGATGGAGAACTTAGTCTTCTACATTGATATCTTAGAACCCATAGCATTATGTTCTTTGGATCTCAAATATAGAATCTCCCAAACCTGAAAAACCTCAAACCTTTGTAAACTATAAAACTCTTCTCTCTTTTTCCATCTGAAAAGGTAACTGAAAGCAGGTTACAGCAAAACCTGTCTAGAAGGGGAGGGGAAAGGATAGTGGTATGACCCTGGGCAAGTCACTTTAACTATTTAACCCTTACCACACCTTGGAACCAATACTTGGTATTGGTTCTAAAATGGAACATAAGGGCTTTTAAAAAAATCGGTTATGAAAATCTTAGAGTCCTACAAGGACTAAAGCTTGAGCTATAAAATTTCCAGAAAATCTACTTCAGAATAATAGGGAAAAGACACTGAGTTGTTTGTGTCAGGCACTCTGAACAGGCATGTGTATTATTCCCAGCAGACACCTATGAAAGGAAACCTATGAATATTAGGTGGGCGGCTAACATTTTTATGAAATGACTAATTTTCTTAAGTGTAAAATGTTCCCTCCTCTACTCTTCACCCCAAGGGGGATATTTTTATAAGATCCTTTAAAGTGAACATTTCCATTTCTTATATAGAAATATTTACCAGGTAAATATATAAATATGCCTAGTTATAAGCAGGATGGCTAAGTTCTGTTGGCACAAATACCAGTTATGTGTTATGGGCATGTGAAACAAGGGTAGATTAGTGATTTTACCAAGAAACTGATTTTTTATGTTAAGGAAAGCAACATTGCACAACATCAGAATTCAAACTGATTCGGTGATCAACACTGACTTCAGAGAACACATGAAGAAACAGAATTCCCTTCTCTTGGGAGAAGTCATAGGTCATAGTTGCAAAATGAAGTATATAATGCAAGACATAGGCAATGTATTGGTTTGTTTTGCTTAACAACATATTTCAATGTTATAAGTGAAGGTGCTTATGAGGGGAGTGAGCACTCACTAGGAAAAGGCAGAAACATAAAGGAGAGCACGAAGAAAAACTTTTTTTTAAAACCTTTACCTTCCATCTTGGAGTCAATACTGTGTATTGGCTCCAAGGTAGAAGAATGGTAAGGGTACGCAATAGGGGTCAAGTGACTTGCCCAGGGTCACACAACTGGGAAGTGTCTGAGGCCAGATTTGAACCTAGGACCTTCTGTCTCTAGGCCTGACTCTCAATCCACTGAGCTACCCAGCTGCCCCCAAGAAAAACTCTTTCAAAAAAGAAAAGAAAAATAAATTCTTCCCCCAAAACACAAAGATGCCTAAATCCAGATTTATTTCAACATTGATAAGAGCAAAGAATTTTTTTAAAAGTACCTTGGACATCACCTTGCCTCACCCTCTTAGTTTATAGGTAAGAAAATTAAAGCCCAGGGGAATTAAATGGTTTCCCCAGGGTTACAGTTAGTGGTAGAGCACAGATCAGGGATTAGATCTCCCCAGAGTCCCTCAGACAGGAACAATTAGCTAGGACTTGAGTTGGAGAACTAGGTAAAAGAAGATCCAAAATGGGGGCAGCTAGTTGTTTTCAGTGGACTGAAAGCCAGGCCTAAAGATGGGAGATGCTGGGCTGAAATCTGGCCTTGGATACTTTTTAAAATTTTTAACCCTTACCTTGTATCTTAGAATCAATAGTATGTATTGGTTCCAAGGCAGAAGAGTGCTAAGGGCTAGGCAACGGGGATTAAGTGACTTGCCCAGAGTCACACAGCTAGGAGGTATCTGAGGCCAGATTTGAACCCAGGACCTATCATCTCTAGGCCTAGGTCTCAATCTACTGAGATAACCCAGCTGTCCCCCTCAGACCCTTCTGAGGGCCTGGCTTCAAATCTGACCTCATATGCATTTCCTAGATGTGTGACCCTGGGCAAGTCACTTAACCCCCATTGCCTAGTCCTTACCACTCTTCTGCCTTGGAACCAATACATACTATTGATTCTAGATACAAGGTAAGGGTTTATAAAAAATAAATAAAAATATATTCTCCATCAATGATGCTCAAAATTCCTTAATCAGTAAAAACCCATTTTGGTCCACAATTAGAAATCTGGCTTGCAACAAACAAATATCCCTAGCAAAGGTTATATACTGACTTAAATTTGCACTAAGAAACAAACAATTGATACAAGCTTCTTAACTGAGAGCAAGATCTTAGGGAAATAGGAAGGGACAGAACTTCTCCCTCTACAGAGAGAGACAGATAATTCCAGAAAAGGAAGGGCTGCCAAGGAAAGGGTATAGAAAAGCAAGAGGCTGAGAGCACTAAGGATGAACTTTGTATCTATGTCAATTTTGCCAAGGGCTGACTCAGATAACCCAGATAGTATGAGAATCAATTTCTGGAACAAAATCATAGGCACAAAAATCCAGGTATCAGATCGGTTAAAAGATAAACAGAAGCCAAACCCCCATGCTATGGGGATGTACTCAACCTTAACCAAATTCTGAAAGGAGCCAGCTCCAGTCAGAGTGAATCTTTCTAATTGAAGAGAAAGTTGTTCCTGGCAAACATTCCCTCTCTACTAGGATGACTTATCTTCTATCACCTTAATTGCTCATGCTGTCTAAGTCTGTGCAATATGTCTTTCATATGTTCTAATGCAATGAACCCCAGTCCATCATTACCTGCTATCCTGTCATTTGTCGTCATCTATGTTTATCATATACTTCATATGAGGAGGAGGTATGAACCCAATACCTATCACCTACTTTTCTCTCTAGTGCATAGAACTGTCCCCAGAAGAACTTCAGCTTAAGGCATCTGATACAAGTGTAAGTATAAGCAAATAGGAGAAATGACTCAAGTGTTCTCTAGAACTGGCAGGAAAACATGCTATTGAGAAGGTAAACAACCATGAAGGTAATCACTGGTCAACAGACATAATATAAGTGGGAATTGCAGCATCTGGGGCAAATCAGAATCAGCAGTGCCAGGAGAGGGGTAGACACAGCAAGAATTCCTGAAGAGATCTGTGCATCATTGCCACCAATTCTAAGAGTCCTGAAAAGAACAAATTCTCAGTTCAGGAAGTATGTGTAATAAATAAGTCCTGGTTGGGTACAATTGGACTGTTGTGGCAGTGGGGGAATAAAGTGGGGAGGGCATGATGACAATGAGACCCAGGGGTTGGGGAGACAGGAAAAAGGTAGTCTGGGAAGGGACATGTGAATGAGAATGCTTCCTCCTCCCCAGAGTGCTAACATCTTCCTCAAGGTGTTCCTCTGCTCCTGTTCCTTCATAACTGGCACCATCACTATGGGGAGAATGTGTACTTTATTCTGTATTAGCACCCTAAAAATTGAATCACAGCCTCTCATGTCAGAGCCTTAAATCAAATCCCCTGCTGCCCTAATCTAGTTAGTGTTCTTTTGGTCCATGTGATATGACTTAAAATAAATGAGGCAGTAGTATCTCTTACAATTATAGTCTCCACTTTACTTACTGTGGTAGAGAGAAGACAGAATGAGCGAGGATGGGGAAGGGACTAGGAATTGTAAAGGGCCAGAGGAGGCCATAAAAATTTGTCAGAACTGCCTTTTCTGATGGCTTTGGCCTTTTTGCAAAGTTTTTTGAAAGGGCAAGTATCTTCTTCCTTCCTTCCTTCCTTCCTTCCTTCCTTCTTTCCTTCTTTTCCTCCCTCCCTCCTTTCTCTCTCCTTCTCCTTCTCCTTCTCCTCCTCCTCCTCCTCCTCCTCCTCCTCCTCCTCCTCCTCCTTCT
>NC_058132.1:453402414-453413695 GCF_016433145.1 Gracilinanus agilis
TCTCTCTCTCTCTCTCTCTCTCTCTCTCTCTCTCTCTCTCTCTCTCCTTCCTCTGATCTCCCCATATCCCCTCTACATTTAGTCAGCCACCAAATGGTTAATGGTTAATCTTTGGAATTACTTAACTGTGTTTTGGGTGCTATGCTATGAGTTTGCATTTTTTTTTTTTTTTTGGTGGTCAGGACTTCTGACCTGAGGCACAGAAACCTGTGGTCTTGGATTGACTTTTAAATGAAAATATAGCTTGAACCTAACAGTTTCAGCTGAAAACATCCTGCAAGGGTTCATTTAACTCTGGGGTGTTTACTCTCCCCAGTTTTAAGTAGCCATTGTCTAGAAGCTTGGGTACAGTCTCACACCTGTTAATGCTGACATAGGGGCTCCAATTCCTTCCCTTTGCCTTTCATCAAGCACTAGAATTACAGTCATTCATCCAGGCTCTCCTTCCTGGTTCTATAACATTACACCACTAAACATCCAGGCCTACCACAGACCTCTACAGGGGAATAAAAGGAAGGGTGGGGCCTGCTGTCAACGGAGGAAGGGAAAAGGACACTGAGGACATGCCATGTTATAAGAAACTGAAGGGTAGGAGACCAACCGTGAGAACTAAAGCAAATGCCTAGTTATTTTACTGTTCTATTAGTTCTGTGCCAAGGAACTAAGTTATAACACTTTCAGCACCAGAGCAAGACTCCTTCCCTGGCAAACCGCAGCTTCAGGACTTTCAGCAATGAGTGAGAAACTTTCCAGCATCCAAAGATATGCCAACGAATATCAGAATAACAAAGGATCCATCCTGCACTATTGCTGGACTATTTCATCAGTGTGGATTCTAGAAACCCCTCTTATTTGCTCAGAAATGATACATAATAATAACCATAATAATAACAGGAACATACGTGTACATACCATAGGATTATAGGTTCAGTGATATATGGAAGGAATCTTAGAGGTGATTATTGAATCAAACTCCCTTAATATTGTTGTTCAGTCATTTCAATTGTATCTGACACTTAGTGACTTCATTCGGAGCTTTCTTGGCAGAGATACTACAGTGGTTTGCTATTTCCTTCTCCAGCTCATTTTAGAGAGAAGGAAACTGAGACAAATAGGGTTAAAGTGACTTGCCCAGGGTCACACAGTGAGTATGCATCTAAGGTTGGATTTGAACATAGTTCTTCATGACTCCAGGCCTAGTGCTCTACCACTAGCTGCCCCATATCTTACAGATAAAGAAATTAAGGCAAAGAAAGGTTGAATGTTTGTCCAGAGTCACACAGCTATTAAGAATTCTGGGGGGTGGGGGGGGGGACAACTGGATAGCTCAGCGGATTGAGAGCCAAGCTTAGAAACTGGAGGTCCTAGGTTCAAATCTGGCCTCAGACACTTCCCAGCTGTGTGATCCTGGGCAAGTCACTTAACCCCCATTGCCTAGCCCTTCTGCCTAAAAGGGTTTAAAAACAAACAAATAAATAAATAAAAATAAAAAATAAATTGGCAAATACAAAATATTTTTAAAAAAAGAACTTTGTGGAGGAATTCAAAACCAAGTCTTCCTGACTCCGAGGCCAGTGCTCTATCAGCTATGTTGTTCAGTAGTACAGTTTTGTAAAGCTCTTTGTGACTCTATGGACTTGGGTCCAATAGTAAAAGCTATTTGAATGATTTGCCATTTCTATCTCCAGTAAATCACCTTTTTTGTTTGTTTTTGTCAAGGTAAGAAATCTAGTTTAGGCCGAGATGAAGTGACTTGTTCAAGGTCACATAGCTAGTAAGTATCTGAAGTTGAATTTGAACTCAGATCTTCCTAAGTCAAAGCTTCTGCTCTAGCCACTGAACCACAAGTTGCCTTTGATCAACTATACTATACCATTAATTTAGTCTCTTATAGTTTGCAGAGCACTTTGTCGATATTATCTCATTTGATTCCTACAACAGCCTAAGAGGCATCTAAAAATAAAGCATTCCATGCTACATAAAACAAAATGTAGAAACCTATTGGGAGAAAAAAATCAAAACTTTGAGGAAACAAGATGAGGTATATATAATCTCAGTCATCTTCTCTGCTACTGAAAATGCCCCAAAGATGCTTTCCCTCAACTTACATCTCAATAGTTTTACTATTTTATTTAAACTTTTACCTTCTATCTTAATATCAATTCTAAGACAGAAGAGCAGCAAGGATTAGGCAGTCTGGGTCAAGTGACTTATCCAGGGACACATAGCTAGGAAATATCTGAGGCCAAATTTGTTTCTTTTTTTTTAAACCCTTAACTTCTGTGTGTATTGGCTCCTAGGCAGAAGAGTGGTAAAGGTAGGCAATGGGGGTCAAGTGACTTGCCCAGGGTCACATAGCTGGGAAGTGTCTGAGGCCAGATTTGAACCTAGGACCTCCCATCTCTAGGCCTGACTCTCAATCCACTGAGCTACCCCAGCTGCCCCTGAGGCCAAATTTGAACCCAGGTCCTCCTGACTCCAGGCCTGACACTCTATCCACTATGCTGCCCCCATTCCAATACTTTTGAGAAAACAATTATTTTATCCCAGTATACAATAAGTGACAGAATATTAAATATAAAAACTAGCAAGAGAGCAATTTGTTCCCAGACTGTTTCTTCTGAACTCTATTGACAATAACAAAAGATGAGAAAAATGATATTAACAAGATCTGCAATGATGATAAATAAGATAATAGAGACAGCCCTGGCAGAACGGATTAAAAATCTGACCTGAGAATCAGGAAGACTTGAGTTCAAGTCCCACTTTTGACACATGCTGGTCCTGTGACCCTGAGCAGGTCATTTAACCTCCTGGCAGCCCTGATGGTTCTTTTAGACCAGTAGTTCCCAAACGTTTTTTGGCCTTTCCAGAAAAAATATTACCTAGCCTCCTGGAAATTAATTTTTAAAAAATTTTAATGGCAATTAATAGGAAAGATAAATGCACCTGTGGCCATCACCACCCTACTAGATTGCTGCAGCACCCACCACCAGGGGGCAGTAGCACCCACTTTGGGAATCACTGTTTTAGATTATAATTGGCCAAAGAGCTACTGATCTGCAATGATGAAAGGAGTTATCTCACTTAAGAATTTCCTTTGAAATCATAGATAGGGTGAGGGTGAAGGGGGAATACAGAATGAAAATGATAATGATAAATGACATTTATGTGATGCTTTCAAGTTTGCAAAGCACTTTACAAACATTATCTTATTTGCATCTCACAAAAGTTCTCTGAGGTAGACCAGAGTTTTATAGTTGAGAAAATCGAAGTTCCAATTATGTGATTTGCCACTAAGCTATGATCACTATGAGTTTTTTTTTTTTAATCCTTGCCTTCTATCTTAGTATAATTTCTAAGACGGACGAACAATTAAGGGCTAGGCAATTAGAGTTAAGTAACTTGGCCAGTGTCACACAGATAGGAAGTGTCTGAGACCAGATTTAAATCTAGGTCCTCCCTACTCCAGCCTGCCACTCTATCTACTGTACTACCTCGCTGCCCCACTAAGCTATGATCTGGGGAAAGATCTAAACTGAAGTTTTTCTCAACTCCAAACCTAGCATTCTTCTTAATATATGCCACACTGTCACATATTTTCAGAATCATTGCTTCTGATTCCCATAGTTCAGCTATCTTGAATGACTTAATATATTAATAGGATGCCCAGCAATACCCTATGATATATAATCCCTGCATAAGGGATCTTCATTGGGATCTCCAAAAGTCTTCATAGAGAACCAAGAGTTTCCTCAGAGTGGAAGACAGAATCCCAGTTGATAACATCAAATCCCTTTAAGAAGAGGGTAGCAAAACATGACAGCAAAGAAAAGTAATAAATATTACAGGGGATGTGGCAAAATTGGGGCATTAATGCATTGCTGGTGGAGTTATAAATTGATCCAACCATTCTGGATGGCAATTTGGAACTATGACCAAAAGGGCTTTAAAAGACTGCCTGCCCTTTCATTCAGCCACACCACTGCTGGCTTTATACCCCAAAGAGATAATAGGGAAAAATACTTGTACAAAAATATTTATAGCCACACTCTTTGTGGTGGCGAAAAAATTGGAAAATGAGGGGATGCTGTTCAATTGGGGAATGGCTGAACACATTGTGGTATCTGTTGGTGATGGAATACTATTGTGCTCAAAGGAATAATGACCTGGAGGAATTCCATGTGAACTGGAAAGACCTCCAGAATTGATGCAAAGTAAAAGGAGCAGAATCAGGAGAACCATATACCCAGAGATGGATATTCTGTGGCACAATTAAATGTAATGGACTTCTCTATTAGCAGCAATGCAATGATCCAAAACATTTCTGAGGGACCTATGAGAAAGAACACTATCCACATTCAGAGGAAGAACTGTGGGAGGAGAAACACAGAAGAAAAAAACTGCTTGATCACATGGGTCAATGAGGATATGACTGGGGATGTAGACTCTAAACAATCACCCTAGTGCAAATATCAATAATATGGAAATAGGTCTTACTCAATGACACACGTAAAACCCAGTGGAATGTTGGTTACGGGAGGGGGATGGAAGGAACATGAATCATGTAACCATGGAAAATTTTTCTTAACGAATCAAAAACAATTAAAAAAAAAGAAGAAGGTAGCAAGGTGACTCAGTGGATAGAGAGCTAGGTCTAGAGATGGGAGGTCCTGGGATCAAAGCTGGCCTGAGATACTTTGTAACTTTGTGACCCTAGGCAAGCCACTTAACCCCAAATGCCTAGCCCTTACTACTCTGCTACCTTGAAACCAATATTTAGTATTGATTCTAAGATGGAAGGTAAAGTTAAAAAAAAGTAAAGAAAAAGAGTTCTTTGGCTTCTCAATGGATAGAGGTATCCAGAATCTTTCTCCCCTCACCTTTCTTCTAGATAAATTAACACAAATTGATAATAGTAGCAACATTGTTAAAGGTAACATGGCAGACCTTAACAAGGTTTTGAGACATTATTTATTTTAGAGATATGTATTAGAAACTGCCACTTACTATCTCTTTGTTAAATAAGCTTAGATCCCAGGTATCAGTTTCCTCCTTTAAAAATGAAAGTATTAAAGTACTTGACCTCTAAGTTCCTTCCAAGTTTAAGTCTATGATCCTATAATCCTAAATGGGCTTTATTCACTGTCTCTTAAAATATATACACACGAGCTAGAAACAAATGAGATGTGCCACCAATTAAGGAATGGTTAACAAATTGTGGTAAAGAAATATAATGGAATATTGTCATTCTATAAGGAACAATGAACATAATGAATACAGAGAAGCAAGGGAAAAGCATATAAACATACAAATGAAGTAAGTAGAACAAAAATATACACAATAATTATAACAATGAAAGTGGAAAGAAGAGCAACAAAACAATTAAAACTGAATGCTGTGGAATTAGGATCATTAAGTTTGGCCCTAAAGAAGATATATATGAAGACACTCCCTTCCATCACTGAGAATTCTTGAGCATAGGGTATAACATCAGAATTTTTTGGCATATATGGTTTAGTTTTCTAGAGTTGTTTTTCCCTTTCTTCCTTCCTTCCTTCCTTCCTTCCTTCCTTCCTTCCTTCCTTCCTTCCTTCCTTCCTTCCTTCCTTTCTTCATACTTTATTAAAAGGGATGGTCCTCTGGGATGGGCAGAGGGAGAAGTGCAATGGGAAATGTAAGTTATATAAAAATAAAATATTTCTCTTTTTTATTTAAATGTATTTATTTGTTTGTTACATTCAAATACCCAGTTAAGTCCATCTTTCTCTCCCTTCCTCCCCTCATTGGAGAAGGCATCATTTGACCAAAAAAATGTGTGTATATAAAATTATGTTTTGCTTACTTCTATTTATCAGTTCTTTTTTGGAAGTAAACATATTCATTCTTCAAATGATTTTTCTATTGTTGTATATAATGTTCTCTTGGTTCTGCTCATTTCACTTTTCAAAATTTCATGCAGACCTTTCCATGTTTTTCAAAAATTAACTTGCTAGTCATTTCTTATGACATAGCAGCATTCCATCACAATTATATGCCACAACTTGTTTAGTCACTCCCAATTGATGTTCATCCCTTCAATCTCTAGTTCTTTGTCACTACAAAGAAAACTGCTATAAATATTTTAGAACATATAGGTCTTTCCCTTTTACCCTGTTCACTTAGGAAATAAACCTAATTTGCTTCTTTTCCAAACCCAGGTATATAAGGATTTTCTGGGTTTTAGGGATCTGGAATACTCTGTTCAGTTCTAGGTGCTACTTTGAAGGTATGACATTGACAAGCTGGCAAATATGCAACTAATAATGATAGAGATGACATAGTAGATAAAAAAAAACTAGCCTTGAAGTCAGTAAGACCGAGGTTCAAGTCCTCAAAGTCATATCCAAGAAACGGGGGACAGCTAGGTAGCACAATAAATAGAGAACCAGACCTGGAGTTGAAAGGACCTGAGTTCAAATCTAGCTTCAGATACTTCCTAGCTATTTAACCCTGGGTGAGTCACTTAACCCTAATTACCTAGCCCATGCTGCTCTTCTCCTTAGAATCAATACCAAGATAGAAGTTAAGAGGTTTTTTAAAAAGAAAAAAAGTCACATCAAATGAAGATTGGCAGAAGGAAGTGGAGATGTTTAGCCCAGAGAAGAGAAGACATAGTGATGATTACATATCATTAATCATTTGAAAGACTATTATGTATAAGAGAGTTTAGATTTGTTTTGCTTAGCTCCAAAAAGCAGTACTAGGAATAATAGAGGTTTTATAGAAAGGAGGAGTTAGTCACCATGTCAGGAAAACCATCTTAATAATTAGAGTTATTCAAAAGTGGAATGGAGTAACTCAAGAAGTTGTGGACTCTTCTTCACTAGGGAACTTTAAGAAAAAGCTGGATGACCACTTGGTAGTTATAATATATATAAATAATGAAATGAGATTCTTGCTTGGGTATGGGTTAGACTAAATTGCTCACAACAAACATTTATTAAGGGTTTTCTATGTGCCAGGCACTGTCCTAAGTGCTGGTGATACAAAGAGGTGTCCCTTCAAAGCTTGAGATTCTATAATTCTATGAAATAAAATGGAATATCTAAGGGTCCGTTGGGAAAATTCTGATAAGAACCTTCATTGACAAGTGACCAAGAATAGAGTTGCTCCCTCTTCTTCTACAACCTTCTGTCTAGAGTTCAATTAATTGCTTCCCTCAGGGCATCTGGACCACTTTTACTTTCAGGAAGCTCTTCCTTTGCCATAGGGACAAAAAAAAAAAAGAGTTTATACCTTCAGATTGCTCAATTCAGGACCTATTCTAAATGCTGAAATCATTTATTTCATAGACAGAATGCTTAGGACTCTCCAAATCTGTGGTTCTTAACTTAGAATTCATAAACTTTTAAAAAATATCCCCCCCTCAATTACATGTAAAAATAACTTTTAATCTACACTTTAAAATTTTTTGAGTCAAATGCTTTCTTGAAATATCAAGCAATTTGATATAGATTTTGCATGCATCAAATTATTTTTATAAAATATTTTGATAACTATATTTCAATATATTAGTTTTCACCTGCTGGAAAAAAGGTATTAGCCACAGAATGTCCATGCAGAGTGCTAAGTCCAAGCAACCCTTCTGATACTGAGCTGTCATTTGATTGAGCAAGAGTGAAACAACGACCATGATGAAAGAGACTCAGTGAAATTAGAACTTTTAGAGCTAAGAAGGAAATACATACTCTTATGGATTTTACTTTCTACATTTAAAAACATTATTTTAAGAAGGGCTCTATAAGCTTCATGCAAATTGCCAAACACAAAAGGTTTAGAAACAGTGGTCTAGAGCAGTGATGGTGAACTTTTTAGAGACTGCATGCCATGCCCACCCACCTCCAACCAAGTGCAGCCCACTCCCAACTCTGCCACCTTACCCCAGATAAGGGAAGGAGGAAACAATCTCATTGGGCTGCTGGCCAGAGGGGCAAATGGAATAAGGAACATCTTTAGGTGCAGGTGGAGAAAGGGAGGGTACTGACTCAAGCTTTCTGCTTCCAGTTCTGCCACATGTGAGCCACCCACCTTACCCCTAGAGGGAGGAAGCAAGTGAAGAAATGTCTTGAAGTGGGGTGGACAGGAGGAAGGGAGCAGCTCTGCCAGAGTCCCTCTGGCTTTCTAGTAATGAAGTCTAGTGGGCAATGGGGTGTGTGCCCTCTCTGGCATGTGCGCCATAGATTCTCCACTATAGTTCTAGAGCAGTGATGGGCAAACTACTTCCTGAAATGTTCTATCAGGCCACACAACATTATTCCTAATCTGACAAATGAGTAGGATACAATACAATGAAACTTTGAAAGAGTTGACTGACAGATGAGCATTTCCTTTCCTTTGGCTCCCTCTTTAAAAAGTTTGCCCATCACGTTTCTAAAGGATAGATTTTTCTATGTGCAATCTAGAAGGTTGTAATTTTAAAATACCTGGCTAGTATTTATTCAACATGTTTCCATAAACAGAAAAAGACCCATGTTTTTTGAAGAATGGAATTGACTATGACTATAATTCTTCAGTGCTAAATGTATGGTAACCATAGTTTTATAAAAATAATCTTTTTAAAAGGTCCCTTTAGATCTACTGTGGCATAATTTCCTCTAACTTTAAACAGATCATAATTCTCAGTTTTAATTTTCCATTATATTTCCCATGACACAGCAAAGAACATTGTAACTGCCAATATGTATAAAGTAAAGAAATTCTCACCTTTAGAATCTGAGGAGGGAGGCAGGAAGTCATCTAATACCATGCATTCACAAGTCCATACCCCTATTATACTCTCTTTGGTCTGACCTCAGGAGAAAGTTGGCCTTCATGCTAACAAAAAACAAAAGCAAGCCAAGACCCAGTATTGGAAAAAGCAAACCTTCATTGGGGTTTCTTTCTTTCCTATAGTGGAATGAAGACTGGGAAAAGGTAAGAGATAAAAGCCAAATGTCTGAAAGAATGGGAGCCTCTCACCTTGCAAGAGGAATGGAGGGAATTCCTGGATGTGAAAGACTCCCTGGCTCATCATGGAGCTGAAGCAAAAAGGAGAGATAGAAGCCTCTTGCCTCTTCCCTCTTCCCTCTTTCATAAAGATAAACTTTCTGAGGAAGAAGAATATGCCCTAAGTCAGTCAGTTGAAGAGCCAAGGCAGGGAGTTTAGGCTTAAAAAGCTACTTGAGAAGCATCTAAGTGATTCAATAATTAGAGAGCTAGCCCTGGTGGTGTAAGGTCCTAGATTCAAATCTTGCCTCACACATTTTCTAGCTGTGTGACCCTAGGCAAGTCACTTAACCTCAATTGCCTACTCCTTATTGTATTTCTGCCTTGGAATTGATACAACAATTCTTAAACAGAAAGAAAGGGTTTTCAAAAAATCTATTTGAGCACCTCCAATGCCAGCATCTCTTTAGAAAGTCACATGTCTTAGCATATAAACGTAAATTCAACTTCATAGCACCCTATGTCCTGGGCCAGGGGCAGTAAAGCCCTTAGCTACACTTTGATGATGTCTAGTGAGGAAGCTGAATTCTGCAGAATATCTCATACTCACATAGCCACAAATCTATAGAACAAACAATAGTTCACAAAATACCAGTTCCAGCCATCTACACAGGAGGCCAGCTGATTGGGGAAGACCAGCGTGTCTTCCTGCCCAATATTCTGATAGTCAGCTGGAAGTCTCAGCTGGTTTTGTTTGCTCCCAGATAAATTTCTACAACCTATATGGAATGCAGATACTACACATGGAACTCTTTGAACTTCTGTGCTCCAAATATTCCAATGGGAAAGTCAATGACTATATCATCTTCCTAGAAACCTCATTAAAAAGCCATCTTAAAATACACTTAAGCCAATAGTCACTCCCTCAGTTCCTGTGCCCTATTTTAATATTTGGGAAGTAAGCAATTGAGTAGGTCAGCTAATGCACTACAGAGGAAGTGAAGTATAATTTGTTGGGAAGGACTATGGGTAAATTACCATTTGGATGGTTAATCCTTAATCATCTCACTGGGGCATTAAAAGAACTCCCTACAAAATTATTGAGTCATCTCCTGTCCTTTCCGCCACAAACAGGCAGGAACCCAAGAGCTGAGAGCACATGCTTTGCTGCCAGGCCTTCTCAGTGGATACCAATGATAAGTTCCTATCCAAACATGCAGAGTCCCAAGCTCTAGTGTAGAAGGAGCAGATGAAAGCTAGAGGTGAGTGCCAAGACAGATCTGAAATGAGCATTTCATCCTTTAAAGTAAGAATATAGTCAATAGGAAGGAAGGAACAATCAATGTCTGTCAAGGCATTGTCCCTGGGGGGAAAGAAAAAAAAACTTCCCAAGTAATACTCTGCATTGTGATTTAAGATATGAAATAAAAAAAAAAACAGGAGAGATATTTTCTTTGTTTTTCATAGAATCATACTTAGAATCAGAAAAAAAACCTTATAGGGCAGGTTAGCCTGTAACTCAACCTTCTCATTTAAAAAAAATTATTTTAATGTATTGGTGGGGCAGCTGGGTGGCTCAGTGTATTGAAAGCCAGGCCTAGCAATAGAAGGTCCTAGGTTCAAATGTGGTCTCAGACACTTCTTAGCTGTGTGACCCTGGGTAAATCACTTAACCCCATTACCTAGCCTTTACCACTCTTCTTTCCTGGAACCAATACACAGAATGGGGCCTAGACAAGCAAAGCTGTGTTGGAACTACCATGTTAAAAGTGAAATATAAATGTTTTAGAAGGTGTCTGTAATGCAGATTCATAATCTCATGTGATCCTCTTCTGTTCTTTGAATGTGGAAATGTTCATGTTTTTTTTTTTCATGCCTATCAAGTTCAGCATAATAAAAGAGAAATTTAAAAAATAAACTTTAAAAAACATTGGCAAGTATCTTTGACAGATAGAAAACATTTAATAAACATTGGTTGATTGGCAAAAGAAAATCATTCTGAGATTGGGCCATCTTATCACCTTCCCCTTCATCCTGACCCCTGTCCTAGTTTTCCCAGTGCCATCTGGGATTAGTACTTCAATAGATATACAGCCTTTCAGCCTCTTGGTTAATGCCTTCACTGTTGATGAATAGACTAAACATCATTATGAAGCATTTCAGGATTTTCAAAGCACCTTTCTAATAGAAGAAGAAGAAGAAGAAGAAGAAGAAGAAGAAGAAGAAGAAGAAGAAGAAGAAGAAGGAGGAGGAGGAGGAGGAGGAGGAGGAGGAGGAGGAGGAGGAGGAGGAGGAGGAGGAGGAGGAGGAGGAG
>NC_058132.1:453418599-453445960 GCF_016433145.1 Gracilinanus agilis
AAAGAGAGAGAGAGAGAGAGAGAGAGAGAGAGAGAGAGAGAGAGAGAGAGAGAGAGAGAGAGAGAGACACATGGTGGGGGGGAGACTTTCCCTATACACCAGAAGGTTAAGAGGCTGAGAATATACTTAAGGAACCACAAAATGCTTCCTATGCACATTAGAAAATAGCCTCTCTCTCCCTCCTCTGGTTTGGTGGCCTAAACATCTAAGATAAGGAATGCAAATGGGCTGCAGTTCAGTCATATCCTACCCACTTATTATAATGTGAGCTGAGTCCAAAAAAATTCCATCTTCCATTATTGTATTCTTTCCCACAGCTTAATAAGCTATACTTCCATTTTTCTTCTGGTATATGTCAAGGTTTTACTGGCACACCCATACTTCCTGGCTTGGCTCTCCATTCATAATCTGCTGCTCTAAATCATCTTTATTTATACTAGAAATTTTCAAGTAGGGGGACTTTGCTGCTTCTTGGATATGATTGGAAAAATTTGACCTTCCTACTTCCATTTGGGCCCTGGAGATAGAGAAACTAACAAATCCCCACTCCTATTCTTTTGACACCTTTGGATAATAAACTGTCTTTCCTCTTGGCACCCCTCGCCTCTACCATGGCCATTCCTACATGGATATTTAGTCTGATTTGTTGCTATGAAAGAAAATGTGGTTTTGGCATCTAAACCTGTGGAATTTGCCAGTTAAAAGTGCTCTACATAGAATTTGCTATTCTAGCCAGCTAGCTATATGTGTTATTTACTCTAAAGGACAAATACAGAACAATGGACACCTAACTACAAGTATAGTTTGCAGAGAGCAGCTGGCCTGACCTGGCTGTGTTTCCCATTTCTTGAACATTCATAATCACTAGATTCCAAAGGACCAAAGTGGAATTTAGCAGAAGAAACTTCCTATTGTCTCATCTTATCATTTTTTAAAAAAAATCCTCTTACACTTCTGTTGTAGTATCAATTCTAAGACAGAAGAGTGGCAAGGGATAGTTGATCAGGGGTTAAGTGACTTGCCCAGGGTCACATAGCTATAACCCTTTCATTCTTTTTTTGTTTTAAACATCTACCTTCCATCTTAGAATCAATACTGTGTATTGGTCCCAAGGCAGAAGAGCAGTAAGGATTAGGCAATGGGGGATAAGTGACCTGCCCAGGATCATACAACAACAAATAACTGAGGTCAGATATGAACATAGGTCTTCTCAATTCCAATCTCTATCCACTGAGTCACCTAAGTGCCCCCACAGGAAGTTTTTGCATAGGAGAGAGATGAGATAAGACTTGATTATAAATTTTTATTTAATTTTAAATTTAAAAAATAATTTTGAAATTTTAAGTTTTTTTTAAAAAAAAACCTTTATCTTCTGTTTTACAATCAATACTAAGTATTGGTTCCAAGGCAGAAGTGTGGTAAGGGCTAGTCAAAGGGGGTTAAGTGACTTGCTCAGGATCACAGAACTGGAAAGGACCCAGCGTCTGATATTTCTAGGTCTGGCTCTCAATCTATTGAGCCACCTAGTTCCCCCTAACCCTACCATTCTTATAGCCTGCCTGTACTCAGGGCTAAGTACTGGCCTTTTTCTTCTCAGGGTATAGTTTAATGCATCTAAAAGTTGAAGGAAGATTTCCTACCAAATAGAATTCAAACCTTCCATTCTGGCTTTCAAGGCCCCCTGCAGTTTGGGGGGTAGAATGCGAGGCCTAGAATCAAGAAGACTCTCATTCCTGAGTTCAAATCCAGCTTCAGACACTTACAGTGTGACCCTAGGCAAGTCCCTTAACTTTATTTGCCTCAGTTTTCTCATCTGTAAAATGAACTAGAAAAGGAAATGGCAAACCACTCTAGAATCTTTGTTAGGACAATCCCACATGGGATCACAAAGAATAGGGCATGCCTGAAAAATGACTGAATTAGTACATTTAAGCAGTAGAGAAATGAAAGCTAAAAAAAGTTCCTAATTTTAGACTGATTTTCATTCTTCCAGGAATTTTTTCCATTCTTCTAAATAGGAAAAATTCTGACCCTTCTTATCCCACTTTAGCAGGTTCCTTGTTGAGGCCTCCCATGGCATTTCCCAACTTCTGAAGTTGCCAGTTTTATCTCTGCTGCTATATATTGACTTTTATGCATAACTTTAAAAGTTCCAATGATTAAAATATATCTCTTATTATCTCCTCTCTGTGCTCTGTTTAAAGATGTTCTTCCCTAGAGATAAGAAAGTTTTAAATGACATTCACTGATTGACATCATCTATGATCTCAGTGGCCAGTATGTCCATCTTGATTTTGACAAAATTGGATAGGAATCAAGCAGAATATAGCACAAATCAAAGCTGGAAAAGGATATGATGATTTATAAACTTATGTGAAGAATTAACCTTTTCTGTACCATTTAATGGACTATGTAGCCCAATGAGTGAAGCATTACTCTTTAGACTAGGATTTTGTCTCAAAGTTTAAGTGCTTAACTAGATATGAAGTTCCCAACCACCCACTTTCCCAAAATACATACTCGATCTCCACCCCTAAAGACACTGAACATATTCACTAAAGATACCCTCTTTCTCAGAGCACTGAATTGCCCATTTCCTCAGATAACAGTAGGGAAAAACCACTCTTTAATGAAGCCACTATACCTTCCTATTTGATTCTAATTGTAGTAACTTCCTAATTATGGACATAGATTTTCTGTCTGATCTAACTTCTATAAAATGGCTTCTCATTAGCTTTATTTAGTTACAAAGGCACAAGCCCCAAAGTATGGACTGGAGATTCTTTTGGAATTCTTTTCACTGTTTACTGTTTCCATTATGGTAGTAAAAGAACATGACTGTAACACCACACCAAGAGAAGACATTTGTTTTAAGGAATCTATTAATGATATAGTAACATTGATAGTATCCATGTGATTGAAACCAAATCAAACACTTCAAGACAGAAAAGTAGATTCAAAAGATAAATAACTCATTTATTTGATTACAAGGTATTTCCTTTTTACTTTAACTATATCCTACAGGAAGAGTCAGTTTAGACTCTATGGCTAATTTAAGCTAGTCTAATTTAAACTGATCTAACATCAAAACAAACAAAAAAACTTTGGTTGCATTTTTCCTTTAAAAAGTTAAGGATTAAATAGATAAGCATAAATAATGATATAAATAAATATGTAGGTTGATAAGATCATATAGAATATGTGCATTATATATGTATGTGATAGCAGAAAGACCAACAGGAATTATAGTTGAAGGCCAGTTTAAATCACAGATTTGGTATTTACTACCTGTAGAACCTTGAGTAAAGCACTTTAGTTCCCTGAGCCTCAGTTTCTTCCTTAGTAAAATGAGAGGGTTGAAGGGGCAGCTGGGTAGCTCAGTGGATTGAGAGCCAGGCCTAGAGACAGGAGGTCCTAGGTTCAAATCTGGCCTCAGACACTTTCCAGCTGTGTGACCCTGGGCAAGTCACTTGACCCCCATTGCCTACCCTTACCACTCTTCCACCTATAAGTCAATACACAGAAGTTAAGGGTTTAAAAAAATGAGAGGGTTGGACTTGATAATCTATCTAAGGGGAGGTGAAGGAGTACTCCATAAGCTCCTGCCCCCTCTCTTCCAGTCAAGCCTGCCTGTGTTTCTCCAAAGACCTGGGATTAGGAAGACTTCAGTGTCATTGATCCTTGTCATGCTTTCAGCTCTGTGTCCCATAATCTTATGTACAAGTCTATGTATTTGGAAATGAGTACAATTCTGGGTAAAATGGAATACTATGAGTTAGAATAAGTTCATCTTGGCCAAGCAAGAAAGGCTCATTTCTAGGAGTTGGATTTGGAGCTAAGTTCAATTTATCTGCCACCCATTTTAGTTTTCTACCCATCACAAATCATTTTAATTTTCCTAAATCTCAGCTTCTTCATCTATAAAATATAGTTCACAAAGGAACGCTGATATGAGGAACAGACAAACGAAAATAAATCCAAATACTTTTATAATTACTAATTAGTGCATTATGTTGCTTCAGGAACTAACCTTTTCCCCCAAATTACTAAACTGTGCATACTCTTTGAACCATTGATTTCACTAGTGGATCTAAATTCCCAAAAAAATAAAAGAAAGGGGAAAAGAACTCATGTTGTGGGATCCATATTGCTGAGAGGGGTTCAAGCTGCAGCACAGAATTCCATAGTGCCCCCCCAGAACTCTAAGAGAGGGGGCAGTTAAAGGCAGTTGGAGTCCTGGTATAAAAGGCAGGTCACCCTTCTTGCAGGGTCCTGGTCCTGATCCTGGTGCTGACTCTTTGCTCTTGGATCTGAGCAGAGGGGCAATCTGTGTAGCTGTTGAAGCCATTCAGTCTCTGACAGCCAAAGCTGTTTTACTTTGTTAGACCTTGAAGCAATACCACAGTTTACCTTAGTTTAGCCATCTAGGTTAGAAAGAAGAATATTTAGAGGCTTAGATAGGAGATCAGCCATTCAAGTTACATTTCCCCCTTTGCGGGGAGGGGCTGCTTATTTGACATAGCTGTTTTAGGTAGTTTCTCCTTACCTATCAGTCCTAAGCCATTTCCCCCTTCTCATTCCCAGATACCATTAAAACCTTATCATCTAGGAACAGTGCCTGGTTACAGATAATTTGGGGAAATACTCACATCCTCCATAAGCCAAGTTCCTCTTACTGAAGTGTAACTTAGCCCTGAAGTTGATCCTAACCTCTGAGCCAGTGAGCTTCTAAGACATCAAGCCTCACCTATTCTATCCTGTGGGGAAATAATACAGAGAAAGATATCATCATAAGGAGTTTAGCCTTTCCCCACTTACCATCTTGGCCCAGAAGTTACCAAGCTAGATTATCCACCATTACCAAACTGTTAACTAACTTCCAACTGCTTAGAGATTCAACTAAGAAGCTTGTAGAAATAATCAACAACTTTAGCAAAGTTGCAGGATACAAAATAAATGCACATAAACCATCAGCATTTCTACATATTTCCAACACATCACAGCAGCAAGAGGTAGAAAGAGAAACACCATTTAAAATTACCCTAGATAATATAAAATACTTGGGAATCTATCTACCAAAACAAACACAGCAATTATACGAAAACAACTACAAAATACTTTCCAAACAAATAATACTGAATCTAAATAATTGGAAAGCCATTGATTGCTCATGGGTAGGACGAGCTAACATAATAAAAATGAACATCCTACCCAAATTAATTTACCTATTCAGCGCCATACCTATCAAATTACCAAAAAACTTCTTTACTGAATTAGGAAAAACTATAACAAATTTCATTTGGAATAACAAAAGATCAAGAATATCAAGGGAGGAGTTCCAGGTGAACTGGAAAGACCTCCAAGAACTGATGCAGAGCAAAAGGAGCAGAGCCAGAAGAACATTGTATACAGAGACCAATATACACTGTGGTAAAATAGAATGTAATGGACTTCTGTACTAGCAGCAGTGCAAGAACTTAGGACAATTCTGAGGGACTTATGGAAAAGAATAATACCCACATTCAGAGGAAGGACTACAGGAGTGGAAACAGAAGAAAAACAACTGCTTGAACGCATGGGTTGGGGTGGACATGATTGGGGATGTCGACTCGAAACTACCACACCAATCCAACTATCAACAATTTGGAAATAGATCTTGATTGATGACACATGTTACAACCAGTGGAAATGCGGGTCGGGCATGGGCGGGGGGAGAGTGGGGGTGAAGGGGAAAGTAGGGGCATGAAGCATATAAACATGTTAAAAATGAATATTAAAAAATGTTAAAAAAAAAAACAATCTATCACCAGGGAGTGCACAATAAAACTCTATTATATGATGGCCTCGTAATACCCCCACCTTCACTTGTTTATGGTAGATTATGGATTCCACTTTTTATTTACCCTTACACCCAAACAATATTCAAGAGCCTGTTTTGTCATTCCCAAAGAAATGGGTGCATGCTAGTTTACATTAATGAATGATACTGATAAATCCTACCATTGTAGGACTTTAATCTGGAAAGAAGTTTAAAGTATAACACCCTGATTTTAGAGATGAGAAAACTGGAGTTAAAAGAGATAGGGTAACTTGCCCTAGGTCACACAGGTAACACGGTAGAAAGATTTTCTGATATTAAATCTGGAAAAGCACTGCTCCCTCACCCCATGTATACTTTACACTAGTTCCTTCTCTGCTGCTTACAAAACATATCCAAATATCCCCTGTCAAACATAAACGAACAAAAAGTACTTCTCTTGACCCCATTGCTCCAATTTCTCACATCTCCCTTCTTAGCCCTTTGCTATCTGGGTTTTGTGTGATCCCAGCATTCAACTGAAATGGCTTTCTTCAAGGTTACTGAACATTTCTTAATTGCTAGAAACCAGTGGCCTTTTCAGAGTCCTTATTCTTCTTGATTTCTCTGCAGATTCTGAAAGAGCTGAGTACTCCCTTCTCTTGGAAACTCTCTCTTCCATAGGTTTTTTTGTGATGATTCTATCTCCTTTTTTCCCCTACTCATCTAACTATTCTCCAGTTTCCTTTGTTGTATCATCATTTAAGTCTTATTTTTTTTTTAATCTATGTATTCCAGTGCTCTGTTTTAGGTCCTCTTCTCTTTTTTTCTATTCTCACTTTTAGTATTCTCATTATCTCCTATAGGTTAGATTATCATCTCTCAGCAGATGAGTCCTAAATATAGATAGCCCATATCTCTCTCCTGGGCTCCAGTTTCACATCTTCTCTCCTCTAAATTATTGCATTAACTTCCTGAAAACAATACTCTTAAATCAGGAGTCCAATCACATCACTCCAACACTAAAGAATTTCTAGTCGTTCTCTATTGTCTTTCAGATAAAATAAAACTTCTCTGTTTGGCATTAAAAGCCAAATCAAGCTCCAACTTAACTTCCCATACTGATTTCAATTCACTCATCCTTTCGTACTCTACTTTCTAGTCAAACTGACCTCCTCACTCTTGCCAGCATATGCTATTATGTCTCTTGCCTCTATGATGTTGTGTATTCTGATCCATGGGAGTCACAAAGAGTCAGATATGACTAGATAATGGAGCAACAACTCTTGCCTCCAAACCTTCGGACTGGGAGTAGGGTGAGGAGGAGAATGAATCTCTCCTCACTCCACTCCTTTGTTTTTACTTTAGAACTTATTTCCAAGGTTCTCAGCCCCTCTCTCCCCTCCCTGCATCATAGAAGACATCATCCAGCAAACATGTATATATAGATTATATCCTTCTGTTTCCATTTTTCAATTCATTCTCTAGAGGCAAATATTCACAAGTTATTCTTCCAATATTGAGTCTGTAGCCATATACAGTGTTCTTTTGGTTCTACTCATTTCAATTTTCATTCTCTCATATAGTTCTTTTCCAAGTTTATTTTTTTAATTTGCCTGCTTATTTTTTCTTTTGGTGCAGTAGTATTCCATCACAACCATATATTACGATTTGTTTAGCCATTCCCCAATTAATGGACATCCCCTTCACTTCCATTTTTTTGTCATTTTTCTGCTTTTTAATGGATGTTGTATTTGCTTATATGTGTACATGTTGTGCCCTCCTTATAGAACATAAGCTCCTTAAGAGCAGTGACTGCTTCGCTATTGTCTCATATCCCCAGTACATAGCACAGTGCCTGACACATAGTCAGTGCTTTAAAATGCTAGTTGAATTGAATTGTGTAGGTTCATTAGTATAAGCAAGACCTTTATAACATTAAAAAAGTAGAAAGAAAATAACACTAAAGCAATTGGATAGTAACCTTGGCTATTGTCCATATACAACACATCTTGTTCTCAAATTTTCATTCCATCTAACCATATGGCTTTCACAGCATATTGATCTCACAGTTCCACTCACACATCACAAATCAAACTATTTCAGAAACATTCATGAGTAAGAAATAATGCTCTTCCTGTTTAAGATCTAGGATATCTAATTATGGGGTTAATGCCTAATTAAGTATTTAGCAATTGACTAGGAAAATGACAATCAATGGGATAAATAATTCAACCTATGCAACTATGAAAGGACATTGGCTTGTTTTCAATGAGAAATTACAGTTTTAAAAACATGTTCAATTGATGGGCAAAATTTTAATTGAGGAAATAAACCAAATAAGAATGCAGTTATAATCATTGTGAAAGAAAATGTCACACTCTATTTGTCCTAAAGTAATGTGGACTAATGATATTCATTGTGTCACTTTCTAGAAATAGTGAAAGGTTATTAAAGTGCACTTCATTTATCTTGAAATGTAATAAGAAGTAGTTGTGATTCAAATTGAAATGTAGGAACAGGAAGAAGCTATTTTAGTTGTATTAGTGTTTTTTCTTGGGTTAGGGAGGGAGAAAGAAGGGACTACAAAGTTTTATTCTAATTTAATATGACATTTACCAAGCAAGGCCAACGATGAGGAAATATAATGCTCCCCCTACAGTCATGCAACATTTCAAATAATGAATTTATGGCCTTCTCTTGAGATAAAAAAAAAAACAACAAAAAAACAAGAGCAATTTCAATTGTATTAATGAAATTCATAAAATTGTTAGACTGAATAAGAGAATTTTGGAAAACTAAGTAGTATAATGAGAAAATATTTAGGTTCTCATCCCAGGTTGACCATTAACCTCTTAGCTTGTGACTTTAGCCAAATCATAACCATGTTGGGCCTCCATTTTCTCCTCTCTAAAATGGGAGGGTTACCCTAGGCTCCTTTCAACTGGTAAAGTCTATAATTCTGTGCTAAAGATAGGAGCCAAGAAAATCAAATCCATTCCTTCCATATAGAACCAGCAGCCATCCACAGGCAATCAAGGTTCAGAAGTGGTTTTCATCAATCTCATCTTCTGCAATAGTTTTATGATGAATGGACTCTATGGAGAGTGTGTCCAGTTTCTCACACCATTTCTCCCAGTTCATTACATGAGATCACAATAGCTTTGAAATTTAGGGGTATAAAAAGCCACATTCCACGAGGTGGAAGAGTTTGTCCATATGAACTTTATCAACATCTGCTCAGCATCCATAATAAAAGAGGAAATGTCTGTAAGTTGATGTTGGACAATAGATAGCACTGTTCACAGTTTCTTTTTCCTAGAGATGCAACTGTATTTGTAAACCGTCCAGAATGGTTTCTTTTTCCTGCCTTCTATTTTATTGTTGAAATGACTACAAGAAGATTATTTTCAAGCTCTTTTCATTCAGCCAAGAGTACTCTCCAATACCAAGTCCATTCTACCTCTTTCAATCAAACTCTACTACACAGTACTAGCTTTTTATTCATTAATCAGCCACTAATTAGATTCCATTATTATAGGCTTAGTTAGACATCAATCCTACCTGTAGAGTTGCTTTATATTGTTTAATTGTAATCTGTCTTGAGCACTGAAATCCTCTCTAATGCTCTAGTATCTTGACATTCCTTAAAACACCTGACAATAACAAATGGAATTTTTCAGATGACTCTCATCTGTTTCTCAACAACTTCCATATGGCATTTATATTCCCTACCCCAACCTTGACATTGTTGTTATCATATGGTAAATGAGGTGACTATGATGCCAGCCAGACTAGGAAGGCAAACTTTGTTCCATTTAAAACCAAGTTCGTAATTACCCATATAGCATCTATGGCTGTGTAATGTTTCTCTATCTATTCATATTTATGCAAACACATATACCACCAGAATAGGAATAAGAAGTATGTGGTAGGTATTTATATTCTATTAGGTAATAGAATATATGACAATATGTATGCAACATATATAAGAATGCAATATATATAATAATACACAATAATATGTGTAGGTTAGGTGGACTCTAATGTTCATTAAGGATATCACCTTAGTTGAGTATTTTTAGAGAACGAATTCCCAGAATATTCCGATTATCAATAAATATTTACAAAACATCTATCATGTTTTTAGTCATCATGTATAATAAAATAACACTACAAGGAAAGCCATGCTCACCAAAGATTTTTACAGTCTAAAATCGAATAAGGCAAAAAGGACACAAAACAAAACTTGAGCCAAATTACCAAAAAGGGGACATGTAGCCAAAAAAAAGTGTAAATGAGTTCATTACAGACATTTCTAATTTTGAGTTTGATATTACTAATTATTTCAAGTGAGCAAGGAGTGAAAAAGTGATGTTTTTCTTAAAGCAGAGGTCTAATGCATCTCGATACCAGTCCCTCTCTCATCTGTCCCTTCCCCCAGTCTACTGGAACATGTGTAATCTAACTAAAGAAAACCAGCACCTGAAGGAAATTATAACCATTCTTCCCTTTAAAGAAAATCACTGCAGATACAGAAATAACTATCCACAATAAAGGAACCCTCAAACCCATTTGTATTCTACCCTGGCAAAAGGTTCAAGGGCCCTTTCCCCTCACTGTCTTTTGACTTCTCAGCAATAAATAATGATGCACAGAAAAAGAAATTTTCATTTAAGTCCCAAAAGTGTATCCTTAATTCATTCCATGTTACACAGACACACACACATACACACACACACTTTGGGGAATTTACTAAGACTTTTTATAAGCTGGACAACCAGTAGCTTGGGCTATATATTTCCTTTTTATTAGATTCGTATTCTTTTTCCACATCCCCAAGTGGTATTGTATTAAATCCTTATGATCTAGAAATCTCTAACTCATTCTTGTCACCTAGTAGGTGATTATCCTAAAGCGCATATCTTTTCCATTCTGCAGAAATCTCTAGTCAAGAGGTTACCCATCCTCAAAGGAAGCACTTTAAAGAACAAACCTGGTCATATATCAACAGCTCATTGGTCATCTATATTCTCTGCTAATTCTGCTGCATGCTATTTTCTGCTCTGCCATTTTCTTCTAAGAAATATGTGGCATTTCACAGATATGGTACAACTCTCTGAATATTGCTAGACAATCCTTCTGAGAATATGCTAACAGCATCTGGAAGACTGGGCTTTTAATGTCATTAGCTTATTCCTGCTAGGCCTTTTCCATCACTATTCCAAATACCCAAAATTTGGTGCTGTGGCAAGATTGCTTATATTGACCTGGAAATGTTATAAAGGTGTGTATGAGCAGGGCAGGGAGATGAAATTTTGTTTTAGTGTATCTAAGACCTTCCCTGTATAGTAAACTGTGTGCAAGAAAAGGCAAGAATCAAAAAACTCACAAAGCTAGACTCACAACAGAGAGGCACTTGCTTTAGGGGGAATATTCCTAGGATCTTACAAATGAGAATCTGATAAGAATTAGACTAGATATACCCTCCAATATTGTTTCTATGATCATGTTAGGAGTTAGGAGACCACTTCTAGTCCTGGTCTTTCAAAAAACTAGGTGAGGGGCCATCTGGGTGGCTCAGTGGATTGAGAGCCAGGCCTAGAGATGGGAGGTTCTGGGTTCAAATCTGCCCTCAGATTCTTCCTAGCTGTGTGACCCTGGGCAAGTCACTTAACCCCAATTGCATAGTCCTTACTGCTCTTCTGCCTTATTGGTTCTAAGATGGAAAGTAAAGGTTGTTTTTTTTTTAAGATAAGTAAATAAAATTAAACTCCTATTTTCTTTGTCTTCATAGTTTCCTTAGAGACTAAGTGAGAACAATGTATTGCTAAGAGAAAACATTGAAATGCTAAAGACACATGACAGCCACTCATCATATACCAGTTCCTCAATCACCATCAGTCAGACCATATTCCTCTCCCACTGTTATTTATCATCATCACATATATTTGTATCCATCCATATTAGGTATGAGGGCAGCTAGGTGGCTTAGATAGAGCACTAAGCCTGGAATCAGAAAAACCTGAGTTCAAATCCGGCCTCAGACATTTACTCATTGTGTAACCCTGGGCAAGTCACCCAACTCTGTTTGCCTCAGTTTCCTCATTTGTAAAATGAGCTAGAGAAGGAAATGATAATGCATTCCACTGTCTTTGCCATGAAAAGAGTCAGACACAACTGATATGACTGAACAAGGACAACAAAACATCAGGTGTGAAATGCTTAGTTCACTCCTTCCTTAACTTGAACTTCTGGTCTGAGCCTGAAAGTATTAAAGATTGTGCTGTTGTCTAGCTCATCTCTTAGGGTGAAGAGTGAGCTAGAAGACTCAGAGGATTCCAGAAAAGCTAGATGAACTGCATAGCTAATTGGATGTTCTGGAGCACAAGAAGTGAGGAGGTTGCTTTGGTTCAAACTAGAGTTACCTAATGCCCAAACTACGGTATCTCTATATACCTGAGGTCACTGTTTTGGCTTCCTAAGGATTTCCAGGCTGGATCAGTATCTTTCCAAATATAAGTGGAATCTCCCATGCCTGCTCTCCTATGGACTATTTCACTATTCCCAGGCTATACTAAAATCAGACCAGTTTCTAAAGATTAGGTGTAGTATAAATGGAATAAAGAGTCTGAGTATTCAGTTAGGCATCTAGATGTATTTAGCACCATTTGAGACTTGCTAGATTTCGCTGGAACATCACACTGTGTCCTCCTCATTAATCCACAACAGAGCTTTTGAGAAAGTTTGATTCCCTGTGAATTTTAGGGCTGTATGATATTAAATAGTGGTTGAAACCTAGAGAAATCATGCAGTAAAGAGAATCAGAAAAACCTAGTCGCAGGTTGATTTGTTAGATATACGCCCAGTTTTCTTTATTCTTCCCTCTTTTTCTTCCTCCCTTCCTTTCCCCACTCCACCCAACAGCCAGATGATTCTTCCTCTGTTCCTTGAAACATCCAATCGTGTGATAAATCAAGGATAATGCTGGGATGGCCCAAGTCCAGACCCAAGCTGGCAGGGATCAGTGGAAGACAAGCCTTGTCCCATTCAGCCACACACAACCTACTTGTCATCCTTTTGGAAACCAGTGACTCAAATATAACGTTATTTCAGGTTGGCAGCTGGTGGAACTGGGCAAAGCACACAAGGGGAACAATTGAGGTACACAGAGACTCTTGCACAGTAGAGATGGTTTTAATGGAGCTTTCATTCAAGACCTGGCCCAATTAAAATAGCATTACCATTTTCCCTGGCAGATTCCTTCTATGGGTTGCATTAATTTCTCTTTTTCAGCTATTTTCCCCTTGTTCCTGCAGTTTATTAATCCCCAATGCTGGATTGATTATAATTGGTTAAAATGATACCAGCTCAATTCAATGTTCTCTTTCCTCTATTCCCTCTATGATTTCAAGCCTAAGGGGCAACTACAGACCCTCTCTGTATCCCAGGGCTCAGAAAGACCTTAAAGTGTCCAAATTTTTATAATTTAATAGCCAAGGCCCTTCTGGGTAACAAATGAACTTCATTTTAAAATTTAGTGCATCACCTCCTGGGGCCAGAGGAAGATCCATTATTATTTCACATGAATTAAAGTAACCTTAGGGTGCTATCCCATAAAAAGATGCAGTGTTTGCTCTCTGGGATCTTATGTGGTAAAAGTTGATTGGTTAGAAGTTAGATCTCATTTCCCCACTACAAATTCCAAATGTCCCTTCCCTGGAGGGAGGCTGCTGATGTAAAAATATGTTCAGATTGCTTTGTGAAAATCCCAGTGCACAAATGTGAAGAGGCATTTGTGTGGATGCAAGGGCAGGGTGCCACCCACTCATTTCAGAGGGGACTCCTTAGAAATTCTATCCTAACAAGTTTTAGTCTGAAGTCTCAAATAGCACTTTGCAAGTGCCATGCCAACACTGGGACATCTGCCAGCTGCTTCTGAGCTAGAGAAGTTCCAGCATGACAGCAGGAGTTCGGGATGAGGAGTAAGGAAAATAGGCGAGGACAAGTGATAACACAGTAATTCCTCTTCCAGAGACACTTTTTTTTTTTTTTTTGGTACCTTGTTCCTAACTGTAATATCTGGAGAAGACTAGAAATCCAACCTGGTAAATTCCCCAGCTTTATCTTAGCTCATGTTCTCAATCTTTTAGTAAAGGACTATTTGTTATTCTTCCAGTCTTATTGGTTGCCCCAGTAGAGTACAATATGTTAGTGCAAGAGTTCTTAAATAGAGGTACATGAACATGTCTGTATATGGATGAAATTCATACGTATGCATATATGCATATCTATATTTCAGGATAAGATGCATGTTGTCTCCCACATAATATGAGTTCCTTGAAAAGATCTATTTTCCCCCCTTTTTCTTGTAGCCCCAGCACAAAGCACATAGTAGATGATACTATGTAGGAGATACAAATGCCAGATGACCAAATGGTTTCTGATGTAACCATATGTATTTTATTTTATGCATTAAAAATTGTATGGGGCAGCTGGGTGACTCAGTGGATTGAGAGCCAGGCCTAGAGATGGGAGGTCCTAGGTTCACACAGCTGGGAAGTGGCCTCAGACACTTCCCCCATTGCTTAGCCCTTACCACTCCTCTGCCTTGGAACAAATACACAGTATTGATTCTAATATGGAAGGTAAGGGTTAAAAAAAACAACAACAACTGTATGACTCTATTCCTGAGGCACCCTCCCCAACTAGTGAGTTCCTGACCAGGAACCTCCATTTGAAGAAGGGTCCAGGACAGGCACACTTGGATGTCTAACCTGGATCTGATTGTGATTCTCTAGATTTTTCTACCTTAAGGGCATTGGTACTTGCCCTAACCCTACCATTCCTACCTCCATTTTATATGTTATCTTCTATCAGCAGAATATAAGCTCCTTGTGGGTAAGGATCTCTTTTTCCTTTTGTTTGAATTTGTCTTGGCATTTAGCACAAATGCAGGGTCTTATCTAATCTAACCTGCTCTGCTCTGTTCTGATCTGATAAGGAGCCTTAGGCTTGATGGGACTACTGACTAGGACCACAATGCAAAAAAAGACAAACAAAAAGCTAAGAACTCCCAAGTTAATATTTAGAATATTAGTCAGGGACTAGATGGGGCATACCATAGGGTAGGTAAAGGGAATAACGAAAGTTCACCACTGTCCTGCTCTATCTCTAATTAAAATGGTATTGCCATTTTCCCTGGCAGACTTCTTCTATAGGCTGCATTCATTTCTCTTTTGGTGTAGTTTTCCACTGCTAGCTCTCTGATATCCCATAAGCTTCATTGAAGGAATCATGGCACCATGCCCATATGCTGAAGCAAAGTGGCTTGCACAGCACTCCCTGATCTACCTAGCCTGGAAATAAGCAGATAATAATAGTTGAGCACACATGAACAGCTGTCACAAAAGAATAGAAACAAACTACCCTTGCATTAATGCATGACCAGCAGACATTGCTTGGACAAGGAAATGAATTCTTTCTAGTCTTAATTCTCTCTAGCTTCAATAGCCAAGATCTTCTCTTCATTGGACAGTATAAGCAATCAAGCAATAGAATAGAAAACTGGTGATGACATCAAATTTACATAGGGTACTTTTTTGGTTGGAAGGTCACCTCTTATGCCTATCAACATATAGCACCTTCTATTTCTTAAAGTGCTTTTATACCTACTACTTCATTTCAATTTCATAGTAGCCATGGATAGGGCAAATATCATTCCCATTTTATAGGTAGAGAAAAGTCAACAGACTTGCCAATGATGCAAAGCTGGTAGTACAAAGGAAGAACCCAGATTTCCTAAATCCAAGTTCAAGACTCTTTTCAATAGATCCTCTGTAATCAATAGGTCAACAACTGATCTTGATAAAAAGAAATCATTAGATGTGACTTGAATGTTGGATGGTATGGACTCAGAGCAAGTAACAACTTGGCTTCTCACAACAAATCTAATGTTCCTTCCACTGTACAATCTGGCCTCCTTTGAAGTATCTATTAAGTAGAGTATAAATTTGGCTTTAACTTAAGCCCTTTTTTTCCCCTTCCTTGTCTACTTTATTTTTATTCTCTCTTTTCATCCACCCAGAAACCCTCCTCCAGATCTATAAAGGGAAGGTTAAGCAAACTCCAAGTTTAAATAAGCATCTATTTCATTCACTACTCTGCTCTTCTTAAGATATACTGGATTATAATATACTTCAAACCCATGTTAGGATACAAACTTTCCATATTCTAAAATGACATACATTGTTGAGTTTTTAGTTCATTAGAAAACCCTTAAAATTAGCAGTTGACTTGGCAGCATTACAAAAATTACATGAAATTTCTCTTTGTTTTTGTTTGAAGTATTATACTTTTTTTGCAAAGGAAATAGGTGACCTCTCTCATAGAATGAAGGTACCAATAATAAGTAAATGTTTAATCATAGTATCTATTTAGAAGAAAAGGAAAGAACTCTACAAATATGAAATGCCCATATAAAGTATATTTACAAATTAAATATCAAATATTTATATAAAAAATTCAATATTTTTTCAAATGAGATATTCAAGGGAGGATGAAGTCCTACCACCCTTCTCTGTTCTTAAAAGCATGGGAACCCCCAATAGCTGAAACATTTCCAAGGGTACAAATGGATGGCCACATCTCCTGGGGGTAAGAAAACATGTTTTGTTTTTTTCTTGAATTCAAAAGTGGTTTGCTTTGACTTTTGTCAAATAATTAGTTTATTTTATGTTCTCTTGTATGTTGCCATATCTAAGCATTGATGTCACTCCTCCCATCTCCATTATAGAAACTTCTGCAATAGAGGGAAAATAAATGATGAGTAAAATAAGCAATCATGACAGTTTTAGATAATCGATTATATCATAACCTTAAAAAAAGAGGGAGGGTCTTCAATAAAGTGGGTTCCAGCAATCACAAAGGAAACTAAAATTAGGAAACTTGGCCCACTAAACATAACATTGTCACCATGGCACAGTACTAATATCCCCTTTAGAAGTTATCTGCATTGTATCGAGCCTTTTCTATATTTAATTTTGATGCTTCTGTGGAATTGCTTGGTTATACACTTCAATTCAAGCAATTATAATTAATATTCTGTGATGAGGATCTAAGATGGTAAGGACAAAGACCTGGCCAACATGGTTACCAAGCAGCCAAGAGTTGTTGCCTGATAAGAAACTCCATTTCTTACATCTACTTGGGTGACCTTGAGCAAATCACAACCTCTCCAAGACCTAAAAATTATATAACCATATTTTTTAAAAATTTAAACCCATAATCTATGAAATGAAGGTGTTGGATGAGGTCACCCCTAAGGTCCTATCCAGCTCAAAGCTCCTTTGATCAAACCCTGTGATTCTATGACCCAGATGTTGCCTTTATTACCCTCTTTTCAGACAGAATGAGAGATGAATGAGACTTAGGTAGATCTTGCAGGTTTCCTCTGCCACCAGGACCCCTCTCACCTTTCAATATTATCCAAACTAGTGAGGGAACTCTAACCTCTCTTCAAGGGCCAAGAAAAATCAAGTATCTTGATACCCAGTCTTGGCATGCAATTGGCAGGATTGAAGAAGTGAGGTAGAGAGGGCTAAATCCTGAAGTTTGCAATCCCAAGGCAATGGTTCTAATTAGGAAAACAAAGCTGTCTGGCCAAAATAGCATCACCCACAGTTGGCAGGAAAATTTATTTGCAACTATTCAGGTTGCTTATGCCATTTTAGGTATTTTTTTCTACATCCAAACACTTCAATTTTTTCATTATACAGAGGAGAAAAACCCTTTCAAAAAGTAGATGAAACGAATAAAAGTTGAAATATGAAGAACCAATTGGAGAAGAGAGGATGGAAAAGAGTGTTTTAAGTTTTTAAGGTACTTGAGTACACATTCCAGTTTATTTAAAAAAATCTATCAATGAAAACCAAAAGTGATGATTATTGAGTGGAATAAATGACATTTTCAAAACAAGTATTTTTAAACAGACTAATCTAGAATCATCTCTATTTATAGGATTGTTACCAATTGATTTAAAAGAAAAAAATAAAACCTCACTAACAAGCCTCTCTCATCCAGGACTACAATGTCTTCTAAAACACTGGCATGGTAAATAAAAATAATTGAAAGAAGAAAAGATATAAGAAATAACTAACAGGATGACTTCAGAAAAAACTGGAAGGACTTATATAAAGTGATGCAAAGTGAAGGGAGGAGAACCAAGAGAACATAGTATATAGTAACAGAAATATGGTTCGATGACTAACTATGAAAAACTAAACTATTATCAGCAATGCAAGAATCAAAGATAAACCCAAGGGATACACGCTGAAAAATATTATCCATGGCCATAGAAGGAACTGTTGGAGTCTGAATGCAGATCGAAGCATACAATTTTCACTTTATCTCCATAATTTTTTCTTGTATGTGTAATATGCCTCTTCTTTCACTGCATGAGGCATATGGAATAATAGCACTGGCATAGTTTGTATAAGATTATTTACAGTCTTAGGGAGGGAGGAGGAGAGGGAGAGATCACAAAATGTCAGAAAACAATTGTTAAAAATTGTTTCTACATGTAATTTAATAAATAAATAATAATAAAATATCAGCATGGATTAATTTAGATAACTCTGAATTCTTTAGGGGCAGCTAGGTAATACAATGGATAGAGCAACAGGCTTGGAGTCAGGAAAACATCATCCTGAGTTCAAATCTTCCCTCAGACACTACCTGTGTTATCCTGGAGAAGGAAATGGCAAACCACTCATATCTTTGCCAAGAAAACCATAAAAGTGGTCATGAAAAGTCAGATACAACCAATCAACTAAATGACAATATATTAATTAAATGTATTATACAAAATAACATCTATCAATGACTGCTTTCCTGAGTTTCTACTTGGACCACTCTACCCACTTCAGATGAACACACACACACACACACACACACACACACACACACACACACACACTACCACACCTTCAGGCCCTTTACCTCCTTTCATGTTGGATATAAATGATAAAAAATTTTCTTTAACTCATAGACAGCTGATGCTCATTAAAAAGCCAGATAGGAAATATCAAAGTCAAGAAATGTATCTAACACAAGTAATATGTATGTGCTAAGAAGGTACAAGGTAATGTGAATATTTTATATCCTGTGTGTAATCGATCCATTCCAGGATGGTGCTATCAGCTGGAATTGATGATGTCCATAGAATGCTGGTGGGAGATGAGAATCATTTAGATTAAAACCATAGGAGGCATTCAGTGGAGGAGAAAGGGAATTTGTTTTCCAGAGATACAACATTGTATTAATGAGAGTAAATTTAAGGTGGGTCATAAAATCCAGAGAAAGGGAGAGATAAATAGCACTGAAGTCAGGCTAGGCACTATTAAGTTGTCTTTTGCTCTTAAGAGTAACAAATCCAACAGTTTCAAATCTTTCATCTTCTAAATGGTAATGACCACATTCAAATATATCATATTTATGGGTAACAAACTTTACCTAGGGAAAGATTCTCCAGCACAATTATATCTACTTCTTGCCATATCATTTTCTCTTTTTCTTCTTTTTTTTTTAAACCCTTACCATCCGTCTTGGAGCCAATGCTTTGTATTGGCTCCAAGGCAGAAGAGTGGTAAGGGTAGGCAATGGGGGTCAAGTGACTTGCCCAGGGTCACACAGCTAGGAAGTGTCTGAGGCCAGATTTGAACCTAGGACTTCCTGTCTCTAGGCCTGGCTCTCAATCCACTGAGCTACCCAGCTGCCCCCCATATCATTTTCTAATTTCTCAGGAGAGGATGTTATTATGGTCAGAGAATATGATGTTATATTTGAGTACTATAGGTCTTAAAGGAAAGTCACAAAAGTATTAAAAAGGAATCACACCAAACCCACCATTAAAGATAATTTGATTCTCAGTTGATTTGACGTGGAAAAAATACTAGCACAGGAGCCAAAAGATTAACCCCAGAAATGACCATGACGATGTTTGAGATCAAGTTCTCTTAGCATCTTCTCTTCTTCCATCTATCTAAAAGGCAAGGATGATTTCCATGGAATGAATCATATATGGCTTCAAAGAATTTCAGATATCTTTTCCTACTACAGTATAAGCTCCTTGAGGGAAAGGACTATCTACTTGCTTATATTTGTATCTTCAGCATTTAGCATAGTACCTGGCACCCAGAAAGTGTTTAATTAATATTTAATCCATCTATCTATCTATCTATCTATCTATCCATCCATCCATTTACCTCTCTTTCCATTTATCTTCATCTATCTATCCATTTATCTCTCTATTCATGTATTACCCATCTATCTATTAAGTAAGAATGAATGTCAATTGAATAACTCAACTCATTCTATTCCATTTAAAATAAAGGTCAAGATGCAATACATTGATTGCAGCAAGAACATATATCTAATTTTCACTGGATATCAGCAAATCTTGGGCACCTCTTAGAATCAGACATTTTCTGTAGGTTCAACAAGAAGTCCATTCAATTTCGACATGCACCTAGGTCAAACCCTAAAGAACTTGTGCTAAAAGAAGGAGCTGGTTCAGGGGTCTGGCAGTAGAGAGAAAAGAACAGGGACATCAAGACTGAAGTAACCAGGAAAAAGAAAAAGACAGAGAAAAAAAGTAGGACTGAACTGTGACAGAAAAGGAAGAGATTGAAGAAGGTCATTGGCCCTGCAGGAATTTGGGAGCAGAAGTCTTCTCTTTCTCTAATTTCTATTCCTGATTCCTGTCTATTAAGAGACATTGTAATGTATCTTGCTACTTCTTTATTCAAATGTTTCCTATAACCTCCACTTTATATAAATGTAAATCAATCCAAAGAGTTAAACCTCTACCTAAATGTTAGTCATTTGTCTAAATGCAAGCTTAGAGTGTAGTGGTATTCCCAAGTTTTTGAGTGATATAAACTCCCAAAAGAAGAAAAGGAGGGAATCACATGAACCTGAGGGGATATCATATTGTCCTTAGGCTTAAAATGAATTAACTATCCTAACAGGGTGTAACTAATAAATACAAAGTAGTTAGATAAAAAGTAATTTGAGAGGGAGAGCACTAACAGTTAAGCTCAGGAAAGACTTCATATAGGTTGTTCTTAAATTGAATATTGATGGGGGGAAAAAGGATTCTGTAAAGTCACTTTGACCAAACTATTGGAGTTTATTGAATAAGGGAATAATATAGTCAGGTTTGTGCTAATGTTAATTTTGCAAAGAATAAACAGTTAATAGAATTTTAAAAGCATCTTCCAAATGCTTACTAATGCTAATAATTTTAAAAGTTTTTGTACAAACAAAAGCAATTCAACCAAGATTAGAAGAGAAACAACAAACTGGGGATACTTTTATAACAGATTTCTTTGATAAAAGTCTTGTTTCTCAAGTATGTAAAGAACTAAGTCAAACTTATAAGAAGCCAAATCATTCCCCAATTGAAAATGGTTAAGGGATACATATAGGCAGTTTTCAGATGAAGAAAATGTTTCAAATCACTCTTGATTAGAGAAATTCTATCTGATTGGTCAATATGTCAGGAAAAGAAAATGATAAATATTGCAGGATTCTTTTTGCTTCTCTTTTTATGGTGGCAAAGAATCGGAAACTAAAGAGATGTCCATCAATTGGGGATTGGCTGAACAAATTGTGGTATGATTTCAGAAAGAGCTGGAAATACCTACATGAACCAATGCAGAGTAAAATAAGTAGATACAGGAAAAATTGTACACAGTAACAGTAATATTGTGGAATGATCAAATGTGATAGACTTTACTACTAACAGCAATACAATGATCCAGGACAATTCTGAGGACTTATGAAAAAGAATGCTATCCATCTCCAGAGAAAGAATTGTTGGAGTAGGAATGCAGATGAAAATATATGATTTATTACTTGTTTATTTGTATAATATATGTTTGGGGGCTTTGGTTTTATAAGATTATTCACTTAAAATGAATAATATGGAATTTTTTGCATGATAATACATGTATAAGCCAGATTGAATTGCTTGCTAGCTCCTGAAAAGGAGAGAGAAGGGAGGGAGACAATTTGGATCATAAAAGGTGGAAATGTATTAAAATTATTAAAATAAAAATAGTTTTTTAAAAAGGAAGAACTAATGCTAATAATTACTTTCATTATTCATGCTAATTCAGGGGGATGGGTGATGAAAAAATAATATCTGTTTGCTTTCTCAGTATAAGATTGCTAATTTTGACATTATTCAGAATTTTAATTTTAGCTTCAATATGTAAATAGTAGAATGGGATCTTATTTCCTTTTCTTCACCATTAATGAACTTATTGGCTCAAAGTGCCTAAAGAGTTTTCAAAGTAGACATATGATTTATAAACATCCACAAAGTATCAATAATAAACACTGTAATATTTTAAGAAATCCATCTTTTATTCCTGGCAGTTATCTAAAGAGTTACAGAAGACTTTAGGGTACAGTTAGTAATGTTATCTCTACTGGTAAAAAGTTAAATAGATAAATGCTCAGGAATGTTTAAAATAGTAGGGCTATTTAACCACGTGAGTAGTATATATCCTCAACTACGTTATAGAACTATTTTGAAGTTTTCAAAAATTGGGGAAAATATATATTAGATTGCTTACAAAGTACTAGAGGATGGCCATACATCATGATGAGGATGACCTATGCTCAATGTATAATGTTGTGGTTTTCAAGGCTCAAAAGGGCATATGTTGTCTTCGGTGGACATAAAAATATACCTTACTACAAAATTGTCATGGTATGGAACTCGAAAGGATGACACAGGAGGAGAGTAAATATCTACTAGCTAGCACCCCTGTTTCTGAAAATGACCTGTCAGTGAAATTGTGTGTACCTCCTAAGAACCCTTGCTCTAAAGAACAAACTCCTTCCTTTATAACAGAAAGTGAGATGCAATGGAAACAATGTTGGATTTGGAGTCAGAGGACCTGGGTTCAAATTCAATTCTGCCTTTTACTATCTGTGTGACCTTGGGCAAACCACTTCTCTCTCAGTTCTCTCAAGTAAGGAGATTGGCCTAGATGACCTCTAAGGTCACTTTCAACTCTCTCAATCTCTAATCCTTTGACAGTTTATTTACTACAGCATGGACACTAATAATATCAGCTTAAACGTAAACAATAGAGTTAGGACAGATCTGTAGTCATTGGTAGTGTCAAGAGAAATCACAAAAGTAAATTCTGTTCCTAATAAGTTATCTGTATAAATTATTACTACTTAAACATTTTGGTAAGAAGCTCAGTATTCTTTTGCCTAGTTTTTAATAAATTATTTTTTACTTGTTAAAATAAAAGCTTAGTCTATAACATAATATTATATGTAATATAACATAATACATATCTCTTGGACAAGCATATTATAATTTACTACTCATTTGTAACAAATTATGTTATATTATATTTAATATTAAAAAGAAAACAAAAATATAAGAATGATCCTTAGTTATATATTGCTTAATATCAGAGATAGCACATGAGTCAGTCTTTAGAAGCATGTGATGGGATGGCTCTTGTACCATGCTCTCCCAACATTTACAAGAATCTGAAGTAGCCAGAATGCTCCTTGCTCATTGATAAGAATCAAGTTGCATTCATCACCTCACTCCCACTCCTGATCTCACCTCCCTATCAGCTGCAGAAGAAAAAAGTTATAATCTTGGCTCATTACTCTTTTTAAAAAACCTTTAACTTCCATTTTTAGAATCAATACTGTGCATTGGTTCCAAGACAAAAGAGCGGTAAGGGGTAGGTAAAGTGAGTTAAATGACTTGCCCAGGGTCACAGAGCTAGGAAATATCTGAGGCCAAATTTGAAGCCAGGACATCCTCTCTCTAGATCTGGTTCTCAATTCACTGAGCTATCTAGCTGCCCCATTGGCTCACTACTTTATAAAACATCACTGACTTGTTGCTCTAAAGCAGTGATTCCCAAAGTGGGTGCTACCGCCCCCTGCTGGTTACTGTAGCATTCCAGGTGGAGCAGTGATGGCCACAGGTGCATTTATCTTTCCTATTAATTGCTATTAATTTTTTTTTTAAACCCTTACCTTACGTCTTGGAGTCAATACTGTGTATGGGCTCCAAGGCAGAAGAGTGGTAAGGGTAGGCAATGGGGGTCAAGTGACTTGCCCAGGGTCACACAGCTGGGAAGTGTCTGAGGCCAGATTTGAACCTAGGACCTCCCATCTCTAGGCCTGGCTCTCAATCCACCGAGCTACCCAGCTGTCCCTATTACATTTTTTAAAAAATTAATTTCCAGGGGGCTAAGTAATATTTTTTCTGGAAAGGGGGCAGTAGGCCAAAAAAGTTTGGGAACCACGGATCTAAAGTATGATGGGTGAAAATCATACATGATATGATATCCATAAATAAATGAATCAAACTCACGTGACTCTCTAGTAGTTACCTGATTAAAAACCCATTGTGCATGTGAATTTGGGTATTCCAAGTAAATGGAGACAGCACCCATGATGAACATCAGAATACCATTACATAAGAATAAAAAAACTTTCAACTACCAGCAATCGACCAACTAACTGCAGCTGTAAGACCTACTTTTGTCACACAAAAATCTCACTGGATGGAGAATCTGACCTATACATCATGTAGGAGCAATGCCAACCCACTCCTGCCAGGCGTGATGCAATGTAGAAAAGAGAACTGATTAGCAGGAAGGGTGTTGGTGAGAGTGATATGGCTGCCTTGAAATCAGTCCAAAGAAAAGCATATTCTTTCTGATATAATACTTTCATGATGTAATAATCCTTTTCAGATGTAGTAGAATAATAATAATAATGGCTAACATTTATAAAAGATTTAAGTTTTGCAAAGTAATAATTATATACATAGATATTTATATTTGTATACTTACATATATACATATGTTTATATATAATCTCATTCGATTTTTACAACAACATGGGGAGTAGGAGCTACTATTGTCATTTTTTTATAAATGAGAAAACTGTGATAGGGGATAAGTGACTTGCCCAGGATCACATGGTTAGCAAACGTCTGAGACTGGAATTAAACTCACATCTTCATAACTCCTAGACATTCTACCTACTGCAAAATACAACCTAGTAAGATTACAGGTGGTAAGGATGACCAAAGAGCTTGGACTCCATTTTGTTTAAAATATAAATCACCGAAAACTTAGAATGCTCCTGTGACTAACGGTGAATGTGTAAAAGACAAATTTTGAATATGATCTTTGTTTAAAAGCACCTTAAGGACAGCTTGATTATCAAATGAAGAATTTTAGCCTAACTGGGTTCTCTTTTGATGATTCAAACCAGTCCAGCATTGCCAGGTGTTGAGGGCAGCTTAAATACAACAGAAACAAGGCAAGTCTAGAATGGAAAGCAGTTACCAGGAAGGAGATAATTACAACTTTTCCCTCCTAAGCACTTAGTGTGGCCCCAACTGGATAGAAGGGCAAGGAAGTTTGGGAGTGAGGGTAGAGGGAGAGGCTACTGAAACACAGCCCACAGTCAAGGACAGCCACCACTAGCTAAAAAGCAAAGAGATCAACTCTGTAGAGAGACACGCCTTCTCAAACTGCTTTTAATACTAGTTTCACACATGCTCAAGCTCAGCATGGGATTCCAAATTTTATTTAGCCAGAAAGAAAAAGGAAATTCAGCAAAGAGGAAGGAAAATAGAATGAAGGGATGCAAGAAACCCTTCATATCCTAAGCATTATGCAGAGTACGAAGAACTAGAGGGAAAGAGGGAAATGTGAAGATACATTCTTTCTAGTCTTATGCACACACAAATGACCTTCCCATTTCCGAAGAGCTCATTAATAAGGAAAATAAGAGAAGGTTGGCATCTTTTATTCCTCTGGGCTTTGGAGAAGAAACCAGAGGTAGTGGAAGTTACGAAGTTTGTCAGACACTAAGAAACATGGCCTGATGACCTCTTCGGTCCTCTCCCTGCCCCCCTCCAGAACTCCTTGAAAGACTGGCTCCATTTTGGAAAAAAAGAGTTCACGGCAGCTCCGAGGTTTTAGAGAAATTTTTTAAAATGCTAACCTATCTGACAAGATATTATTAGTCAAAAGCTATGCCAGAGTGTGTGAATTAATGAAACCCATATGTAACTGCTTAATAGTAAACACTCACTTAATCCTTTGTAGCTAAATGGTATAACAAAGGAATTAGCTGGTGACATCCACTTAGGAAATATGATCCAATTTATATTATGATTTCTTTCTAAGGGCTGAACTGATTTTGACACATATAAAAATGTGGTTTCAATCAACCAGACCTGCGCCATTAAAAAAAAAAATGGGGGAGGGAGAGGGTGGTGCATATAAGGGGCCCAGACCTGAACAATCAAAACAATGTGGGAAAACGGGAGGGGGTGGGGGAGTGCGTTGGTGCTGAGATGAGGAGGGGTGTGGGGGTGGCAGCAGGCGGACCTTGCAGTCATTACTACCATCAAGGAGTTCCGACAGACTTTCATCTCACGCTGTTCGGTTCACTCAGCACTGGACCCCTAATAAAACATGCACTGTCAGGCTCAGCCTTGGAAAAGAGAAACAGGAGAATTCCTCGCCACAGCCTCCCTCTCCTCCCACAGATCGCCTTCATTTCCATTAACTTCACAAGGCCCCAGGAAAATCTAATGGAGCAAGGGAGCCAGCCAGCTCACAGCAGCCCTGGCTCTGCAAAGAGCTGGAGAATCGGGGCTGGCTGATGAAAAAGGCTCCCATCACACAGAAAAGTCAGCGAGCAGCCTCAAACCAAACAAAAGGCCCAGTTAATGGGCTTAGATGTTCAAAGTCCTCCCGTTGTACCAAGGAACTGGAAAGACGGGCCAAGGGGTACTCTGTCTACCCTTTGAAAGATGACCCCATGGCCAAAAGGAGAATGCTGCATGGTGGCTGTGGCAGCAGTCTCCAGATTACCCAGGGTGGCATTAAAAACGGAAGCCGTGCCATACATCTGTATTTGTCAATGGATGCAACTGTGTCCTCATCAAAGACAGATCTGGACTTGATGGTAACGATGTTGTTCCGGTGAGATTGTAGCCTGGGCTGCAAACTGCCTCACTTCACCTCACCCTCTTGACTATAATTCTTGTAACACAGAATAATACTACGGAACCTTGGTTTGGAAGAGCTAAGAACATTCATTTATCCTAACAGTGGGAAACCTTCGTTCCAGTCAAGGGGGTCTCTTCACACTCCTCCAAACACACCATACTTATTCCGATGCCAAGCCTTTGATCATGCTGATCCCCACACCTGGACTGCCCTCCCTCCTCTCTTTCAACTAAGTAGCCAAATCCTATCTAGTTGCCTAAAATGCTGAAGCTGTCACCATTATGGCAAAGACAAGTTATTGTAGGCAAGGGATACTAAGCATTAGAGACAACTTTTTAGAAGGGTACCAGGCAATGGTGACTATGTCTAAAGTTTTGTTTCCTCCCTCCTTCTCCCTCTCCCTCTCCCTCTCCCTCTCCCTCTCCCTCTCCCTCTCCCTCTCCCTCTCCCTCTCCCTCTCCCTCTCCCTCTC
>NC_058132.1:453446285-453460543 GCF_016433145.1 Gracilinanus agilis
CTCTCTCTCTCTCTCTCTCTCTCCCCCCCCCCCTTACGTTCCATCTTAGAACCAATACTGTGTTTTGGTTCCAATGCAGAAAAGCAGTAAGGGGCTAGGCAATAGGGGTTAAGTAACCTGCCCAGGGTCATACAGCTTAGAAGTGTCTGAGGCCTGATTTGAACCTAGGACTTCCCATCTCTAGGCCTGGCTCTCAAATTCACAGAGCTACCTAATTGCACTCCCCCTACCTCCCATCCTTTAGAACAGTGATGACAAACCTTTTAGAGACTAAGGTCCTAAATTGCAACCCTTACTCCTCATGTGAGCCACCCCCTACAAGAGATAGGGGAGGGAGGAAGCACTCCCATTGAGCTGCTGGGCAGAAGGGCAGGTGAAGTGAGGAATGTCCTCAAGCACAGTGGAAAGGGGGAGGGGAGCAGCCCCTTCCAGCATGCATGCCATAGGTTTGCCAACACAGTTTTAGAGGAATGCTTTTTTTTATCTCTATATTATTCATTCTTGTAAGTGAACAATCCCATAAAACCAAAAACCAAAATAAACAAGTGATAAATCATATGTTTTTCATCTGTATTTCTACTCCAACAGGTCTTTCTTTAGCTGTGGATAGCATTATTTGTCTTAAGTTCTCAAAATTGTCCTGGATTATTGTATTACTGTTAATATCAAAGTCTATCGTATTTGATCATTCCATAATTTTGCAGTTACTGTACATAATCTTTTCCTGGTTCTGCTTATTTCACTCTGCATCGGTTTATTTGTATCTTCCCTGCTTTCTGAAATCATTTTGTTCATTATTCCTTATAACCCAACAGTATTCTATCACCATTATATACCACAATTCGTTCAGCCATTCCCCAATTGAGAGGCATCCCTTTAGTTTCCAATTCTTTAGAGCAATGGTTCTTAACTCCTTTTGTGTCATGAACTTCTTCAGCAATCTGGTGAAGCCCCCAGGCCCCTTCCTAGAATGCATTGGATCACAAAGGAAATCTATTATCCTTGGTCAACACCATTTATTAAATGCTTACTATATGTCAGGCACTGAGGTAAGCACTAGGAATATAAACACAGGGGAAAGAAAGACAGATAGTCCTGCCCTCAAGGAGCTTAACTTTTAATGCCCAAAGACAACCTATAAAAACAAGCTCAAAGGATTGAGTTTTGGGGTGGTGGTGAGGACAGATGAAAGTATCCCATCTGGAGAAAATAGTAGAGAAAGTCCAGAGTACAGCCTACTCCTAACAATAAACACCATGATAAGATTTCAGCTTACAGCCAAAGCCAACTTTGACAACCAGAAGGAAATGGGAGAAAACATTCTGGGACAAGAATTTAGAAATGTGGTCAAGCTGATTTTAACTGGTTATAACATTAATTTATTTTACATTGTAACACAACTTTTCTGAAAATCAGATTCCTCTACTGTCAAATGGGGAGTGTAAGTCAAATCAATGCACTCATATTATATGCAAAGTACCTGTAGCATCTATCTCATAGGATTGTGGTGAAGCTTCAGTGAGATAATATGTGCATAGTCCTCTGCAAAGCTAAAAGTGCCCCAGAAATATTAGTTGTTAATGGCAATGAAGATTATTACTATTATTAAGGAGTCTATGTTTGTATTTTGTTTGTAGACTTTTTATATTAATGTACTCACTAAAATTAATATAGTAGATGTTCATTAAATAATTCTTTTTGTTTCCCCCTATAGGTCTTATCTTCTTTCTTATTACAGTTTCTAAGGCAGAGAACTAAATAATTGGAATAAAGTGACTTGCTCAAGGTCACACAGCAAGGAAGTATCTGAGGATAGATTTTAATCCAAAACCTCCTGACTCCAGGCCTGGTGCTCAATCCACTGTTCTACCTAACTGCCCCTTAAACATTAATTCTTGAATGAATAATGTATAGTTTTGTAAAAGAGGAAAGGCCAGGTAGCACTGTCTCCATTTGACAAATGGAAAAACTATTTAGAATCTACTCAAGATCATCATCAAGCAAACCAGAATTAGGTTTTATGTTGTTTTTTTTAATTCCATGTAAGTGTTCTTTGAAAAATTCATACTTCCTAACTTGTGTAGTTTTACCTCAGGGTAGACAGGGTCCTGAACAGCATCTAGGCTCATCTGCCATTTTCCTGTGCCCCTACTAAATCACAGCAGGCTGTGTATAATCAGTCACCTTTGCTCACAGCTGGCAAGGACTCTGAGGCATGATGCTGAAAAAACCTAGTTTTCTCATCCATTTTAGAATTGTAAAGCATGTAAAATGGAGAAACTGGAGGGTTATACTCCTTTAGTTTTTGGTTCATTTCCTAAATGAAGGTGGGGGGGTGGGGAAATCAACAACCATCATGTTATTAACTTTGACCCAGTTTATCCTTCTTCCTGCCGAGAAAAATAGCTCACAGCAGCAGGAGAGCAAAGGTTAGAAACATCTTTTCTTAGACGTATTTTTTTAAGGAAAGGTATCACTTATTTATTACCTCCTCCCAGCTCACCCTTTCTTGAACTGAGAAGGAAAAGAGAGACAGGAAGAAAAGGAATTTCCTTCTCAAGTTATTTTTATTTCTTTTTTTTTTTTTATAATAGAAAGTGAATTTACAAGGCCAAGAAACCCCATAACATTTGCTTAGGGTTAAGAAGTCTAGGAGAGAGGGAAAAGAAGAAATTTAAAACTTCCACTTTTCTCTTACTTCAACCTTTACCTCTCACTGTCCTTGAGTCTTTTTCCTGAGCTTTATATTCAACTTCAAAATATGTAGGAACTGAATTCCAAAACTCAGTTAGCCTTTCAGTTCTTAGAGGTAAGAAAACACTTAGAAGATTCTCCAATGTAGTTGTTGTGGGGTTGGAAAAGTGTTCCCTTCAGAAGCACCAACACTTTTTTAAAAATATATTTTTGGTCCTACCAAATAGTAATTCTTTACTATGAACCCCATCTTTGGTCAGTAAGAAGTGTGTAGGTGAGAAAGCAGTCTTAGAATCTAGTTTAAGCATTTAAAACTCTGCACATGATGCCTGCTTGGACCACAGTCAAAGAACCAGCTTCTTTAGAAAGGGAATGAATTGGTATAAGACCTTTGACATCTACCGAATAGCAGGCAGGAAGGTAGCACTGCCATACACTTAACAGGGCATTTCACATCTTCCAATGGCTATTCCCTAATAGCCAGGGAGGGAGGAGGGAGTCAATGTTTTGTTTGGGAAATATCTAGAGTTTCTAAGTCTCCTGTCCAATAGTTAGTTTGCTTATTCAGTTTGTATTCCATTTCCTCTATCAATACATTAAGTAATTTTTCCTAGTCAATATAATAATAAATTTTTGGAAGGTGACTGACCAAGGAAGGAGCTTTTGGAGAGGAAAAGGATGCCAAACCAGCTATTAGAGTTTATTGGGTAGTAGAGTGACATAACCAGGTTTATGCTGGTTATTATTCTTGTAAATAATAAATAAAAAGGTTAGCTCATTAATAGGGTTTTTTAAAGACTTCTCCCATGGATTTAATAATGCTAATAATTTTTGTTGTTTAATTGTTTCAGTCGAGTCCAACTCTTCATGACCCCATTTGAGGTTTTCTTTAAAAACTAAACAGAGGAAGTTTTTGTTTGTTTTTGTTTTTTTTCCTGGAGGCTAAAGGGATCCAATGGACTTCATTCAGTATCATGGTCAGATTTGATTGACTTTAAAGAAAATTGTTTTGACAGCAGTGTGGAGGATAAACTAGAGAATGGAAAGACTTGAGGCAGGGAGACCACTTAGAAGTCCATTACCATCATCTAGGTGAGAGGTGATAAGTTCCTAATCTATGGTATTAGCTGTGTAATTAGAAAGAAAGAATCAGATGTGAGCATGAGAGATGTTAAGGACATAGGAATGGCAAACTTTGGCATATTATTAGAAATACATACAGAGTGAAGAGTAAAACAAATGACAAGGTTGCAAACTTGGGAGACTTGGAAGAGTGCTGCTACCCTTAATTGAAATAGGGATGTTTGCATATGAGGGAACAGATTTTGGGAAGGAGAATGATGAGTCAGGATACTGCCCATGTTGCAAACCAAGGAGATCCAGAGAAGAGATGCTACATTCACTAACCTAACCAACAAGCTTAGACTAAAACACAATCCTGCACCTCAATCAACTCCTTCTTTCCAGTGCCATGTAGATCCATGCTCCAGGCTGAAGAATTTTGTTAGTGCCTTGTTGGCTAATACCCATCAGTCCTCTGTGCTATAAAAGATCTCTGCAGGGAAAGGGAAAAGGACTAGATATGTACATGAGTTTGAAATAAAGCTCGATTCACACTTCAACCCACTTAATCCTTCTCCCAGAACTTCTAAGACCCTAAGAGCCTTCTAAAACCCCCAAAATAGAAATCAACTTTCATATCCCACACCCTAGATCAGGGGTCGGCAACGTATGGCTCTTTTCAGGAGCCATAAAGTCAATTTTTTCTCAGGCACTGTTACAGGAGCGCGCACTGTGAGCACTGTATGGCTCTCACGAAATTACATTTTAACAAATGTGGCGTTTATGGCTCTCACGGTCAAAAAGGTTGCCAATCCCTGGCCTAGATACAACAACACCAATATGGCACTACTCTGAACTACTTGGTCTAAGAACAGAGGAAGAAAGGAATGATACTGCATGTGGTGGGTTATGCAGTGCTATGCGGTACTTCAGCAAACCTGAAAGCCTAGCATCTGGCTGGGACCAGTTCTATTTCCCCAAAAGTCACTCAGGGCAGAGTCCTAGGATGGTGCACCATTAATTACCCAGTATGGCAGGAAGCTGATATGATCAGAGATCCAATCTTTAGGGGGAAAACCATCAGAGAGGAGAGATTCAGAAAGTGAGCAAAAGAGGAAAATAAGGGAGGGAAAAAAGACTGAAATTACCAGTGATCTCAGGAGGAAAAAAATCCAAAGCAGATAAATTAACAAGGAAATTATTAATAGCAGAAAGAAATATGGCCTCCAGATATAAGAAATGAGTTCAGGTCTTGATGAAAAAATTCTGCAAAACAAAAGAAAATGAATCAATGCTTGATGAGAAGGAAGAAACTGTGGTATTTGAGGAGAATGCAGAATCCCAATATGTTTTTTTTCTGAGTGGCTTAAAAGATAAATGGGAATTATGAGAGAGAATTTGTGTCCTAAACATCAGAAATAAATGGGCTAGAAAAAATTCAAAAACTGGAATCACTGATGTTGTCTTATCAAAGAAACAAAAGAGATAATAATTGATTTATATATTTTATCTGTATAATAATATATAGATGTGAAGGAAAATCTAGAAGAGAATCAAAAAGCAATAACACTTAAAAAAATATGCTAGGGGGAGGGGCAACTGCTCAGTGGACAGAGAGCCAGACTTGGAGACAGGAAGATCTGGGATCAAATTTGGCCTCAGATAATTCCTAGCTGTGTGACCGTGGGCAAGTCACTTAACTCCAATTGCCTAGACCTCGTCACTTAACTCCAATTGCCTAGACCTCAAGATTTTTCTGCCTTGAAACAATACTTAGTATCTATTCTCAGAAGATAAGGGTTAAAAAAACCAATAAAATAAAATAAAACATACTCTCTATTCAAATAAAACATATTAATCTTAAGTCTAAACCTGGAACACCATAAAGCAAGAAATAATTCAAGAAAAGTGTCCAGAAATTCTGAGCTCAGAAAATCAAATACCAACTAGAACTGAATCTCAGGAAGAGACTGGGACTGGATATACAGAACTGTGAAGCATCTGTACAGAGATAATAATTAAACCTCTGGAAGTTAATGAGGCCATCAAGAGAGAGAATGATTGCCTAGTTGGGCCAAAGTTATCCAGGTAGGGGGAAAGGGGATAGGAAATACATATATAATTTCATTAGTATAAGTAAATCCTAGATGAGGACATGAGTCTTACCAATATGGAACAACATCTTCTCTGCAATTTAGTGGTAAAGAGTTGTCTAAAGCACTGAGAGATTAAGTAATTTGCCTAAGGTCACACAGTCAATATGTATCAAGAGTAAGGCTTGAATTCAGGTCTGCTTTGCCTGGATTCCAGACTGGTTCCCCATCCTCTATATTATACTGCCTCTTGAGCCCTAAGAGGAAAAGTATAGAAAAAAATGACATTTTTTAAAGAGGCTAAAAGGGTGGACTTCTGCTAATTTCTACTAGATATGTGTCTTTGAGAATTTTTGAACCTCAGTTTCCTCATCTGTAAAATAAGTAGGTTGGGTTATATGATCCCCAAAATTCCTTCCAACTTTAAACCTATGGAGTTCAAAAATATATAAAAGTGAATTATAATAAAATATTATAAATATGTAAAATATATCATTACATATAATAATATAAATATGCATAACATTATATATTATTCCCATAGCATCACAGTATATTGTAGACTAGGTTGGGAATCAGAAAACTTGGCTTCTCTCTGAGATTTTATTTTTGATTAGCTAGGTGACCTTTATCTCTCTAGGATTCACTTTCTTCATCAGTTAAGTGAGGGAATATTCAGATCAGACAATCTCTAAAAAGCAAAGACCATTAGAGAGGAGGTAATTTTCTCTAGAGTAGGAATTGTTTCTTTGCATTTACAGCCCCAGCTCCTAGCACAATGCCTAGAATATATTAAGTGTTTAATAAATGACTAAGACTAGAAAGGTAAGGATAACAGTGTATAGAAGAATGGAAAGGAACTAAAGCTCATATTACTTGATTTTCTGACCGCTTTGGATAGTACGTTTTACTTTTTTGTTTGGTAGTGGACTACAAAAGAATTTAAATGTCTAGAAAGACAAGAAATCAATCCCAATCCACTGCATTTAGAAGTTTGAACAAGCAATATATAGGTTTATTGACCGGTTACCAGCAACTTGAAACAGAAATACTTCAAAGACACAATCTGTTGATTGTAGCAGAGATGTTCATTAAAACAATGAGTGAATTTTCACATTGAAATCTCCTTATAGATGCGCATAGAAGCAGTTTCCATGTATGAATGGGCCCCTATCCTTGTAATCTAGAAACTCAAGGCTTGCAGTCTATAAACTTAAATACAAGAAGACAGTTAAGAAAGAACTAGCAAGAGGAAAGGATTTGAATTAAACATTAAGTTACTTTGAAGAAACTTGGAGGAAAATGGGTGACACATAGTTATGAGAGAAACAGAATGAATTAAAACTTTTTGTTTTCATTCTAAAATAGGGTATCCATTCCCTATAAAATCTGGAGGAACTTTTTTTTAAACCACAGAGACTCTGAGGACTTTAATTCTTAGATTACAATTCAACATACAGGGCATTTTTTAAAAAAGACACAAAACTGAAATTTCAACAACAAAATTGTAGGGTATGGGCATTATTTTCACGCTTTCTAAACAAGAACAAATCTCTTGATTTTAATTTTAAGGCAACATCTCACTGGTGGGCTTGCCCTTATATCATTCGTTGCCAAGGACACACCAACAGCCACCAAACACGTAACCAAACAGTCCTATAGCTTGGGAAAGATTTGGAGGAGGGACTGCAGTGAAAACAGGACTGCTTAGCATGCAAGTCTAGTGTTCTTGGGTGGTGCCCAGAGAACTGTCACCCTCCTTCTGGGGTCAAGTGACAAAGGGACTGATGGTCTTTTGAGGGGATTGGATACAACAGACCCCAAACAGCTTCATTATGTTCAGGGCAGCCACGCTGACCAGATAAAACCGGGATGGCTCCAAAGGAACCGTTAACGCTCACTCCACTCACTGAACCATGCATGAGCTGAAATTCTGAGAAGGCTGCCTCACATCAGTGGATAATAGCGACTCCAGACAGTCACTGGGCTCCCTCAGTCCAGAAAACTATATTTTAGTTTCCCTTTACTTAAAGAGCCATATTAAAAGACAGTACTATAAAAATCATCATCTTTTTTTTTCCCTTGCACTTGTCTTCATGCAAACCATCACAGGCCTGGGATAAAATTACTAAAATTTAAGAACAATGTCAAGGGAGAGATTTGAGTGTTCATAAAATGTAGCCACACTGAGATAACCATTAATGGCGGTGACCCAGTGAAGTCATTACCAGGCATATAACCCAAGGATGTCAAAGGCAAAAGGAAAGATCCTATATTACACAAATATTTTATATAGGAGACATTTACTGTGCTAAAAATAATTGGAGGTAAAACAAGTGTCTATTGGTTACAGAATGACTGAAAAAATTGTGGTTAATATTAATAGATTACATATAATAAATATAATAATAGATTAATATAATGGAATGTTACAGTGCCATTAGGACAAAAAGAAACAAGGAACTCCAAAAAACTATGAACTAGTGTAGAATGAAATGAGTAGAATCACAAGAGCAATTTACACAATGACCACACTATTGTAAAGGAAAATAATACTAAAAGACTTCAGAATGATGATCAAAGCAGTGCCCTATAATGACTTCAGAGGTCTGAAGGTAAAAAGGCATGTTTCCCACCTGTTGGCAGAGAAGGTAGAAGATTATAAGTGCCAAATGAAGCATATGTTAACAGAGATGGTCCAAGTATTTCTTTTGTTTTGCCTAACTGTTCCTTTTTATTATAGGGGAGAGTCTGGGAGAGGGGGAATTGGGAATTGATGGGGGTGGGGATCCTTTTAGTTTCTAGTATCCCTATGACCTATCTCCTCACTTTACTTTGTCAAGGAATGCTGACCTTAGGGAGAATACACCATTACTTCAGAAGGATATGTTGAACTGATTGGCCAAATAACTTAATAGCAAACCAAACAAGTTCTCTTGATGAAAAAAATGAAACTGGCCACAGGAGAGGGAAGGAGAGGCTAAGAAAGAAAGCAGCCACTGAGAAGAGATGGCGATATTTTTCAAAGAAGCATCAATTGAACATTAAAAAAGAAAGAAAAATAGCACTTATCTCTCTACCTTTAAAGAGGCACCACCTAGATAGTGGCTTCTCCTCACCTCAGCAGCTTCTTTTGTTCCCTATTCCCCCTCAATGTACTCCTGGCCATCTCTATCCTGATGAGACATGGAAAGGTCACCCTGTGACCACTTAGACTTTGGTCTCTTCTCTGGGATGGCTGACACACGTTAATCAGGGCAGTGGCTATTGTGCTACACACTTTAGAGGCAAAGGTAAAGCCATCTTCTCCTTGCCAATTGCCAAACTAGGGTTTTCTCTGGCATTCTTATCATGTCATAGAAACTTCAGAGGATGAGTAGGAAGAATGTGATATAATCTGTAAATTCAAATGCCAAGTTAAAGTGAAATAATCCTGGCCAACAATTTGTGCTTTTTAATATTGAGATCCAGTCATCTGGCTTCTTTCCTTGCTTCCCACTGAATATGTACAGAGGAGTTAAGTGCAGTTCATATTTCTACCTCCTATCTTTGGCTCGTACCCACCTGACAACAAACATTAAATGTATCATGTTCCCTAATAAAGTCGCAAAGTCCCCTGCCATGCCAACAAGCGTCTCTCTCCTTTTCTTAGAATCAACCTAAGCTTCAGCTGTTCTCTGGTCCTTTAACTTCATGATGAATCCTGTTAGCTTATAGTACTCCTATGACCAGTCTCCTCATTTCACTTTGTCAAGGAATGATGACCTTAATGAAAATATGCAATTACTTCAGAAGGATGGGTGAATTCATTGGCCAAATAACCTAATTCTAAGCCAAGGAAGTTTTCCTAAAGAAGAAATCAAACTTGGTTCACCTATTGAGACAATGACCAGACTTAAAACCAAACTGTGAATCAAAAGCAATAACCTCATTAACTTTCTGAACACCAAACTGAACCCAAATTTCAATCTTAAAGAAGCAGGTCAAACCAGAATCAAAACAAAACATTTTCTAAAGTGTTGAAACAGGATAAAACCCAAGCTGCCAAAATATTTTATGAATTGAATTGATGCTTCATTGAATACAGTCCCTTATGCTGCCATTGGTATAGAATCTTTTTTTGAAAGAAACACTTCATTGAAACACCAAAAAAAAGTATTTGCATTTATAAACACTATCATTTAATACTCAAAGCAAGTCTATGAGATGGAGACTAAAGATATTATTATCTCCATTTTTACAGATAAGGAAACTAAGGTGCAGAGAGGCTAATGAAGAACACACAGGTAATAAATAAGTATCAGAGTTAGTGATTAAACCAGGTTTCCTGACTCCAAGTTCAGTAATTCTTTCCCCTAAACCCATGTTGGTGAACTTATAGCATGTGTGCTGGAGGGGGCTACTCCCTTCCCCCTCACCACATGTGTCTGAGGACATTTCTCACATAACCCATCCATCTATCTAGCAGCCCAATGGGAGAGCTCCCTTTCTCCCCTGTCTGGGATAAAGAGGCAGCTCACATGTGGCATAAGGATTGCACTTTTGGCACTTGGTCTCTAAAAGTTCACCATCACTGCCATATGCAGCCCATAAACTACTTTATTCATTTTACATTTTATTCTTTATATGTATAGATACATATATACATACATGTTGGGATGTCTTATGTGTGCATATATATCATACATACATATCCATGTTGTCTTTCCTTCATTAATGTGTAAGCTTCTTAAAGTCAAAGGATTATTTCATTTTAGTCTTTATAGTTGCAATGCTTGGGGAAGTGAGTTGGTACGGTTGGATAAAGTGCTGAAACCAGAGTCAGGAAGATCTGAATTCAAATCTGGCCTCAGACACTACAAACTACAAATCTATGATCTTGGACAAGTCACTTAACTGTATTGTTTCAGAAAAAGGAAATGGCAAACCACCCCACTATCTTTGCCAAGAAAACCACAAATGGGGTCATGAAGAATCAGATACAAATGAAAAACAACTGAACAATCAGATAAGTCTTCTGTAATGTTAAAATTAATGGTTTGACTAAATATATAAAAATTATAAATCTTTTATTTATAAAGTAGAGAAATACAAAAGGATAGAAAAGATATTTACCTATCTAACTAAACATTGTTCCAGTGCTTGACTCAGCCAGGACTTGTTAACCTTCAATCAGAATTAACTATCTCTTGAAGACAGGAAGGGAAACCAGCTATCCACTCACCCAAGACAATGACTGGAGCTGAAGGTGACTCCTGAGGTCTACTTTCTTCTTTGAGCTGACTTCTTCTTGAAGCCGACTTTCTTCTTGGAGTGACTCTCTTCTTGGAGTTCACTCTCTACTAGCCTCCTTCATCAGACTCCTTCATGGCTTTTTTGGTGGTTTCCTGTCCCGTCCCTTTTTCATGGGGGCCAATCACAGTTTCCATTGTTTGAGTTCTCACCTTTGGAACCACACCTTTATGAGTGTGTGAACCCTTAAGTTTCTGGCTTATTCTCATCTAGTATCAAGTGAGGTATGAACTCACTAAATGGTTTGTGAGCTCCTCTGCCTAGTTCAAGCTTGTGTGGATTCAATCAAAAGGTAGACAAAAGAGAGTTAATCTTGTCCTCACAATCTAGTGAGGTACTAAGTAGGGGTACTTAAGTTATTGTCAAAGTTTTAACTTCAACTTGGGCAAAGAAAACAAAGGATTCCCTTTTCACAAGTGTGAACTCAAAGAGAACCAATAATGCCCTTTCACATCCTTAAGGTAGTAGCATCTGGAGATCTTGGTTCAAATACCACTTTGGACAAATACCAACTGTGTGACTTTAAGTAAATTCTAAAATCTTAGTGCTCTAGGTAGCTCTCCAAGGTGATAAATGGAATCCACATTGGTAGAGGGACTTTCCCCCTATGATTACTCTGAATACTAAAGAAATCACAGGTTTGGTTCCTCCCGATACTTCAAGGATGAGTTGTAGAATCATAGATTTAGAGTTGAAAAGGACCTTGGAGGTAAACTTATCCAATTTTATAATTTTACAAATAGGAACCTGCATTCCAGAGTTTTCCCAAGGTCACACAAATAGCAAGGAACAGAGCCAGGATTTAAATTTTGGTCCTCTGCCTTTGGATCCAGTGATCTTTCTAGAACACTAGCAGTTCTTGAAATGTGGAACATGGACCCTTGGGGGGTCCCTGAGTTTCTTTCAGGTTTATAAGACTCTATGAGGTAAAAACTATTTTCATAATAATACTAAACTTGCTTAATAAAATACCTCATTTTCCAACTATATATTTGTGTGAGTTCAAATTTTCTTTATGTACTTGCCAACCAAAACAACAAAACAACATGTCACGACATATTCAGTGCAGAAGCAGATAGGAGAATATAGCTATCTTCTATTAAGTCAGACACAGAACATTGCAAATATATATATATATATATATATATATATATATATATATATAAAATGCAGTTCTTCTTGGCAACTTTATTGTTTTAGAAAATAAAGTTTATTCATTAAATGTTATTTTGTTTTAGCCTATAATGAGTTGTTTTAAAATAAATTAATAAATATTTTAAAAGTTTATCAGTTTTAATTTCCAATATGGTAAATATCAATAGATGATACAATGGACAGAGTGCCAGGCCTGGAGTCAGGAAGACTCATCTTCATAAGTGCAAATCTAGCTTTAGATACTTATTAGCTATGTGATCTTGGGTAGATCACTTAACCCTGTTTGCCTCAGTTTCTCATCTGTAAATGATCTGGAGAAGAAAATGTCAAACCACTCCAGTATCTTTGCCAAGAAAACCCTAAATGGGGCTTCAAAGAGTTGGACATGACTAAAAACAACTGAACGACAAACAAATAAAAAAGTCAGTAGATATTACCCACATAAACAAAAGTTCTTTGGCATCTTCGATACCTTTTTTGAGTTACCATTTACATTTTTCTATATGATTTGTTATAAATATGTAATAAATTATAATAAATCTGCTTATCTAAGAACAACAAATTCTCACATTAGCTATGACCATAAATCTGTCTCATTCTCTTTTCCCCCTTCTTCTCACCCTTCTCCCCTCCTATATATAGAAGTCCTGTGATAAAAAAATAACCTGAAAACTGATGCATTACATTGTGATTCTCAATACCCAAATATGGAAGATGAGGACTCATAATATGAGAGAAAACATGAGGAACAGAGATGCAGAGATTGGAGAGCAAAGAATGTTTTCAAGGAAAGGCAAGTAGTCCAGTTTAGCTACAGTGTGCGGTACTGGGAATATACTGGAAGGAATAGCTGGAAAGAGATCAAATCATGAAGTATACTAATGTCCCAGTTAAAGAGTTTCCATTTTATTTAGTTGGTAATAGGGAACCATTGGATATTTTTGAGCAGGGCAGTGCCATGATCTGAGTTACACTTTAAGAAAATAAGTCTATCAGCAGTGTGCATGATGGATTGGAGTGGGGAGAGACTAGTTGAGAGCTATGAGAATAGACCAGGAGAGAGGTAATGAGGGGTGATGGAACAGAATTGAAAGGAAGAAGAGTTATGCTTTTTATATTTCTGATAAAGAGGACTCTGGTACAGGCAGGCCCCTTTGAAGTCAGTACTGGAGGTGAAAAGGGAAGCTGTAGGCTTACTCCTGTTCTTTTGAAAGCTTTAATTTTCCTCTCCCATTTCTTGCCCAGTGCAAACTACTTTATAATCACTCCCTCTTGTTCAGCCCTTTTATATTCTCTTCTTTTTTCCTCCTTGTGTCCTCATCCTCAGGTTTCCCTCAAATCTCACAAGACAAAAAGGTAAGGATGAGAGGAGACAACATATATCACTCCCACTCATGTGTTGAACCAAGGGAAGGAGATGATGATAATGTCTTTGGAGCCAGGACCCTTACCTGTGGCATTAAGGAAGAAGGTTCACCCTCAAATCCAGTTAAGTAAAACCAAAGAAATACAAAAAGGGTTTTCCTTTCTCAGAAGAGAATAAAGTCAAGCTTTACTATAATGCTGATTTTGTAGCACATGTTAACAGCAGGGTTGAGGTAGGGGGTGCCAAGGGGAGGGAAATCATCTTTATCAGTGGAACTACCTCATAGCCCAGTTCTTTGTGATCCAGTAACTGAACCTCCTGGGAAATGATCCAAGGCAGATGTGCCTTCTTAGAAAACTGAGTGTTTCCTTGCCTGATTCAGAATTAACTCAGCACTCTTTTATAAAGGATTCAGCTTCCCTTTCACCTCTAACCACTGTATCACCTCCTCCCCCCAAAAAAGAATATCTTGCTGCAGACTGGATGAATCATTTAAATGCTACCAAACATCTAAGTAAAGTGTTAAGCTAGTTATGGAGGGGGGAAAACAACAACAACAACAACAACAACAACAACAACAACAACAACAACAACAA
>NC_058132.1:453460550-453480396 GCF_016433145.1 Gracilinanus agilis
AACAACAACAACAACAACAACAACAACAACAACAACAACAACAACAACAAAACTTTGACCCTCCAATCATCTTTCATGCACTGAGTAAATAATAGACTGCAAAATGAAGGGACTAATTAAAGGGGACAGGCAACTGGGAGACTGCAAAGATGGCCACTGTTTGGATGAAAGCTACAACAGGAGACTCCAAAGAAGCTGGCAGCTAATTGAGCTGAACAGCTGGTTTGTGTTCAGCTCAGATACAGGATTGACAGACCACCAAGTGCTTTTGGGGAGTCATGCTTCACGCGCCCCCCCTTAGAAGTTCTTTGCCAAAATTGGTTCTGAACCAGATTGCCCTGAGAACGATTGGTAAAAGAGCCAAGAGAGACAAGGCATCAGAGTATCTCCACAGGTTCATCAAAAAATGACTTTCACTGAGATCTGGGGTCTCTGACCCTGCCTCTCTAAGTAGCAGAGTACGGAGGGATAGCTAGAACTTTTGGTGCATGGGTCAAATTCAGTGGAACTGAGAGGGCACACAGTGAGAAAGAGGGTTCAAATGGGATGTGGCAATCTACCCCTATTGTAGCAAAGGCAAAGGAAGAATGGCTATGGGGGACTGGTAGGGATCATCAAGGATGGGTGGCCTGCAGCAGAGTGAGGGAGCCAGGACAACTGCATCACACTGTGGAAGACCATAGCACTCAGAGTCAATGGCCTAGACCAGAAGAGCATGACTAGAATGAAGCTTGCTCACTTGGACATTGCTTTTCTGAGTGGAAGACCCAGTCCCCCTGCAACATGGTTGTACCTTGTTTCTATGGTACTTACTAGCTAGGTGGCCATGACAAAGCATTTTGCCTTTCCCTGTCTCACTTTGCTCACCCATAAAGTGGGGATATTAATATTTACACTATCAACATCAGATGGTCACTGGGAGGGAAGTACTTTGTAAACTTAAAATACTATGGAAGTAGGAGTTGTTTATGCCTCCAGTTCTTTAACCATAATATCTTTCAACTCCTAGGTAGCTCTGGGGACAATGGTGAAGATTAAAGGCAATAAGAAAATTCTCTTTGATCCTCAATAGGCAAAATCCAAAACCATTTTCAAAATTTTTGCTATTGTTAAGTTAAGAGCTCTTATTTCATATTTCAGATATGGCTAATTGACACAGTGAGAAGAGGGTAGCTGCTATTCCTAGAAAATATTGGACCATAGATGAAAAAGATCTTTGAGATCATCTAGTTCAACCCTACAATTTTACAGATGAGGAACGAGGTTGGGTAACTTAGCCCAAAGCTACATTGAAAATAAGCCACAGAGTGAGGATTTGAACCCAGGTCCTTTAGACTCTAAATTCAATACTCTTTTTAGTACTTAAATGTATTTTCCCATGTTTAATCCAATACTCTTTCTACTGTACCATAATGCTTCCTAGCTCAAACTATTTTTTGCCATAAGCCCATATGTTGTCAATATTTCTGGAGGAAAAATAATAGCTATTCATTTTCATAGTAACTCATAAATAATCTGAATATGGATCCCAAATCATAGATTTATTGTCACAATTCATAGGAGAAAATTCATTTAGTCAAACCTTATAAGCACTATATATTATTATCATTACTCTTTTTGTCAGCATTATGAATTTTCTAATGAATTGGTCCTTATTTGCCTAGTTCTATGCTCATGTCCTGAGTAGCAACCTGGACTTATGGGCTACTGTCTGCTATTAGGCATTTGTTTACTTTTCTAATGTTAAATCTATATGATAAACAAGTCATGTGCCAAAAGGACAATGAAGGGAAGATATGATTCTACAATAAATCAGCCCTGAAGGCTTTATTTTTGCAATTCTAATAAAAAACAGAAAAGACTGAAATTATAAATTTAAAACCCAATAAAACTCCCCTTCTCTAATTTCTCTGGAGGTCTTATTGGAGTTCATCCCTATCAGTCTCTTCTGTTGCCATAGAAAAACATGGTATTATTGGTGCCCAAACCAAAGTGAATTAAACCAGAAACCTCTAGTTATATTACCATAGTTCCATACAGGGGTCATATCACTGACATTTACATATAAACACACATCAACACAAATGAACTAGAAAATATGCACCTAGCCACTAAACAACCTGCTCTAAAAAATTCCTGTTACTGAGAAGTTGAGCTCCAGTTTGAGATCCAATGAAAATAAAATTCTCACAAGCCTTCATACCTTGGTTAGATGGTGAGCACCTTTTCCCTCTTATCCCCACTCTACATTCAGCTCTACAAGAAGCCTTCTAGTGCCCTCCACCAAAATGAAAATGAACTTTATTTTATTTTGAATATACCAACATAATATATACATTTTGATAATCCTGGCTAGACTGTAAATTCCCTGAGGGCAGGGCAAGGGCTGTTTAATTTTATCCAAATAACCACAGTATCAATGAACACTTGCACCACCAGTGCCTAGAATAGAGTAGGTACTTAATAAATCCTTATTGACTGAGTAATTGAATAGAACTCTTGACTTGGAGTCAGGGAAACATGTATTTAAATCTTGCTTCTGACCTATATAAGTTCTGTGTCCAGAGGCAAGTCTCAGAATCACCTTCCTCATCGGTAAGACAGGGATAATACCTACAATACCTAGCCTAACAGTATGGTTATGAGATCCAAATGAGATAAGGCAAATTATTAAGTGCTGTATTAGTATTGTTATGTGCCAAGGGAAAGGAGATAAGCTTGAAAATATGTCATGGGACTAAAAGGAAGAAAATTCTTTCTTTAAGAAGTACCAACATATGAATACTCTCCTTATGGGATTCATTGCTTTTATCCCTGGTACTGCCTACCACAATCCTTTGATTCTTTCTTTTTTTAAACCCCTACCTTCCATCTTAGAATCAATACTGGTTCCAAGGCAGAAGAGCAGTAAGGGCTAGACAATAGGGTTAAATGACTTGCCCAGCTAGGAAGTGTCTAAGGTCATATTTGAACTCATGCATTGATTCTTTCTACCTCCAGGTAAGGCCCTGGAAAACACTGTAGTTCTCTGGAACCCTTTAGAACTTTTAGGTGTGGCACACAAAGAAAAGGCATACTAACTGTCAAGCAATATTGAGTTAAGGAAGTTAATGAGGGTGCTACCCCATTGGGCATGATTCCTTCAATACCATTGCTCAATGCATCTTAAATGTCTATAAATGGACAGGTATCATTTAAAAACCACATGCCATTTTCTGTGTGAATGCCTTACTTTCCTCACCTTGAAACTACTTTCTTGTCTCCTGGTCCTGGTTCATCTTTCATCCCACATACTCTAAACTTAATCCTTCTCTTTTCAGATTTCAAGGATTAAACAAAATGGGAGCTGAGTTGGGTGGTACAACACAGAACTGCTTGTGGGCTGCAGAGACCCGTATTTCCAAGAAGAAAATTTGCTCTTTGCTTTTTTAAAGTTTATTATTTATTTACTAGAATTCAAGAGAGCAAAAAGAATAGATTTAATAAGTTTATCTGTCTATTTACACATACAAGTTCAAATACAAATGGGGGTGGTGGTGGTTGTGGTGGTAGTGGTGTAATAAGAATAAATAAAATGCAGTCAAGAACTCCAAAAGCCTGTGACTAATCCCTAAAATTTCTGACCTCTGTTCTTCATGCATGAGAAAACTGCGCTTTTTTGTTTTGAAGCTTAATATTTCAGAATTTTGCCTCCCCCCTAAAAAAGGTTTCATACAACTTAAGCTTTTTTAAAACTGACTTTAAACCGGACAGATCTTCAGCTAGGGGTGCTTTCAGAACTCAGCCAAAGCTAGAAAAAACTATATGACCCCCTCTCTCTATACTACAGGGTGCAATAGAGACAGTCATAAAATGGCACAGAAACTAATTTGGGCAGTCAAGTTGGGTAACAAAATACTTGGGCATTCGATCTGATTGACAGAATGCCTACATTTTGGGTTATCTAAATTAAAGGAAGGCATCATGGTCCAGTGGAAAAGAGCACTGAATCTAGAATCAGGAAGCATGGGTTTGGTTCCTATATCCAACTCCTGTTGGTTATATGATCCTGAACAAGTCATTCATTTCCTCTGGAACTCAGTTTTTCTCTCTCAAAAAATGGTAATAATAATACCTTTATCACCTAATTTACAAAGTTGTTGCTTTAAAAAAAGAAATGTAATTGTAACATAATAGTAATGTAAAATAAATATAATAGGAATAGTAAATAGTAATAGTGATGTAAAACAAGTAATACTATGAAATAGTAATAAAAAAGGAAATTCAGAAACTGTACACCTGAGTATTTCCATTCTCAATGTCACACACACATATATCCACCTCTTCCTTTAGGAGACATAAAGCATCTTAGATTATGGATTGTAGAAAGTTAGCGCTTCAAAGGATTTTAGTAAACATTGGGCCAATCACCTTATTCTACAGAAAAGGAAAGTAGAGTCCAGAGAAATAAAGTGACTTCTTTTAGGTTATAGAGTAAGCCAGTGATAGAATAGGGGCCTCCTTCTCCAACCCAACTGGAAATCAGAAGTCAACAATTGGCTCATCCCAGCTCTGACAGTTGAGCTTTTTACTTTATCTAGCTAAGGAATCAGGCTACCACATCTCTGGAAGTATCCTCACCATTTCCTTGCATGGATTTTCTCTCTTCTTTTCATCTTCTTCTTTCCTTTTTCAAACTCCTTTATGTCTGACTTCCCTTATTAGAATGTAAGCTCCTTAAGGGCAGAGATTGTCTTATTGGTATATATATATATATACCCAGCATTTAGCACAATGCCTGGTGCATAAGTAAGCACTTAAAATGTTCTAGAATATCTATCCACCTAGTTATCATTTATCATCTATCAATCTTATTAGATATCATTTATCATCTATTTACCATCTATCTATCCATCTATTTATCAGCTATAAATTATGTATCTATCCATCTACTTAACTATTCATCTAGTTATTGACCTATCATCCAGCAAAAAGTCCAAACCAAAAAAAATCCAAACCAGATTAAAATAAAATTGAGAATAGAATATTTAACAAAATAAATAAAAACGCAATAAAATGTAGGTAATGGCAATATATAGTTGTCTAAGTCAATATGTAGCCCCACAGGGATTCTTATATAGAATCTATTACCTCCTATGTCCATCAATGGCTTAGAACCCTGAGAGATTATGTATAGCTGAAAGTCAACCTTTAATATGGGTCAGAAGCAGATTTTGATACCATTTCTTCCAGGCTCAGAGGCTTTCTATCCACTCCATCAATATTCCTTTTCAGTGCCTAGCAGCCATTTTGCTTGAATTTATTCCAATTTCCAAGGTTGTGATTAATTTTAATTAGAACCAAAATATCAGTATTATTTTTTCCATTGGCATATACCAACAATACTCCTTCTTCTTGAAACATTTTATAATTATTAACTAATTAACCCACCTGCTGATTCTTTCAGGAGAAGGCAATTTCATTCTACTAGTGCTCTAGGGAGGGAAATTAAAGAGCAGGAGGTTGACTAGCTTTAAGTAACACAAGCTAGTAGCCCAAATTGGCCCTGGACTGGGGATACTCTAACCTTTTTGTCAAAATGAACTCCTTCTGATTTCTCCAAAGTCTGAATATCACTATGGGCAAGGATGGATTCCAAGAAGGTCTACTTTTGAAAGTTAAGTTCATGAGATGCCTGATTTGAACCCAGGACCTCCCATCTCTAGGCCTGGCTCTCAATCCACTAAGCCATATAACTGCCCCTGAAGTATATTTAATGACTTCTGGAAGTTTCAGGGAAAGTGTCCATTTGCATTGGCAGTGGAAATTTCCTTATCCTAGAGTCCCTTATATCAACAGAATCACAAATCCAGTCTATTTTCCTGGTGATTTTCTATAATAGATTCTTAGTAAATGTATGTTGAATTAATTAATGAACACAATGTTATCATTCCTTGATTGGAACTCTTTGAGAGGCAGGCCTAGAGATGGGAGGTCCTGGGTTTAAATCAGGCATCAGATACTTCTTAGCTGTGGGACCCAGTGCAAATCACTTGACCCCCATTGCCTAGCCCTAGACCTTACCACTTTTCTGCCTTGGAACCAATTAATTCTGAGACAGAAGGTAAGGGTTATTTATATGTGTGTGTACATAATTAAATTTTTATATTTTATAAAAATATATATGTAAAATCTTTTTCTACAGTTGAAGAAATAGGCATAGAGAGGTTAGTTAAGTGACTTGTCAAGGATAACACAACTAGTATTTGTCAGAGGCAGGACTTGAACACAGGTCTCTGTGGCTTCCTGACCATCTCCTGATCTACTATGCCCCCACTAGAAGAGATACTCAAGTAAATATGAGATGGTCTCTGATTTGGGGGAATTTATAATATAGTTACTGGCTATAAACCTTAGAATGGACACTATACTTAAGGTCTATATCATCTTGTTAGGACTCCCTGATATAGACCATACTATGATCCCTCCTTTCCAGAACAAGGCTTCCATCTGGAACCACCACAGACAACCTACAGCAAAGGCACTGAAGATGCTACCGTTTTTATAACACACCATCTGACTATCCCCCCTTCCATGGGACCAAGAACTTTTCACAATGGTGCAGGTTGACAATTTTCATCAGGTTTTTTTCCTTTAAATGGCTTTTTAGAAACCATTCAGGAGCTCCAAACTTTTAATTGCTGATATATAAGAAGGAAATGTTAATGGGCACCGTGAATATGGCAGGTGTGGCATCACATACTGAATTACAGACATATCCCTTCTTCAATTAAATGGCTGTAATATAATAGGCACAGGATAATTTTGCAAGGTCCTGTAGGGATTTATTATCTAAAATTCACACAATGTATAGCTAAGGGAATAATAGAAATCCATTTAGTCCCCATGGATTTGGAAACAGAATGATATGTCCAGACTCTGATAACTAGCTGGAAGAAAAGTATAATAGAGAGTCTGAAGCGCAAACTATAGGGCTCCTTCCTTAACTTGGTCTGTAACCTAAATTAAGGCAGGGGATTTAAATTAAACTAAACTAAAGCAGAGAGGGCCAACTCTTGGCCGAGCAATTGGGTTATGGTACAAGAAACTAGGGTGGAGCTTTCCTGAATCTGCTGGAAATTAAGGGCCAGCAGGAACGTAGTTTGGTAGAGTTCAGGGAAGATAAGAAACCAATGTGTCAGAATTAAAGGACAAGAAACAAGTAAGTATAGCCAATACCCAAAGTTGGATCAGATTTATCTATAAGTATAGAACTAAAAAGAGATCCAGAGAAAGGAAGATGAGGAGAGGTTGCAGCTAGCTGGGGTCAGAATCATAGTAAAACTAGACAGGAACATTGGAAATGGGCTATTGCTGAGAAAAATTGTCAAATAACAGGTTCCAGGAGTGAGTCCCACCTACTCTGATGCCTCTTGGAGCTACCATACATTATGCTAGACATCAAACTTGATTTTGGATAATAACTTTTAAAAACAATTACTTAAAATTGGGCCACTGTTACCACTATTACTGAGTTAGATAGTCAATCAAGTGAAACTAAAAAACAAATAAAAAAATTACGCTAGCCTTTGGTTTCCTTTCTAATACTAGTTATTTTATTTTATGCATTTAAAAAATTATTCTAAGAGGGCTCCATAGGCTTTACCAGACTTCCAGAGGTGTTCATGACACACACAATATTCAGAATCTCTATTCTCAAGCCTTTAAGGTTAATAGCAAGAAAAGCAATATAAGGATGTGAGGTTGGAGAGCATTCAACTGAGTTTCAGATAGTTTTGTCCAAGTCCACAATTTGCAGTCTTAAGAGATCTAGGGAAACTGCTCCTTACCAGGAATAATAGGATTCCGTTTCCAAGGCAACCTAGTGGGCTTTGCTAGGGCTGAGGGGTAGGCTGCCCTTGCCTATAACTGACCTTCCAGAGATGATCGTAGAAGGGGGAAATTACATACCTAATTCCTACTCTCATTCCCTAGCACAGATTTGGATTAAATAAAATTTAAAAATTACATTGAAATAGTATACAAAGAACTTTACTCACAGCAATCCCAAGAGATAGACCTGTCTGTGATCAAACAGCTAGGAAGTCAGAGGAAATTCAGACTCAGATCTCCTTGGCCCCAGGTTAGGAGCTATTTCTATTACATGCCCCCATGCTGCCTCCCAGAAAGGCTTGAAATTTCAAGGCTGAGAAAAGTCTCAGCCAATGAATCCATTTTTCCAGCCATTGATTTGATGGGGTAGAAAAATGTATTTATACAGTTAGCTGATGACATCCAAGTAAGTGGGTCGACCACTCTATGTATGTTTGACAGGTAACCAAATGAAACTAGCTCTTAAGCAGCATATTTAAGGAACAGCTGGAAGATATAATGCATATTTTTCTACAGGTCTGACAGGTTTAGCTGTACTTACAGGTCACAACTCAGAGTGAACTCTGGAATTCCTCACCAAGACAGAGAAGAGGCTTAAGACAAGAAGAAGGTTTTATCAGGATGGCATTCAAAGAAAAGTGCATTAACTACTTCAGTTTCAGTCTTGGAAGAATATAAACTCAGTTCAAAATAAGAAGATGTAGCTAGAAGAGAAAGACATATAAAAACAAACTTTCCAGCCCCATATTGAGATCTTTATCCCAAACATTGAGTCATCTATCATTTGGACTTCATTTAGATGGCAAATCAAATGAAGCATCTAGCTGGGGGAAAAGGTACGTATTAAATATTAAAACCTAACTAAACTAACCCTTACAAACCCTCCTCTCACACCTGTGATTCAAATAGGATTATGTTCATAGCTTCATACCTGGGAAAGCCTTATCCATATTGTCTATTGTTCTACTTATGTACCCTTTTTGAGGAAAATCCAATAAATGGGTCTGCATTATATAAAAAAATTAGCAGGTGACTGTCACCGCTTTTAAAATGATGTATCACTTAAAAAATTAGAAAAAGAACAAATTAGAAATCCCCAGATAAAAACTAAATTGGAAATCCTAAAAATTAAGGGAGAAATTAATAAAAATGAAAGCAAAAGAACTATTGAACTAATAAATAAGACTAGGAGCTGGTACTTTGATAAAACAAATAAGGTACTGGTAAATCTAATAAAAAAGGAAGAACAGAATCAAATTAACTGTATCAAAGATGAAAAGAGCAATCTTACCTCTAATGAAGAGGAAATTAAGGCAATTAATAGTTACTTTGCCCAATTATATGGCAATAAACATGACAACCTAGGTGAAATGGGCAAATATTTATAAAAATATAAATTGTCAGGATGTATCACTTGACCAAAGGAATTACTGTAAGATTTATTGAAATAAAGTATAAGAAAGAGGGTGACCAGGATGATGAAGGACCTTGAAATCATGCAAAATGAGGATATGTTGAAGAATCTGAGAAAATTTCTTCTGCCTGGACCAGGGAAGATTTGGGGGCAAGTATAGTATGGAATGAGGAGGATGAGGAATGATAAATGACAATGATCTCAAAGTATTTGAATGGTTGTCATATGGAAAAGAAATTTCACTTCAAGGATTCCTTTGCTCCAGAGGCAGAACTGGGATCAGTGGATGGAAATTGTAAAAACCAAAATAAAACTCCTCAAACCAGACAGATTCAATACTATAAAGAAGAATTTCCTAATTATTAAAGTTTTTCCAAAGTGAAATGGGCTGCCTCCAGAGGTAGTCTGTTTCTCCTTACTAGAGGCCTTCAAGCAAAGACAAGCTAACCACTTTGGGAGCACATAAGACAAAGGAATTCTTGGTCGGGTATCATTGGATTAGACGGTCTGTAAGGTCTTGTCCAACTCTGATATTTTTTGAAACAGCAAACTACCCTGGCACAAGTGAGATATTATTCACAAAAATATGATTCATATCTAACTTTCAAATAAAGCAAAGTCCATATCAAGAAATGTAACCAGAATCGAGTGATAATACACGTATAACCCAATGGAATTGCTTGTCAGCTCCTGGAGGGGGGAGGGAAGAGAGGAGGGAGAGAACATGAATCATGTAACCATGGAAAAATATTTAAAAAGAAATAAATGAAAAAAGAAATGTAACCAGATTCCTAACTGGATGACCTGAGCAAGTCACTTAACCTCTATTTGCCTCAGTCTCTTCAACCATAAAATGAGGATAATAATAGTACCTCAACTATAAAATGAAATAACATTAGCAATAGGGTTGTTGTAAGAATCAAATGACATAATATTTGCAAAGTGCTTAGCACAGTACCTGGCACATAGTAGGTACTATATAAATGCTAAATAACAATAACAATAAATCTTTTAAGATTTCAAATATTCCAATTGGGGATTGATTCCTTCTGTAATTTTTACATCTTGAATTCCTAAGTGGTATATACCCATTGACACTTATTCACGTATGCATACATACAAAAATACATTATTGCCATTCCTCTCCCTAGTACAGAACTTTGGATTGCCTGTTTTATGATTTTAAGTAACTATCAATGATAGAGAAGTACAGAGGTTCCTCCCCCCTAAAAAACCACATTCTTCTTCACTTTGGCAAACACACTGCTACATAAGCCTCAAAGACAGAAAGAGAATGTGAAGGGTGCAGAGCCATCCATCAACACTGCCCACTGATCCAACATGTAATTCCTGCTGCCAAGGGCATTCAAGGGGTGAGTCTGCCTTAGTAGGAATACTGGCAGAAAAAAAGCATTCACCTCAAAACAACTATCAAAACTTGCTTATTAAAACATTCTGGACTGAAAAATCAGTAGATGAATGCCAGGTGATAAGCCTAAAATGAGCCAATTAGAGTGAAGGCATGAAACAAGGTAGAGTTTTCTTTGTTATTGTAAAGATCTCTATATTGTTCTACTCACTATGCCAAGCCTTTGTAGCATGAAACACATATACACATCAAAAAAAATCAAGAAAAACATCAATGCTAAATCGAAAAGGGAAAGAAAATAAGAGTATGTCCAAGAGGCACTCTTGGCATCTTCTTAATGTGACTTAGCACTTTCACAGTGCTTTTCATCTTCAAAGCACTTGAGGAACATTAGCTAATTAATCCTCACAACAGCCCTGCAAGGTAAAGGAGGATTATCTCCATTTTACAGATGGGGAAGTGGAAATTTTGAACACACATAGAAAATCTAGTGACAGTCTGAGATAATTGCTGGAAGCTGGATTTAGAGCTATTCTTTGCTGTCTAATCAAGCCTGCCCATGTGTCCCAAACCTGATCTAGCTTGAGAGCCTTTTTAGACAAGCTGTTGCTGACTGTTGCTAACTCTGTGGTGGTTGGGCCAGACAAAGGTCCACAGGCGAGTCTGAGATTTCACTCATCTAAGGTGAAATGATGCTCTGCTGCCTCACTGAACCCTTCAACTATGATGATTAATTCATAGCTCATTTAACTGGGGTGGCTTGGGACAGTCTTGCTTGATGGTAGATAAAGGTGAGTTAGATGACCTCTTGAGATTGAACCTCCTCCTCCCTCCTCTTTTCTATCATAGCTGAACAATATGAACCAGTGCCCAAAAAATAACATACTAACATGTGGTGCTTTTGATATGTATACCCCTGTTTTATCATAAAATACTGAGCAATTCCCATACCAAATACCAGTTGTAGCCATTGTGATAAAATGCAATATGAAAACTCTTATGTCATCTCATTATTGACTACTGTTGGGAAATAACTCTAAATTAGGATGATTCTGAGACTCTTTTAAAAGCCACTAAAAACTCCATAGTGATATAGGCAGATCAATTTCTCTCCTCCAGGAACATCTTTGAGCTGGATCTCCTCTTGTTGCTAGGCAGCCATCACCACAATAATTTTCTGGTCCAGCCCTATAGTTTCATGATAATAAGGAACTCTCATTGTAAAAATGCTTTCCACTGATGCATAGATGCAACTCAAATGTAACTTAGAATCTTGGAGAATGCCTTTGAGGCACTGAGAGGGCAAGGGACTTGCCTAACATCACACAGCTAGTAACCATGAGAAGAAAATCTAGATCTTCTGAGCTCTATACAGGTCAGTTGTCTCCAGGGACGTGCTGGAGCCAGCTTGAGCTGACAGAGCAGATTGTTAAATTTTCAGTGTAACATTCACATCTCTGAAATCTGCAAACACTACAAATCAGAGACAGATTTATTCTTTTTTTATTGTCTACACTTAAGTGATCAGAAATGTTAATAAGACTGATTGAACTTTAAAGTATATTGCAAGTGCTTTTTTTTTTTCAGAGATGGTTGTTAAACATTTACCAACACATATTTGACTCTCTACTATCTCTCTCTCCCTGATATCACTGGCCAGTAATACATTAAAATATGCTAATTTTCTTCTCTGTTTCTTCCTCCCATATGAGTTTTCTGTATATCTAAAATGGACAAATTTTAGAACCCTGAATATCTGTAAACTTCTTAGGTTCAAGAAAAATGTGTGTGTATATATATACGAATGTAGCTATGTGTATGCATTTGTATATTTATACACATATGTATACACACATGAATACAAAGAATGTTTGCACATATGAGTGTGCATGTGCGCACGCATGTGTGTATTTGACAACCTAGTATCAAAGTATCAAAGACAGAGAACTGACTCAGAATCAGGAGATTTAGATTTAATTCTCATCCCTGCCATTTTTAGCTCTGTGATCTTGCAGGAAGTCTATTAATTGCCTGAGCCTCAGTTTCCCCATCAGCAAAATGGGAATTATAATACTGGTATTACCTGTCTCACAGGATTATTGTAAAGATCAAATGATATCATTTAGGTCAAGCATGCTGTAATTTAATGTCTAAGTGTAAGCAATTATTCCATATCTCCCTGGTGCCTGTAGGATTTTCCACACACAGTGAGTTCAATTAATGCTTCTTAATTAAAATTTGGGTAGCAAGTTGTTTCTGTCTGGGGGGAGAAGCACTATCATCCCACTAATTCAGTGTTTAGTCCATTGCTGAGAACAGAGTAGGTGCCCAGGAGATATGGTATTAGTCCAAATATAGGTTGTTCCAAAGTATAGGTAACACCCTTACAATGAGATCTCTTTGAAAGGTATAATAAGTGCTTTGCTGGAACTGGGTCTCACCTGCTTGGAAGAACTAATTGTTAAATTTTCACTGGAAACATTCATACCTAAAAATCTAGCAATTGCTCCACAACAGGGCTTGTTTTGTTGATTGTCTAGACTTAAGAAAGTGATAGAGGAAATCTTAATAATTCAGGTTAAATTTTAAAGTGTGTCATATGTGTTTTTCTGGAAAGAAATATATTAATGTATGTATGTGTATATATGTCTGTTGTGGGAGAGTGTATATGTATGCATATCTTCCATGTGTATATAGTTCTTCTTGCCAACACTGTGCATTGAGGAAATCACCTCTGATCCTCAGTTTTTGTAAATGGGAAGTGACTATAATGAAACTTGCACTTTAAAATACTATTTAAATATGAATATAATACCTAAGCTTGTTATCGATAAACAGGCCCTCAGTTGACTCATTTCCTTGGGCCTTTGTTGGCAATAGGATACTGGGCAAGAAAAGGAACAATTGTGACTCCAAATTACAATGAATAGTTTTCCAGCCCTTAGGAATCCAATGTTCTTTTCATACTAGTACCTAATACACACCTCTTTCCATATACTTCTGAGCAAACTCCCAGACACACAAGTTTAAAAGAATTACTCAAAGCTACAACCCACAGAAGTAGAATAGGTTTATTTTTCTTTTTCCATTTGCTTTCAGTTTCCTTTATTGTTTGAAGAGTTGCTTAAAAGAAAAAAAAATACATAAAAATAGGCTGTGTCTCAAATCTTGCAGTTTTACTATCCTGAAAGACATGCTACAGTTTGGAAACCACATCAAAGACTAGGAATGTCAATTTGAAAAGTAAAAGAAAAAAATTGTGACCAAATTATGACTGTGAATTGTGACTGAATCAGGAAAACTTCAGTTCAGAAAGTAGAATGGAGGAAGGAATTCTAGTTTTCGTGACAAACAAGTGAGGAATTTAAATATGAAACTGGACTCTTAGAACCATCTTTAATATTATAAATATATAAATGTGTATAATGTATTGATACCACTAAAGTCTATAGCAAAAATGAAAACTTTTCTTTTTAAATGCTTGTAGTAAAACTTGCGAGGTTAGGATACATCTTATCAAAAGAAAGGATGTTATACCAAACCAGAAAGACACCAGGTTTAAACTTCAACTAAAAATATTTACTGAAGAATAATAATAATAATATTTATTTATGTTCCTAACACAAATAAATATTCCATAAGAGGAAGTGGAGATCTGCGGTCAAAGAACTTTGACTGTTAAACTTGCTGCTCTCTGTCCGCCACTTTCCTGAATTTACAATGGGCTCTATTCTCTTGGAGTACACCTTTCTCTTTGTGATTTTCCTTTTGAAGTCAATGGAAACCCATGTCTGAAAAAGGAGATTCTCAAAAGGTAGAGCCTAAAGTAAGATACTAGAACCATGACAGTTCACTTTGGGTATTCTAGATTTATCTTCAACTCCAGAGTCATTAAGTGATGCTTTGATTAACAAATCCTCTTGAGAGCAAAATCATCTCCAAACATTTGCAGGACTCTGAAGTAGAAGGGGAAGTAGATTTGTTATATTTGGTTTCAGAAGGTGAAACTAAAAAAAGTGGGAGGAATCATAGGAACTTATTGTTGCTATTTGACCTTTGTTTTCAAAGAGGGCCATCACAAGGGTCATATCTTTATTTGCTCATGAATTGGATTTAAATGTTGAAGAGTTACACAAAATTATTAGCCTCATTCTCTCTTCCAAAGTCATTCTTTTAATAACTCTAAACCACATATTGATGTGAGTAGTTATTATTAAGTCTATGCCCTTGATGCTGAAATAGATCAGTCACTTAGGTGTTGGCTAAATACCACCTAAATATTTTATCTATGAGAAACCCCATATCATTGTGGAGAAGTAGTCTTTTATGGACTTAGGGCAAAAGGAGCCTCTTCTCCTGGAAGAAAGGAAAAGAGAGAGAATGGCCCAAAAAGAGTCTTTGAAGACAATATCTCAGAGTGCATCTTTATATCTCCTATATGATTTCTACCTCTGTTGATGAATTTTGAAGACAAATAATTATACTTCCAGAGCCATTATTATGTTTATGTCTATATCTGTTTTTCTATTTTTAAAAATTATCAATTAATAAACATTTGTTTTCTTTCCATCTTACCCTCCCTGTTCCTGTAGTCAACTAAAAAAAATTGTGTTACAACTAATATATTGCCAATCAGCAATCCCTGGAATTCAGTAGTATGTTGTGTGGAGGAAATGATTTTTGTGGTTATTTATTGTTTAATTTTTAGTAGAAAATTAGTTGGGAGGTGAAAAGTACAACAATAGCTCCCCATCCCTCCCCCAACTCATGGGAAATCGTCCATAAGTAAGCCAAAAGGCTTCATGTTTTACCATGAGTATTAGAAGATCCTCTGGAATGCATAGAACTGCGTTAGACAGTGACATTGTTTTAAACATGTAGAAGTCTAGATAGCCAAAGAATATTGCCTATCAATTGAAAGTTTTTAGAATTTACTGGTAACTACAGAGGTTATAATGACCTCATAGGCTCCAACTTTTCTTTTATACATTACAGGGGCGGGGTGTTAAAAGCACTGTGCACCCATGATCTGGAAAATCTGATAAAATTGCTTGGTCTTCATTTCATATCAGAGAAGTCTGGACTTTTTTCTTTTTCTTTTACAGGGAGTTTACAGTACCTTGCTGTAAAATTTGAATTAAATATTTGATCATTGGCTATATGTAGGTCAATATTTTTAAGTTCATTAAATTAATTAATTTAGAATATTTTTCCATAGTTACATGAATCATGTTCTTTCCCTCCCCTCATCCCACCCCACTCCCACAGCCAATGAGCAATCCCACTGGGTTTTACATGTGTCATTAATCAACACCTATTTACATATTATTAGTATTTACACTAAGGTGATCATTTAGGTTATACATGCATCATGTATCCACCAGTAACAGAGGCACCTCAACATTTAGACTATAACACCCCATGCTTGGATATGTGATCCGAGGGGGTTGAATTGGCACTTAAGAATATGAAACTGGAAATAATAATAAATAATAAAAGATGATATCAATGTAGAGTTTTAATACATGCAAAGTATTATCATCATATAGATATATACTCACATGCATACATAAAATATACACGTGTCTATGTATATTTACATACACATGTATATATATATATATATATATTTTATAGTGTGTTTGTAGATAGATACAAATATATCAATATATATCAGGAATTTCTATATAAATAAGGACAGGTAGTAGACCTGTGATTTCATTGGTATGGGAAACTCTTGGGAAAGGAAACTCTATGAATGTAGATTAGTACCTTCTCGGTAATTTATAATCTTAAAGAGCTACCTAGAGCATGAAGAGGTTAAGGGCTTTTTCCAAGGTTACACAGTCAGGAAGCATTATCTTAATTAATTAATCCAAACAATAACCCTTAGAATAAAGAGTGGTTGTATCATGTTGAGTGCATGAAAAGGAAACAGGATTAGAAGCATTGAAAGATGATTTTATAAGATATATCAGGAAGAGAGATAATCAAAAGAAGTTTTTTAAAACCCTTTCCTTCTGTCATAGAATCAATACTGTGTATTGGTTCCAAGGTAGAAAAGTGGTATGGACTAGGCAATGGGGGTTAAGTGACTTGCCCAGGCCACACAGCTAGGAAGTGTCTGAGATCATATTTGAACCCAGGACCTCCTTTTTCTAAACCTGACTCTCAATCCACTGAACCACCAAGCTGTCCCCAAAATATTTTTTTAAATCACAGTTGGTATTAATCCTAGTTCTGCCACCTATTGCCTATATAAGTCCCTTAACATCTCTGGGGTTCAGGTTCTTCATCTCTAAAATGAGGGGTTTGGATCTGATGATCTCTAAGTTCCCACCCAGCTCTAACACTATTCTTTTCTGACAAAATAGCAGCTAAGTGCTATATAACTCATATTTCATTTTAAAAATAAAATTGTTATCTAGCCAATGGAGAAACAAAGTAGTGAGGAGAGGGGAGGCTTCTTCCACAGATTTAGAATATTTTCAGAAAAGAATGAAGAAAATTATACTGGTTCCACTATGAAATAATTACATTACATTTGCTTCAGTTCCCATTAGACATAAGGGACAGCCCTTGCTTTGCTCAATCAAGGCTGCATTTTTTAAATTATATTTTTTCAGTGCACTGAAGAGTTACTGTTTAAGGAAAAATTTGTTGAGTTTAAATACATTGCTACCATTAGAGGTAGTTGAGGTGACATTTGATTTTCCTGAATTTTTTCTCTTTTTAAATCTATGTCATAGGGAAAAGTTTATTACATGGGGCGGGGAGGGGGAGTAGAAAATATATATTTGGAAATGAATTTGATGTAAAAGCTAAGGTATCAATAATTTCTTTTACAGTAATTTCTAAAGAGTCAGTGCAATAAAGATTTATTAAAGCCCAGCATGGTATGAAACAGAGATGACACACAGTCCCCAGTCAGGAGGCAGCAATATTTATGAGGGTAGCTGGAATCAGATCAAAATGTAATAGGTGGAACGCCAGGTTCCGGGTTAAGATGGCGGCAGAGTAAGAAGCAGCTCTTAACCTCTCCTGACCGAAACACACAAAACTCCTCAAGGGGACATAAAAACAAGTCCAGACGAACGGAGGAACCCCACAACAGGGCACAGCGTGGAAGATACGTGGAATCGAGACATTTCCAGGCTATAAAGGGCTCTCACTAAATCGCGGGCTGAGCAACCGCCCCACCCCCAACTCCTCCACACACAAGATCTAGAGCTCTGAAGCCAGCTAAAAAGAAATAGAGCAAGTTTGGGGCACCCATCGAGTCATTGGCAGCTCCGGGGCCTGTTCCTGAGAGCAGCAAGATTTAAGACCCCAGTAAGCCAAAGAACGCAAGCGAAATCTGAGCGCCGGAGCAGAGAGTGGACGCTGGGCGCAGAGCACAGATACGGGCGGAGGCGTGGGTGGAGGCAGACACAGCCAGGAACTAAAGCTCTGAAAACCTGAGTGGGGAACCAGTGCAGACGGGTATACGACTGTGGAAGCAGCACCCTGAGACTTGTAAAGGAACCTCCTGCAGAGGATCAAGTAAGGGGGTCCACCAGGGGGCTTGACCTTGGAAAAAACCAGAACTCAGACCTCAGGAACCAATAGACCGCGGACAGACACTGAGCGCGAGGATAAACCTGAGAAGCTGCTGGGCTAATGATGGCTACCCAGACTCAGGAAACTCAGAAGAGAAAGAATAACAACAAGAAAAAGAAGCCTTTAACACTGGACAACTTTTACACAGAGAAAATCCAGACAACCAAGCAAACAGAGGAGGAGAACAAACAAGCATCCGGACCCTCCTCAAATAAGGAAAATTCCTCACAAGCTATGGAAGAGTTCAAAACTGAGATTTTGAGGAAAATGGAAGAGATCTGGCAAGAAAATAACTGTTTAAAAAGTAAAATCTTGCAATTGAACACCAGAAATGACCAGATTGAAAAGGAATACCAGAAGCTTATGGCCAAAAACCAGAAGCTTATGGCCGAAAACCAGAAGATCATGGCCGAAAACCAGAAGATTATGGCCGAAAACTGAAAGATTATAGCCGAAAATCAATCCCTAAAGGCTAGAATTGAGCAATTGGAAGGTAATGATCTCTCAAGACAACAAGAACAAATAAAACAAAGTCAAAAGACTGAAAAAATAGAAGGAAACATGAAATATCTCAATGAGAGAGTGACAGACCAAGAAAACCGGTCTAGAAGAGACAATTTGAGAATAATTGGTCTTCCAGAAAAACCAGAAATTAATAGAAACCTGGACTCCGTACTAAAAGAAATTATTCAGCAAAATTGCCCTGAAGTCCTACAACAAGAGGGCAATATAGACATCGAAAGGATTCATAGAACATCCACTACATTCGACCCAGAGAAGAAATCGGTTAGAAATATTATTGCCAAATTCAAAAGCTTTCAAGCAAAAGAAAAAATCTTACAAGAAGCCAGAAAGAGACAATTCAAATATCAAGGAGCACCAACCAGGATCACACAGGATCTGGCAGCCTCCATGCTAAAAGACCATAAGGCTTGGAATACAATATTCAGAAAGGTAAGAGAGCTGGGCCTGCAACCATGGATCAACTACCCATCAAAATTGACTATATATTACCAAGGGAAAGTATGGGCATTCAACAAAATTGAAGAATTCCAGGTATTTGCACAGAAAAGACCAGGGCTAAATGGGAAGTTTGATATCGAACCACAAAAATCGAGAGAAACCTGAAAAGGTAAATAAGATACAGAGGGAAAAGAAAGAAAACTTATAATTTTTAAATTTGCCTTTTTAAGGGCCTCAGTGAGATCTAATTATCTGTATTCCTATGTAGAGAAATGTTATGTATAATTCTCTGTAGTGAACTCTATTCACTATTATAATATTCACTATTATAGTAATCAGAAGAATAATTCACAGGGTGAGAGTGGAACACTAAATAATCTAAGATGGTGTGGGGGATGGGAAAGAGGGGGTAAATAGCAGGGGACACCAAGAGAAACTTGAGTGAATAAGAAAATAGAATATTCTATTACACACAAAGAGGGCATGGGAGGGAGAGGGGACAAATACTATTATAAGAAGGAGAGGAAGAGAGCATTAAGAGGTAATAATCAAATCTTACTCTTAGTGTAATCAACCCGGAGAGGGAAGAGTAGCTTTATTATCCATTGGGATAAAAAACTCTATCTAAC
>NC_058132.1:453480796-453504860 GCF_016433145.1 Gracilinanus agilis
CACCTAGCAGATTGGCTAAAATGAAAGAAGGGGAGAGTAATGAATGCTGGAGGGGATGTGGCAAAATTGGGACATTAATGCATTGCTAGTGGAGCTGTGAACTGATCCAGCCATTCTGGCTGGCAATTTGGAACCATGCTCAAAGGGCTATAAAAGAATGCCTGCCCTTTGATCCAGCCATACCATTGCTGGGTTTGTACCCCAAAGAGATCATAGATAAACAGACTTGTACGAAAATATTTATAGCTGCGCTTTTTGTGGTGGCAACAAATTGGAAAAGGAGGGTATGTCCTTCAATTGGGGAATGGCTGAACAAACTGTGGTATATGCGGGTGATGGAATACTATTGTGCCAAAAGGAATAATAAACTGGAGGAGTTCCAGGTGAAGTGGAGAGACCTCCGGGAACTGATGCAGAGCGAAAGGAGCAGAGCCAGAAGAACATTGTACACAAAGACTGATATACTGTGGTAAAATTGAATGTAATGGACCTCTGTACCAGCAGCAATACAATGACCCAGGACAATTCTGAGGGATTTATGGTAAAGATGCTACCCACATTCAGAGGAAGGACTGCAGGAGAGGAAACATATAAGAAAAACAACTGCTTGAACGCAAGGGTCGGGGTGGACGTGATTGAGGGTATGGACTCGAAACTACCACACCAATGCAACTACCAACAATTTGGAAATTGGTCTTGATCAAGGACAAATGACAAAACTAGTGGAAATGCGCATCGGCCATGGGTGGGGGGATTGCGGGGGCGTGGGGGTGAAGGGGATAGGAGGAGCATGAATCAGGTAACCATGTTAAAAATGTATATTAATAAATGTTAAAAAATAAAATAAAAATAAAAAAATAAAAAATGTAGTAGTTGGGGGGAGCCGAGGCAGAGAAGTGGCTCAGCGGACTGAAAGCCAGATGAGAAGTCCTGACCTCAGATACTTTCTAGCTATGTGACCCTGGGTCACTTAGCCCCCATTGCCTAACCCTTCTGCTTTGGAACCTACCCACAGTATTGATTCTAAGAAGGAAAGTGGGGGTTAAGAAAATGATGTAGGAAAATATTTAACAAAATAAACAACACTACAATAGAACATAGATAATGTTAATTTGTAGTTTTCTAAGTCAATATGGGGCTTGCAGGTATCCTTATGTATAATTTGGTGGCCCTATTTGAGTCAACACCTATGCTAGTACATAGAAGATAAAGATTTAAGTCTTAGTTTTAAGTCCTATTTCTGGCACATGCTGGTTGAATGACCCTAAAAATTCTCCAAGATGGCAAATTATGGGACAAATGCTTATTTGTATCTTTGGCGGGAGTTTCAAAACTGAACTTTCTCTTTGCCAATGCAATCACCATTTTTGATATATATGTATGTTTATATAAATATAAGCATATAAATTTATTATTATATGTATATATTTATATAACACATATAAATATAAGTATGTATAAAAGTGTCTATATTTGTATATATAATATATGTATGTGTGTATAAATTGAGTATAAATGAACTTTTGGTTTCTTTTCACACAATATTCCCATCTCCTGACTTGTGTGCTTGATTTGGCTGTTCCCCTTCCTCCTCACCTCTATCTCCCCATCTTCCTTCAAGATTCAGTCCAAAGTACATTGTCTGCAGAAGCATCTGACCAATGCAAAATCCATACATTGACCAGTGAGCTGAATAGACTTTAGATGTGAAAAATTAACCAATCACCCATACAGGCAGCTGGATACAAGAGAAGATAGAGTGTAGAGTCAGGAAGACTCCTCCTGAGTTCAAATGTGGCCTCAGACACAAACTACCTGTGTGACCCTGAGAAAGTCACTTAACCCTGTTTGCCTCATTCATCAAATGAGCTGGATAAGGAAATGGCAAATAACTCCAATATCTTTGCCAAGAGTTAAACATGACTGAAAATAACTGAACAACAACAATCATCTACTTAGATGCTGCTTTGGAACAAGCACCTCTTTCTTGAAGGGATTTTCAAAAATCTACAACTTAGGGTTTTAAATACACACTTCATAATTTCTTGCTGAGCTAGCTAACAGAATTAACAGTGGCCACACAGAAAATGAATAGCACCAAGCGACTGTCAAGTAAAATAATACTGCTTTGGCATTTACCTCATATGACCTCAAATTCAAACTGCATTTTCACAGACACACTGGCATATATGTAGAGTCAGTATGGTATTATGGAGAAAGTCTGGAAAACTTGGCTTCAAATTCTGACTCAAACTCTAAGTTAGCTGGGTTGAGTCTGGCCAATGCAATTAACCTTTGTGTGCTTCAATCAATGCCCTAGGACTTACCCATGAAGTCATAATGTAGACTATACCTATGTTTTTGGTAGAAGGAGTTCTCATTCAGGGACTCCTCTCCTAAATCTTTCATTTATTCAAGTATTGGTCTTGCACATAGCCACAGACATTCAGGATGCAGAACATCCACACAAATATATAGTAACCTATTTTCAGAGTTGAGTTGCTTAAAATGGATATCCATATAAATTTCTCTCTAATCTCATTAATTCCCATAGAAGAATGTCCACAATAGCATACTCTCTTACCTCATCAAAGACAAAAGCCTAATAATTCCTCCATCCTGTTTCTACGGTTACTTGTATGCCCCACACAAGTAACACAAATATACAGTAACCTATTTTCAGAGCTGAATTGCTTGAAGTGTGTATCTATAAATTTCTCTTTAGTCTCATTAATTCACATGTAAGAGTGTCCACAGCCACATCCTGTCTTACCTTATGAAGGGCAAAAGCTTAATAATTTCCTCCATCATGTTTCTACTGTTACTTGTATGCCTGGAGTATCCTGAATGAGCTCATAAAAGTGGTTTCGAAAGAATATAGAAATGCATGAGTAACCGACTTTTGTCAAAAAGAATGAGAACCCTGTTCCCAGGCTCAGAAACATTGATTATTACAATATACTGATCATTTACTGCTGGGCAGTTCAGACATCTCCAACTTCTGGAATGCTTCCATCATTCTATGCATGAAGAAATGCCTTCTCGTTATAGAATTTTTGCAAAGGGGAAATAATTCTAGCTACTGTTTTTCCTATAAAAGGGACTACTGTGTTTCTGCTATTCTCACCAGCGAGTTTCTGTAGGTGGTCATTTAAACGACAAAGGAAGTTCAAGGGTTCAAAACAGATTTCCACTGTTAAGGCAAAGAAATTGAAGTTTTAAATGAGTTCCCCCTGCTGAGCAATGATTTCTGAATCTAAGACTATTTCTTCCTTTCCAAAGCTGAGTTGGAAGGAGGACAGGAGGAGAAATTGTTGGAGATCTGAAAAGAAGAGAAGAATGGAAGATAAGGAAGAAGAGAAAGGAATCAGGATACAATCAGAAATGTGTTTACAACCAGCCAGTTTATTCTCTGGAGATTATCCAATGGAGAGACAGGGAAGTTAGCATGATAGGCTCACGCTCTATTCTGGGTATATCTTGATCATACTTCATTCAGTAGAATTAGAAATTAAATCAAGGAAGTATCTATATGGAATGTGTAATACCATAACGAACCTGGTAGAAGTCTAGGCTAGGAACAGTTGGAGAGAAGAGTGAAACCTCTATTTCAACATAAGTCATGAGATCATTCATATTTGGCTTCATTCCCCATTCACTAGCCTCCTACCCCTAAGCAAGGTCCCATGGCTTTCACGAATTGGACTAGGTAAACTCTTACTATGTCAGGTCTCCAGGCAGTTTCCAAGGGCAACAAGCCCCTTGGGAAAAGAGAGCTTATACTAAAGACCACTGGTAAATTGACAGGCTACCTTCTGGGGGTACTCTAACTTACACACACACACACACACACACACACACACACACACACACACACAAACACTCCTTTCATTTCCTAGATATGAACTTTTTTTTAATGTTCAGCCCATTTACAAAAAATGAGCATATGAAGAAACAGCAAAATCTTTCTCAACCTGAGAAAACTCCTATTCTTGTTTTTCTTTCTCTACTTCTTACTCTAAACTGTCAATACATTAACAATCCAGGCAACTTCTAAACTGTAAGAATGAATAGCATTTCCAACAAACAAAAAGCTTTTGAGTTACTCAAGATCTTACTTTATTGAAACTGAAATAATCTCTTAAGTAACAGCTTGAAAAAGATCCTAAAATTATACTTTGGAGGAAGTTAATAATATGGTTATTATTATTATTATTATTATTATTATTATTACTGACTAGTATTTATATAGAGCTTTAAGATTTGCAAAGTATTATATATGCTATCTCAAAATAAAATTAAAATGTATATATTTCAAAATATCTGGCTAATATGTTAATGTTACATAATGATATGTACTATTATGTGATAATATATTGTCATGATAAAGTTAAAGTGGTTTATGTTCTAGACTCTGTTTCATGATGTTTTGACATTTCTTGGATTAAATCAGGATGAAATTATAGCCCAATATTCCCCAGTGCATTACTGTCATGGCAGGGATGTGCTGGAGCCAGTGGGAGCATTTACACCTCAGAAATCAACAAAAAGACAAATCAGGGTTTGACTTACTGATTTGTTGAATGCCTAACTTAAGAAAGTGGAGAAAATGTTAATAATGTCAAATACAGAGTTATTCTCCCCACAGAGAACTAGCTGTTAAACATATAATAGAGAACCCTGTTGTTAAGTATGGATGGCCTGTTAGAGGAAAATTAATTGGATTGGTAAAAACATGTCACAAGCCTAAAAGACTTTTCAACAAATTTAATCAGTTAAAGTTAGTTCTTTGTGCATTATTGGGAAGGTAGGTAAAATGAATCCAACTTCCCAAAGTTTTTTCCTCTTCATTTTTGAATCTTGAAATCATATGATCCATTGTGATTTATTAAAAATTGTTTTCTCAAGCTATTATGTTCTCTCCATTTAAAACATATCAGTGATTTCTTTAAATTTGTTTTTCAGCTTGGTATTTCAGAAAATAAATCCTTCTAACTGGAACCACTGTACCTCAGTGTCTCTTGAATACCACTGAGGCTTCAGGTACAAAGAGCCCTGAGTCCATGAAATTCTTCTTATCAAATCTCCTGCCTCTAGCAAGGTAATGTTTCTGAATATAGCTTTAGCAGGTATTAAAAGTAAAGGATTTACATTTTGATGAATAGAGAATATATTGTAGAGGGGAAAGACTTTAAGTTGAGAAATCACTTAGATGACTGTTGCAAAAGTGTGGCAGAGAGATGATGGAGGAATATAATCGAGTTGTGGCTTTGTGAGTCAAGATAGTTTTTTTTTTTAATTTTACAATGGATTAAATGTATAAGATGAACGAAAGTGAGAAAGGCAAAGAAGGAAGAACTATGTCAAACACTTTAGTACTCAGGATAAAATGTCACATTCAACAAATTTAATCTTAAGGAAAAATTGGGATGATTATTGCTATACATTTGCATATATTGTGTTTTAAGCTTAAACATAAACATGAATTTTGTTAAAAATGTTTCTTTAAGTAGAGGATTTATTCTTTCAGTGCTTTTAAGTTCCTTTGACCTAGTTTTGAATTTGTCTATCATTTTCATCTCTTCAATGTAAAGGAGTTAATAAAGAGTGATAGTTTTTCCCTGAGGAAAAACAGGTGAGGAGATAATACAAGTCAGATTACATTATCCCAATAAATCTTCTTTTCAAAACAAACATCATTTTCTCTTTTTGTGGGGCATTTCCCATTTCCACTCAAACTTCTATGGAATGCTTATGAACAGAAAAAAAAAGTCTTTTAAATAGAATGGCAGTTTTAGAAACATGTCATTGATCTCTCTGTTCAGGCCTGTAGTTTCATTTCAATTAATTCTTATAAATTCTTGGTTTGAAAATGTCTAATGCCTTCAATCCACAATGAGTCATGGCAGGAGCATCCAGTAGTTAAACATCCCACATTAAAAGGTCCGTGTGAACATGAGCACAACCTCTAACAGGATTAACTGGGATGCGTGACCACAATGCTGTGAACATGAAAACTACATTGTGGGGGAAAGACATGTGTCTTTGCACAACATGCAAAGAGAAAACCAAACTTTTTTTTCAGAATGTGAAATTGTGGAATTGACAAATGGATATTCGCAAGCTCTATGCTATGCATACAAGTTTATGTGTGAGTGTGTATGTCTATATATGCACATGTATATACAGCATTCATATGTATATACATATACAGACATACACAAGCAGGTGAGATCTCCTTGACTCAGCTAGCAGATTTAGTGTTTTATTCCCAGAACCAAATTAAACCGTGTCCCATTGAACACAATCAAGACAATTGGCTCTGGACGCGAGTTATTATTGATGTGAAGCACTGGATGAAGCATTGCTCCATATCTTTTGCCACTGTGGTCCCCACTTGTGTGGGGCCATTAACCAGACAGCACAATGGCATTCTAAATGAATTGGTTTAGTGGCAGAAACTGTTTTGGGCAAATATGTACATAAATAAAATAAAGAATTGAAATAAAAATAGTAAATCATTAAAATAAAATGAAAATATATACTTGTGTTCTTTGTACATTTTATAATTAGTCGCATATATGCAGATGGGCAAATCTTACTAGACTGCTAATTTATTGAAGTAGAATTACATGAGTCCTCCTCTAAAATTCTACTTCAATGTTTTATCACAGTGTGGAGGCAGTCCTAGATTTTTGAAGGTTATGGCAGTAGAATGTAAGCTGTGGCAGACCCACAAAGTTAGAAATCCTTTGAGCCAAAGCCTGATGGTAGAATGTATGTCTGTCATCTGAAAACTGGCATATTGAACATTAGAGAAGCTCGTCACTTAGAAGTTTGGCTGGCAGGTGCTAGTTATTATTATTAATTATTGTTATTATGACACAGGAACTCATGGAACTTCTATCAGGGCACAGGATGGAATATATAATGGAGAAGAAGAAGTTAAGTCTTATCTTGGACTGACTAGTTAAGGTTTAGTTAAGTCTAAACCTAAATTCTTAGAAGTTAGGTCTAAATTTGGACTGACTAATTAAGTTCTTAGTTAAGAATAATCCTCATTAAGGTCTTAGAAGTTAGGACTAACTAGTTAAGGACTTTGGACTAAGTCTTAGAAGGTAGGATCTAACTAGGACTGTCCAAATAAGGACTTTGGTAGGACTTAGTCCCGGTTCTAATTCTAAACTGTTAGTATATTAATAACTCAGGCAACTTCTCTGCTGTAAGAAAGAGTGGTACTTGCAAAAAAAAGCTTTTGAATTATCCAAAGGCATTATTTTGTTGAAACTGGTAATAACAATCTCTTAAGTAACAACTTTAAAAAAGGTCTTAAAGTTATAATTTGGAGGAGGTTAATAATGTAGTTATTATTCCTCCTACTGATAATGGCTAGCTTTTATATAAAGCTTTAAGGTTGGCAAAATACTATATATACTATCTCAAAGTCAAAATATAATATCTGGTTAATAGGTTAATATATAATAATGTATAATATTCTATTATAATATAATTATAATATTACATATTATAATAATACAATTCTTTGGAAGAAACAAAGTATACCGATGTGGGCATACCTAACCAGACATTATACATAAATAGCTTAGAAACCTTGTAGTTAAATTAACAGCAATACTTTATAGTTCATAAACAAGTAGCCTAATTGCACAGTTTGAATTTCATTTAACATTCTCTGGATCTTTTGTAATTACTATTGGGAAGTCTTATATTCGAATTCTAAATTTATGTTCAAAAAGGATCTTATATCTATGTATAAAGGATTTAAATACAAGAAGACTTTGAAACTTGTTTTTCTAGATTTCCCCACTTCTGTGTCTTTCCTTTCTTTGAAAACAATTTTGGGCTCTGGAAATATTTTGTATTCGATACATATATACAGAAGACACATGTGCCTTCGTATCTTTGTGTAGGTACGAGTATGTCATTGTTTTATATAATTAACATTATATGATCAACATTCAGCAAATTTTATTCTTATGACATCCCTCTAAAATTCATGTCTAGAAAAAAGAGAGGAACATCTAATTAGAGAGCCATGTACTATTTAAACATCCTTGTTGGGTTAGCTAGGTGGTTCAGTGGATAGAGCACCAGGCCTTAAGTTGGGAGGATCAGGATTCAAATCTGCCCTCAGACACTTTCTAGAAGTATGACTCTGGGCAAGTTACTTAACTCTGTTTGCCTAGCCCTTGCCTTTCTATCCAAGAATTGATACCCGGGCAGAAAGTACAAGTTTTTAAATAAATAAATATCCTTATGAAAAGTGAAAAGGCTATAGGAATACAAATTTAGAATTGGAAGTTGCCCTAGAGGACAATGAGCCCATCTCCCTCACTTCTCCAGTGTCATACAAGTGGCTGAATTGGGATTGGAACATCACATTTCCCTTGGTCCAAATCAAGGGACCATATCCAGTATGCCACACTACTTCCTTATAGGATCCATGCCACTTAGAAGATGGTATTTCAGAGAGGAAAAAAATCTTATTTAAAGATCCTTATATAGGAAAAAGGAATAAGCATTTATTAAAAGCGTATTGTGTTTAAGGCTTCATACCAAGCATTTGACAAATATTATTACGACCTTGAGTTTTATTGTTGTACAGTCATTTCAGTTGTGTTTGACTCTGTTTCCCCATTTGAAGTTTTCATGACAAAGATACTGAAGTGTTTTGCCATGTCTTTCTCCAGGTCATTTTATAGATAGGACACTGAGGCAAACAGGGTTAAGTGACTTGTCAAAGGTCACACAGCTAGAAAGTGTCCGAGGGCAGATTTCAGGAAAATGAGTTGTCTTGATTTCAAGTCCAAAGCTCTATTCACTGTACCACTGAGCTGCTCTACAACCCTAAGGGGTTTTTATTATCCCCATCATCATTATTATTACAATATAATATTAATATAATTATTATTCTCCCCACTTTACAGTAGAAGAAACTGAGGAAGACAATGGTTAAATGATTTGCCCAGGGTCTCATAAGTAGTAAGTGTTCAATGCCAGATTTGAACTCAAAGGTTAGTGCTTTTTAACCACTGATGCCTATGGAATGCCCATGGAAAAAATGAAACCATAAGGGCTAAGTAAAGGAGGACTTAGAAGGGAAGGAGAACATATTACCAGGAATGATTTTACATGATCTAGCCGGATTCAAGAATTCCAAATAAGGTTTACATCTCTATCTGCAAGGATTTGGTGATTCTAGTGAGGCATGCTGATTCTCCTTAGTTAGTATTAGATTATAATCTCTTTAAACACACACACACACACACACACACACACACACACACACACACACACACCAATGCCCATCAACTTCCTTGAATTTTCTCTCAAGCCTTCCTTCTGCACAGAAAGGACCTGGTTTTCCCACCCCACCCCCACCTCCACGCCACAGTCTGAAGGAACAGTAGGGTAGCTGAGCTTTGCTTTTATGGTATGCAGACCCACTTATCACATTCATGATTTGGATCAAGGGTACATGACCTCTTTCTGTGACTGGTCAACCCAGAGCAAACATAATTTACTGGAGGTCATGGCTCTTATTAGGACTTGGCATTCAATGCTGATGAAAAAGAGAAACTAAAGGGTCTTTTTCATCTTGTCTGAAATCATAGACCCAGTCCTACCAACAATAACAGAACCCCACAACACACAAGAATTTTCTTGGTCTTTTCAAAATTGTTTTTCCTATCATTTTTTTTTCCTTAAGGCATTAGAGGCCAAAAACTCCACAGCTTTCTAAATCTCAAAGAAAAGTAACATGGGCACATCTGCTGCCTTATGCAATTTTCACACCTTAGAGTTCCTTAGGAAAATGAGAATGATGAAAAATGGAAGTCTTATTCAACAAGGTATTGAAATATCCTGTTTGTGTAAATGCAAAAACTTAGGGACAGAAATGAGGCTCAGGAGTTCAAGAGGGAATGAAGGGAAGTAAAATTCATCCTCATGTTATTTGGAAATCTGAAAAAATCTTGAAATTCTAGTAAGAAAAGCCCATACCAAAATAAGTTAAATTAAATGACATTGACTTCAAAATATGGAATAACAAGGGTGGGATGGAGGGGGAGTTGGTTCCTGGAGAAGAAGAGAGAAAATTTAGATGTGATTTGACCAACCCAGTGAAGTTCTTAAGACTAAAACCAACAGATGATTATTTTCAGTAGGCTTGACCTATGCCCCTTTACATGTAGTTGCTGAAAGGATGTGTAACCTTTATCTCAGAAGATAATGAACTGGTTATATTATCTCTGCTGACAGTCCAGAATCTTTATATTCCCCATCAGCAGTATACCGTACTGTAGTCAATATGTGTTAAGCAGCTCAAACATAATCCCAGTGGGTTCATCTATATCCATTCTAGACAGCGATGTCGTTGCTAATGTCAGGCATAGGTATCATTTTCAGGAAGGAGCAGGAAGAAAGTTTCTATCGTGACAAGGAGACCACTCCAGCTAAAAATCATTTTTTTGTTGTTTTTTGTTTTTTTTAAACATTTATTAATATTCATTTATAACCTGTTTACATACTTACATACTTTCCCCTTTACCCCCCCCCCCCATGGCCAACACACATTTCCACTAGTTGTAACATGTGTCCTTGTTCAGGGCCTATTTCCATATTGTTGTTAGTTGCATTGGTGTGGTAGTTTTGAATCCACATCCCCAATCATGTCCACCCCGACCCATGCATTCAAGCAATTGTTTATCTTCTATGTTTCCTCTCCTGCAGTCCTTCCTCTGAATGTGGGTAGCATCTTTACCATAAATCCCTCAGAGCTGTCTTGTGTCATTGCATTGTTGCTGGTACAGAAGCCCATTACATTCGATTTTTCCATAGTATATCAGTCTCTGTGAACAATGTTCTTCTGGCTCTGCTCCTTTCACTCTGCATCAGTTCCCGGAGGTCTCTCCAGTTCGCCTGGAACTCCTCTAGTTTATTATTCCTTTTAGCACAATAGTATTCCATCACCCGCATATACCACAGTTTGTTCAGCCATTCCCCAATTGAAGGATATACCCTCCCTTTCCAGTTCTTTGCCACTACAAAAAGTGAAGCTATAAATATTTTTGTACAAGTCTGTTTATTTATGATCTCTTTGGGGTACAAACCCAACAATGGTATGGCTGGATCAAAGGGCAGGCATTCTTTTATAGCCCTCTGAGCATAGTTCCAAATTGCCAGCCAGAATGGTTGGATCAGTTCACAACTCCACCAGCAATGCATTAATGTCCCAATTTTGCCACATCCCCTCCAGCATTCATTTCTCTCCCCTTCTTTCATTTTAGCCAATCTGCTAGGTGTGAGGTGATACCTCAGAGTTGTTTTGATTTGCATTTCTCTAATTATTAGAGATTTGGAACACTTTCTCGTGTGCTTATTAATACTTTTGATTTCTTTACCTGAAAATTGCCTATTCATGTCTCTTGCCCATTTATCAATTGGGGAATGGCTTGATTTTTTATACAATTGCTTTAACTCCTTGTATATTTGAGTAATTAGACCCCTGTCAGAGTTTTTCGTTATAAAGATTTTTTTCCCAATTTGTTGTTTCCCTTATGATTTTGACTACATTATTTTTGGTTGTACAAAAGCTTCAAAATAATTTTTAAACAGTTTGACATGTTAGGTCCTCATTTCTCAGTGGGTCTGAGATAAGCCATTCTGAGAGTTTTTAATTGTTTCTATCATGCCTTTATTATTTATTTGTCTATATGGATACTTAAAACACTGCCCAGATCTCAATGGAAGAGAGTTTCATTATATGAACTTCATTCTCAGCATGAAAATACTCAGCCCAGCAAGAGACCAGAGAAGATTGTGATATTTTGCAAATAAGCACACAAAAATTCTTATTTGAGCCACCAAATTTGTCTACACTCTGTCCATATGTCCCTATGTCACCCATTTTGGGTCATCTAACCTTTCTTCAAATACTGCCTACTTCCAGGGAGTAGTCTCATTCTTTAGCATATATGCTCATACATTACCCTTAAATCCAAGTAAAAGAAAAGGGGGAATGAAGAAATAAAAGAGGATGCCTTAAATTTCTTTAAGGTTCATTGCCAGATTTTCATTAAATGTGCTGTCTGATTCTACTTAGATCTTTGTTTAAAATTTAAAAAAAACATTTCTTTTAGGTCTATTGCCAGATTGCTTAGAGTCTGAGGTTCAAATTCCACTTCTGACACTTAATACCTGTATGACCTTGGCCAAATCGCTTAACCTCTCCAGGCCTCAGTTTCTTCATCTGTAAAACAAGAAGGATGACCTAGATGACATCTGAGGTTCCTATTAGTCCAAGATCTACAATTCTATGTTTCTATGATGTCTGATTTCTCTTAGGTCCTCAGTTCCATGAATAGTCTAGTGTTGTCCCTATTTTCTTTTACTTCTGTCTCAGCTAAAGAACTCAAAATATTCTGTGACCTCACGTAGCTTTCTGTTCTGCATTGGGTTTAAAGAATCTATGTCTGGAAAGGATATTGGAAAAAGTCAAGAATTGTGGGATCTAAACCAGACCCTACCACTATCTATGGTACCTCAGACAAGTCATTTAACCTCTGTCACCCTTCATAACCCTAATGTTAAGTGAGGATCTCTGCCAGCCCCAAAAGTCTATAGTTCCATGATAAGGCATTGAGAGCCATCCTTCTCATTTCCCCTGATGTGAGCAATGGGGAAAGGAAGGTCAATTGAATGACTAAGGACCCAGCTACACATAAAAGGCTTTATTAAAGATACCTTAATGGCATATTAAGAATTGCTCAAAGAGTCAGGAAATAGAGCAGGAAGCTCCTTATGCCGCCTCAAAGTGAAATTGAGTGAAGGGAATGCTAATCCCATCCTCCATCAACCATAATTCTCATTTCCTCCAAAAAGCCAGAATCAAACTGAGTTGAGTACCCAGAAAGGTTGTCTCTAAGACAGGCAGGCTCCTCAACTTTCACCTACTCTCTTACCTCTAACCTCATTATTTCTGTTCCTATTATGTTTAAATACTAATTAACTGACCTTTTCTCTCCATCTTCCATATACTCTTTCATTCATTCGCTCAAGACAAATTTATTAATTTATTGTGTCTTCTATATGTCAGGTACTTGAGACACAGAAAAATACACACGAATAAATGTATGCACCCCTGAAACAGTACCTGCCCTCAAGGAGCTAACATTCTATTTGGAGAAACAATAAATATGCATACAAATAAGTCAGTACTAAAAGAAAAGAGAAGGACTGTGGTTCATGGGTATGGGGAACTACAGGTAGAAAAAGACCCTCTACCAAGTTAGATCTGCAATGCAAAATAGCCTTTAGAGAGTTTTCTTTTCTTTTTTTTTAAATTTAAATATTTTATGTTTTAGAAAAAATTTCCATGGTTACATGATTCATGTTTTTACTTTCCCCTTCACTCCCCCTTTACCCACCCCATAGCCAACTCACATTTCCACTGGTCTTAACATGTGTCATCAATCAAGACTTATTTACATATTATTGATAGTTTCTTTTGTGTGGTCATTTAGTGTCACATCCCGCATCAACCCATGTGTTCAAGCAGTTGTTTTTCTTTTGTGTTTCCTCTCCTGTAGTTCTTCCTCTGAATGTGGGTAGCTTCCTTAGAGAGTTTTCTGAGGCACTGAGTTGACCTGGATCATATAATCAGTATATATTATAGGTGGGATTTGAGCTTAGATCATCTTGACTATAAAGCCAATTTCTATCCACTTGGACATACTTTCTCTCAAGTACAAAATATGTACAGGCTAAATACAATGTAATTTTAGAAGGAAGGACATTACCTAGTAGGAGTTGCGGATAGGAATGATTCAGGAGAGACATCCTGAAAAAGTCAACATTTGTGCTGAGTCTTGAATGAAGCTAGGGACTCTAAAAGGTGGATATGAGGAAGGAGTGCCTTCTATGCATGAGGGACAGGCTGTATAAAGATATGGAGACTTGAGAAGGAATGTCATGGTTGGGGAACAGCAAATAAATCAGTTTGGCTAGAACAAAGAGAGCATGAACAGGACATTCATGCCAGATGCCTAGAAAGGTAGATGCTTTTACGGTCCAGTGGCAATGTTTCTGCCTCTGTTTTCTCTTCTCCAGGATAATAACTAGTTTCCTTCATTTCTAATCACACATTCTACTCCAACTCATGAAATCAACTTTATGAAGATTCTGGGTTTTTTTAAACCAATTTTTAAAAGCCAACACATAAACAGGCACTTCCAGCCAAAGGTTGCCCTGACCAATGTTATTTCCTGATAAACATCATTAAATTGCTTTAGCCAAGGAGGAGAAAGGTTCTGGATGACCAAATCTGTGATTTTGCTAATATCTCCAGAATGAAGAAACTTCTTACCAATACAAGTTCTCTAAACCATATAGTTCTCAAAAGTTGCCCAGATTCAGAACTGAGAGTTTAACTGACTCAAGCCAGTATGCCAGAAACAGAATACGAGCTCAGGTCTCTGGCTGTGATGCTAGTCCTCCATCTATGAGACCAGAATACCTAACATAGCATATATAACCATTATCACCCCAGGAAGTCACTTAAACTGAATGCCTCAGTTTCTTCATCTGTGAAATGAAAATAATAGTAGTGTCTACATCTCAGGGGTATTGTGAGGAAGGAAAAATATTCATGAAGCCTTTTGCAAGTACTATATCAATGCTAGTTAATATGATTATTCAGCCGATCTCCCAATCATCATATTTATAATATTATACCAATGGAACTAACAGCTGTAGTAACATAATATTGTCTGACATTAAGTTTTTGTGGAACCTAGTAAGTATGTCAGGTTGGACATGCCTGTAATAGTCACAGATTGTAAACACCAAGAGGATGGAATTCTTAACAAGACAGGTTGTTATCAGTATGCACCGACCTACCTAATGAAATTCAAAACTTAGGAACATACTTTTAGAGAAAAATTGGCACACAGTCTACAGACTCAAATCACAATCGCTTTCCCTGCTGGAAACAAAGGACACAATCATTCCACAAGACAGCAAGTTAAAAATAAATCTCAGGCTTGAGAAGAAAACTCTGTAAAATGAATGGATGTGGATTAGACCACATTATGAAAGCACAGAGGTAAACAGAGGTCTAGGGGTAAGCTATTCACAAAGTCTGAATCTACTTTAAAATCCAACTATACTCTCATCAAAAGAAATATATAAAGCTGAGTCAGCCTGCTTAGAACCTTAAAAGGACCGTAAAGAGAAAGCATTTTATATTTGGTCTCACCATTTATTCAATCACCCAATTTTTTTTTCACTGCAGGGAACCAAGCCAAATAAATGTCAAAACACTATTAAGGATAGGGAGAGAGAATGGATTTTCATAGGTAAAAGCAAATTATAGATGAGGAAATTCCCTTTATCAATGTATGGTGCCATCTTCTCTGAACCTTACTGCCTAGTATAGTGAGAGGTTAACTGACATGCCCAGAGTCACACAGACAGTCTCTAAATCCAACTAGCTAATACGCCATGCTACCTAAAGATACTCTTATCCCTTTCAAACCTAATCACCAATAACCATTTATCAAGATTCTTTTATGTACAGGATACTACGCTAAATATCAAAGATACAGAGAGGGGTCAGTCAGTGATCTTACTCTTACAATCAAGTTTTAGGAGACATGACATACACATAAAATCATAATTATCAACAAAGTTAGATAAATGTGCCAAAGGAGTGGCACAGATCAATATTTCCCAATTCAAATTAGAGTACAGACTAGCAAAATATCTAAATTTTCTGCCAAGAATCATTCCCTTTCTCCTGCATGTTCCCATACTTGCCTCATGCAGGCCTTAAGCAAGTTAACAGCAGACTTGAAGCCAGAATAAAGATGGGTAGAAGGAACAGGTCCCAGGAATAAGCAAAGAAAAAGGAGGAGCTAATGCTGAAAGCTTAACAGGTTTTAAAAGGGCCTTTGACAGTAAAAAAGATTTTACAGACTAGTAAAACAATGCTATGGACTGATGGTTAGGCAACTTTGGTATAAGATGATCAGTAATACAATGGTTTGAAAGTAATAGTAAAAAAAAATTACAGACTAGTAAAAAAAAACAGTGATAGTTAGGCAGCCCTGTTATAGACCAATTATGTTGAAATAAAAATGTAATTTTCCTTCATCCATGTTCACATACTCCCTAAAATTCATTCATCCATCTCTTGGGGTTTTGTGGACCTTGGGTTAAAAATCCCTCATATACAGCAAAACATTAAATGGCCCTTTTACCATATTACAGACACCTTTGTCTGAGGGATATCTTTTTTGCATGTGTTTTTTCCTCCTTTGGCTAATATAACCTGCATAGTACCTTGTATATGATGGAAGCCCACTAAAAGTGAGCCAATGATAACATTACTTTCAGTTGTACTCGGTACCTGCTTGACTATCATTGAAAAGTTACCCAATATCCTCTCTCAATCCAAATTCAGTGTAAGTGTTGGTTACAAAACAGAGCATCTGAGTTAAGCATGACATAAGGCTGCCTTTAACAGCAATTGAACACCCACCTCTTGGCAGAAGAGTGATAGACCAGAGGTGAAAACTAGCACATCCATTTTCTGTCACAGGCAATGGGTTGGATTATTTTGCCTGACTATACTTATTTGTTACAGAGAAAGGTTCCTAGGAGGGGAATGCGTTAGTGGACAGTGACAGAGTTGGGGAAAAAACCCAAAAAGGGAAAAGATAGCTAGTTGGCATTTATATAGTGCTTTAAGTTTTCCAAAGTGCTTTGTAAATATTAGCTCTAATTTATCTTCATAACAACTCTGGAAGGTAGGGAACAAAAGAGCATCAACAAAACATTTTTTAAGTACAAAGCAAAATAAAAAAGTTTAGAAGGGGGTACAAACAGGGTACTATTATATTAAATATAATACATACTTTTAAAAACTGAACTACTTAATGGAAGTATTGGTTGTAAATAAAAATCTTTCTTGTTCTTTGTATCCAGAATTGTTCAGATTTGCTGATGAATGTTAAGTTCATAATAAAAAAGGACATTAAAAATGTTCTTCAAGTATAGGTCTCCTTTTGTTCAACAATAGAAACAAATAGAAATTGAAGTAAGTTTGCAGAAAAACCTGCATTTTCAGCACCCCAAAAAGTGACAAAAATAATAGCAGTAAGTCTTAGAGGCAGCTTGTTATTTCAAGACCTTTTCTAGAATTTTATGGATAAAGTGTCACCTCTACCTGTCTAGTTGTCTCCAAGTGCCCAAGGACAGATCTTAAGTGACCCAAAAACCTTGCAACTGTAAGGTAACTAAAGTTGAGTCAGTGGATATGTAATAAAAACTGACTAACTTTTCATTATTTAAAATAAAAGACAAGTAGTACTGAACAGAGGAGCCCCAAAGTAGTTTATGTAGATGTAAAGGGAGAACAGCAGAGGGAAATAGTAAATATTTAAAACAAACAACACTATGACAGCAGGAAAGGAAAAAAAATTACAATCTCTCCATAACTCAGGATTTACTACATTAATCTTTTAATGCGGTAAGGGATTTGCAGAGACAGATACCAACACAGATACTATTGGATGTCACTTGCATTCAGCTTCTAAATAAATAATGTATTGGAAGAGGATGCCAAAAGATCTGAGTTTCATAGGTGTACTTGAGGGGAGGAATCCATAGAGGGACATCTTCTTTCTCAAATCCTTCCATGCATTCTTTGTGCTATTAGCCTTTCATTGATAGGCAGAAAGCCTAGTCAGGGTTCTATTTTTGCTTTAATATTTCACGAGTTTATGATATCACCTAAGGGAGTTCTCCCTCTGTTAGCATAGACTACAACCCCTCCACAACTTAGTAAACAATAATAATAATTGTGTGTTTTTTCAGTTTTCTAGTGTCTCTGGTTCAGCTAAGTTGGTCTTCAGACGACAGACACATTTCATTGAGAGGGCTATAAATTCGATGTTTCGAAATTGGACAGCAGAAAGTACTCGATTTGGAACAATAGCATCTGAATTCCTGACTTTTCCCTGATATTCCCTGTGTGACCTTGAGAAAAAGTACCTTGCATCTTGGGGCCTTGGTTTCCTCATCTTTAAGGAGATGAGATTGAACTAAATTGCCTCTAAAGTCATCCCCCCACACCCTCCATCCAACTCTAAGTTCATGCTGCTAGATCCTATGTTCTTTCTGGTTTGGTGGGGGTTGGCCAAGGTTGTATTCCACTAGCATGATCTATGAGAATTATAGCTCACAATACACAAGCAAAAGTTATTCAATTTTGACTTAATAATACATAAATGAAATAAATAATGAAGCAAAGAAACAAAAGAAAGGGAATGTCAAGGGGGAAAGGGGAGGAAAGAAAGAAGGAAGGTGGAAGGAAGGAAGAGAAAGAAAGAGGAAAAAGGAAAAATGGGAAGAAATAAGGAAGGGGGAAAGGAAGTACTCAATATAATGGGTATTCAAGAGTCTTTGTCAGTTTTACATAGTTCTGTCCTGAGAATCTTCTTGCATTTTATAGCTAAGAATGACTCTACTAAGTTAAATATTATTGCTTAGAAAATAGGTTATGTACATTATGTACGCTTCTGTTGTTTAAAATAAAAAAATTATTTAAAAAAGGATTTCATAAGATGAGGAAGGAAGGAAGGAAGGAAGGAAGGAAGGAAAAATGGTAGAAAAAAGTTATTTAGTTCTTTGGATTGTAGCAGAGGTCCAGCTCTATTATGTGCTACAAAACATTACTTGGCTCTATCTATTCCATCTTCTCCCTCTTATCACAATCAGCTTATGGCTTGGCCATGCTCCTGTTCATGATGGTGAAACCCATAAAGCAGGCTCCTCCAGTCTCATGAAAATATAGCCTTCATCTTTAATTAGCTAGAATGTCAAGGCAATGTAGGCTTTCTGTCTGAGTGAAATTAGGAGAGGGTATTTAAGGATTCCTGAGAACTGCTACATTAGCACTCAGTAGTAGAAAATACAAGGACATTTATTAAAACTTCTCAGTCCTTTTTTTTTAATTAAAAAAGAGTCCCATGGCACAATCCCATCTAGACATTACTGTAATTAGCCAGGACATGCAGCTAAGTAAGTAGGGAGATGTTCTCCTTCTCTTTAGTTTTCATAATTCAGAGTGGAAGGCTGGAGGGATACTACTCTACTTCATGACAACATCAAGAGTCTCTGACCACAAGAGACCATTTTAGGGAAGGCTATTCACAAGACCCTGCTTGTTCAGACAGGAAAGTAAATGAGTTGCTTTTTGTGGTGCAGGCCAGTCATCAAAAGGATTTCATAAGATTAGTAATTGGGTGCTTATAGGATATCTTCAGGAAAATAGTCTTTTCCTTACAGGAAAAGCTGATATTATAATGCATCTGCCCAGCAGTTGGTCATCACCAAGCAAGAATCAATCTGAATCACACTTCATAGCTTGTTCTTCCAGAAGTCCCTCTGTCATTTTTTTCCTGCCCATATGCGGTATGAGTTCTGTGATATACAGGGTCACATGAAAGTAGCAGTGTAGAAATAGAATTTTTTGTCATAAAGTCAAATTAGCTTCTTCTGATACCAACAACAAAAAACCAGAGAGAAGGAGTCTTCATAGACATGATCATGTACTATTGCACTCCACTTCCAGGGTCATTCTTTAATAGAAGAATATAAGAGAATTAGGGTGCTCACTCACAGCACTAAAAATGCTATATAGCCACACAGGCATACAGCTTATAGGGAAAACTGGTCTATGTATCCAGAAGTTCTTAGGATTCAAAGCTGGAAAATACCTTTATGATCCATGCTACTTATATTACAAAGGAGGTAACCAAGGCCCAGAAAGGTAAAAGGCACTCATCCAAGGTCATATAGATGAGTATCAGAGGCAGAGGCAGAATATGAACTTGGGTTTCCCTGCTCCAAATTCAGAGTTCTTTCTAATACATGAGTGACACATTCAGAAAACTGCTATCATCATAGTGCTACAAAAAGCACAGAACAACACTTCCTTCATTCTCTCCCAATCCAAATAAGATTTCTTTCCTTTTTATACTAACCCAATCTCTTTTTCCTTTGGGTTCTTGAAGAATGAAACAACAAGCTCTGTGTCAATCACTTTTAGACACATTTTCCCCTAAGGTCATTGGCCATAGCACTTCTCAAACCCTGCAGTACTAAATCTCAGCCTCTGTGATACATTTCTCTTGACAGATGAATGATTCAAAGGACCAGGGTAGATGGAGATTGAGGCACCTTTCCCCTTAACTAAGCTAATTAAAATTGTTTCATGCTCAAATACAGGCAAAGGAACTTCCAGTCAAAATGGCAACATATATTTTTTTAGAGTAGCCTACTTCTCCCACAAACCATTTCAGCAAAGTTTTAAGACTTCAGCAGAAGGAAAAATAGTAAAGAAAGATAAGGAAAAATAACTTTAAGTTCCTCTATCCAGTCTAGGACTGTGTAAGATGACCACAAGTATATAGAGACAAAGCATAAACAAATCAGGAGCAATAGAAGTCACAGCTGCCAGGAAGACTGTTGTAACCATGAAAGAACGGAATAGGAGCTAAGTGGCAGAAGGCAGAGAAACAAACCCAGTGCAATAGTCAGCCCAGAAGCCAGGCAAACTTCATTCCATGAGACACAGCAAGAATCACATCTGGACTGTGGAGTCCAGTAGAAGGACAGCTAATATAGCACAATCGAGAAAATTTAGCTATAATCCAGTAGGGCCACAGCAAAGGAGAGAACCAACTTATAGGTGTGGACTGTGAAAGGGAAAGGAGTAAGAGATGGTTGAAGGTCCACACCACAGTTACACCACCAAGAGACTCAACCTAAAACTAGAGATGCTTGCAGAAAGCAGAGCTAAGTGCTATTACCAAATCCAGAATGACAATGACCCCAACATCTAGAATAAAAGGGGGAAAAACTTCAGCATGAAATGGTTTGCAATTAATTAAAGTACAAAAATACAGAAGAGAACAGCATGAGATAAAGACAAGAAAGACAGTGTAGTAGCTACAACCATGTTAAATTTCATGTAAACAAACAAAAAGTCCCAACAAGCTGTGTGTGGTAAATTCAAAGTTTTATAAGCTATCCTCTTTTTTCTGTCCTTCTTTGTACATAAACATATTCAAATTTGTTTGTGACTAACAAATTCAGAACACAAAATATTTTTAAGAGTGAAGAGCTTTCAAAAAGGAAAAAAATCACAGAAAAGAAAAGAAAGTTCAAAGGGAGCCACAAACAAACAGGACAGATCTGGAACTGTGTTGAATTACTTGTGTGTGTATATAAAAGCTGTATGCAATACAGATTTATGGTGACATATATAATTCTTTTTCTGTACTTATTTGGAAATAATCCTTAATGTTGGTCAAATTCATAATAACATATACATATGTGTGTACATATATATGCATATATCATAGAATGAAGAGTAAGATAGCTTAAAGGAATTCCTTTGTATTGTTGGGTAAGGATTTTGTTGTTGTTAGGAAGAATGGTGGAAAAGCAGAAGAGAACAAATGTGCTCTGCATCCTAGAAAGACTTTAGTCTCTGAATACAGCTTTGAATTCCCTCTACTCCCACTTTTTCTTTTTTTAATTCTCACTTTTTCTTGACTTAACACCTGATAGCTAAAAAAAAAAAAGACCTTCATTAAATCTGGATTGAGAGGTAAAGGAAGATACTATATTCATAATTCGCCACACACCAATACATGAGTCTCAGTGAGGAGATTTTTGATGAATGGGTGGACATCCAAACACAAATGAACAATGCATTGGAAAGACCAATTTTCAGCCCTTGGAAAGTGGTGGGAGGGTATATAGGCTAAAGAAATATTGTAAAAATAATTTTACCCATTCAACTAACCTGGGAAGTTCTGGGAAGATATGCAAATAGAAGGAAAAGAAAAGGAAGAAAACTTCCAGTTGGCTCTCCAATGTTCAGGAATACCAGAAGAGAAAGCAGTAAGGTGAGAAAAAAGTTTAAGGATGAATGAGAGCTGACAGAAAATTCAAGCAACAAGACTTTATTAAAGTCAACCAGAAGAATGTATTCATGAATCCTATATCATCTATTATCTCACCACTTCTCCTTACAATGGGATGGTTAAAATCTAAACAGTGAGCAAACTGGTTTCACACCCTAGAGCCAGTTTTTGGTTCAGAAATACTGTCCTTTAGGGGCTAACTTGAACTCGTCCCTGAGTTCTGCCAGATTATGCCATTTGTGCCATTGAACCTAACTGGGCCAAGTTAGCATAACTTTGTTTGTCCCAAGGACAAGAGGATCAAATGTCATTGAGAGTGAGTGATGTCAAAAGAAAAAGGAAACAAGAAAGAGACAGAAACCAGCCTTAAGCATGGTTCTATTTAAAGCAGAAAATTAAAGGGCACATTATATATATATATGTATATATATATATATAATTTTTCATAGTTATAAAAACAATGGAATGTATAATCAAGTAAAAATGCCCATTCGTTTTATTCTTTTCATTTTTCCCTAATAATAATTAATAATTTAGCTAACATTGGCATTTCATTAGGCAAGGTTCAAAGTTAAACTATTCTTTTAGGGTTACTCAATTCACCTTCCTGGGCCTCCATTTTCGCTTTGGAAAGGAAAAGGATGGGTGAAATGAACTCTAAGGTCCCTTCGAACTCTATAATAATCTTAGGATTCAAAGGTTTCTTCTGTCATTTCAAAGTGTCTGATTGAAGCACTTTGAGTGATACAGTCACCACTGAATAATTTCAATACTAATCAGTCCACTGTTTTTCATCTGTCCCTCTAGATTTGGAGTAGGAAGGAAGAAAAAGCAAAAAACAGTAGCAAGGACATGAACTTTTGTAATATGGAAAGGCATCTATTATCTATCTATAACCCAGTTTTCCTCCATTCACCATTACTTCCCTAAACACTGCTTCAAATCAATGAACAGCACAAAATCTGGTTTCTCATCCTGGCTCTGCCACTAACAACATTTGTAACCTGGATAAGTCATATAATCTTTTTAGGCCTCAATTTTCTCCATCTGTAAAATGGAAAGACTCAAATGAGAGGATCTTGAAAGATTCTTCCAACTCTAAATCATGCCATCCTATAACTTTTAAGCTTCCTTCAACATATGGATTTTTCAAAAATGTAATTTATGTTCTCTGTCTCCCTTTGGTCACTTCTTTTCTCAATCTTCAGGGCTTCCATATTCACTATTTAATAAAACTACTTTCTCAAATATCTCTAATCACTGACCTTCTAATCGCCAAATAGAACAGCCTTTTTTCAGGCCACATTCTCCTTTGAATTCTCAACTATATTTTCTGTGATTTGTCTTTAGGCTGCTTCTTAAAATTCTTTTTTCCCCTTAGTTTATGTGGCATCACACTTTCTTGGTACAGTATCCCAGACCTCTAAATCTCCAAATCTCTGACGAGCCTTCTTTCTCCCTGTTGTTCCGTCATTTCACTTGTGCTCAACTCTCCATGATGCCATTTGAGCTTTTCCTGGCAAAGATACTGGAATGGTTTGCTGTTTCCTTCTCCAGCTCATTTAACAGATGAGAAAACGGAGGCAAACAGGGGTAAATGACTTGCCTAGGACCATACAGCTAGTAAGTGTCTGAGGCCACATTTGAACTCAGGTCTTTTTTAACTTAAGCCCCTGTGCTTTATCCACAGGTCCACCTCCTTGTCCTTTTTTCTCCTTAACAGGTTGCTATTCAACTATTATTCTGTACTTGGATTTTTTTCCTACTGTGACTTCTTTCTCCTACCGAAGGTCCTCATTTCCAATTGCCTAGCAGACATCTGCATCCAGATGTACCAATGGTACCTCAAACTCAGCATGTCCCAAACTAAACTCATCATCTCTCCTCCTCCAATCACTGTCTTCTCATTTCTTTTAATAGTATCACCATACGCCTCAACCTTCACATGTGAAGCCTTGGTGCCAATCAATAACTTCTCCCATAGCCAATGCATTGCTAAATTCATTCCTATCTCACATCTATATCTTTATATATATATATATATA
>NC_058132.1:453505260-453525667 GCF_016433145.1 Gracilinanus agilis
ATATATATATATATATATATACACACACAGGATGTCCCAAAATTCAGTGTTGTTTTCTGTTTTGTTTATATATTTGTTTACTTTTTTGTAACATTTAAAATATGGATACTCAGTTAAATCTCTCCATCCCCTCTCTCCATTAGAAAAAGCATTATTTGACAAAAAAATAAGAGACATATGTAAATATAAAACTATGTCTTACTTATTTCTATTTATCAGTTTTTTCTCTGGAGGTCAACATACACAAGTCATTTTTCAAACAATATTTCTTTTGCTATGTAGAATATTCTCTTGGTTCTGCTTGTTTTGTTCTTCATGATTTCATGTCAGTCTTTCCGTGATTTTCCAAAATTAACCTAAAATCTTAAAATATGCCAATATTTTGAGGACTGTGTGTGTGTATTATCTATAAGTATGTATGTGAAAATGTATGTACACATACACACACTTATATGCCTAATACACATTTGTATATGTATGCATGTATTTTATATAAATATGTACATAAATATTTGTGTTTATGCATATATATCCGCATATCTTTATCTATTTCATCCTTATTTTTCCCTATTTGACATAATACATCCTGCACTCCAGACAAAATGAACTTTTTGCCCTGTGATTTCCCACCTAAAGACTAAAGTGTTTTACTCCTGTTACTCTTTTTGCCTAGATTTCCTTTCTTTATAAAGATCCTACCATCATTCAAAACCCAGTTAAATTTTGCCTTTTCCAAGATGGCTTCTTTAATTCCTCTAGTCATAACAGACCAATATTCAGCCCCCTGTGTTCCCATATCATTTCTCTACCTCATATATTCTAGTCATTCCATTCTACCTATTTATTTGTCCACATCTTTCCTTTAAGCTCCTTGAGGGCAAGGTTCTGTTTTGTTTACATTCTTATCCCCTACAAAGCCTACTACTTCTCTTGCTTATAGTAGATACTAAGTAAATATTTGCTAAGTTGCAATGATTCCAGGGAATTGTTTTAAAAAACAAACAACTTTCAGTCATGTTCTGAGATCAATTGATTCAGCCTATTGTCTATGTAGAATAACAACTAATGTTATAATCATGACCTTGGGCCCTGAAAGATCTTATTTGACATAATTTATTATACTTCTTTGAAAACTAGTTGTCCTGGCATGATACTATGGCAACTCCCAGAGTATTTCGAATTAGCCAGAACATTTCATTCTCCAAAAAGCTATATAAATCTGCAGTTCTCAAAGTGTGATTTCTAAGACTTTCAGGAGATTCACAAGGTCAAAAATATTTTGATAATAATACAAAGATGTTCTTTGCCTATTAAACTGCTCCTCCATTTTCCAACTACTCTTTTCCGTGAGGCAAGATTGTCTTCATGTCCTTCAATCAAAATAACGCATTGCAACAGATTGAATAGGGAAGCAGATATGAGAATCCAACTGTCTTCTACTAAGCCAGAGGTTAAAAAGAGTTGCAAAAATATGTGAAGCAATGTTACTCTTCTTACTAACATTTTTCTTTTAGAAAATAGGTTTATTTAATTAAAAATGTGATATTTATCTTAATCTATAACAGTGCTTATAGCAAAGCATAGGGGATGTGCTTACCAAATGCTACTTGACTCATTTGTTCTTTTTAAGTTATTTTTATTTTAATTATTTATTATTTAGCTATTCTATGTTTATTTTATATTTATTTTAATTAATAAATACATATTTTAAATTTTATCTGTTTTAATTTCCAATATATCCAATTACCAAAACATCCAATACATTTTAATTTCTAATATAAGTAACCCACACACATAAACAAAAGCTGGCCCTTAATAACTTTTAATTGAGCAAAAGACCTTGGAATCAAAAAAAGCTTTTTTTGAAAACCATTCCTATAGATCCATGTTGGTAAACCTATGGCATTCATGCCAGAGCATGTGGGAGGGAGCTTCTCCATTATCCCTCTCCATACTCGCCTGAGGACATTTCTCTCATGGGAGCACTTCCTCCCTCTCCTGTCTGTGCTAAGGCGGAGGAAGGGGGAGCTCACATGCAATGTGTAGGTTGCAGTTTGGGCACTTGATCTCTAAAGGTTCACCATTACTGCTAATTTAATTAATAGAATAATAGATTTGTAGATTAATAGATTAATAGAAGTTTGCTGCAGAGGGTTTGGTTGTGGGATGTTTTGTCCTCTAAAAGTACTTTTGTTTCATTCTTATTCACAATACAAATTCAACAAAAAACAAGTCTATGATAGATTCTCTCATTCTCTATAAACAGGGGCTCTTTGAAGAAACCTTTCAGATGTTTTAAAGTGAGGCATTAAATCTACTCTCCTTCTAGAAAACTAAAAAAAAAAATGAGCCCAGGCCCAATTAGATATTTGACTTTTCCAGGAGAGATATCTTGCAGAAAGGCCTTAGAAGTTTTCAATGTTATTTTCCCAAATTTTCTACCATTAGGTCTTCTTGAGGGCAAAAGATTTTTCACCATTCCAATAATAACAGTTTGGAATCTTTTCTTTATTCTACAATTTCCCTGAAGTCCAAAGGCAGAGACTCAGGAACAAACTTCACACAGGTCCTGAAACCACAGATAACTGTAGGATAAAGGCACATGCACATAAAGGAAGCCCATGGGGAAAAGCAGTCACTGAACCAGAGGATTCTTCTTGGTCTCCTTTAAACTTCGACTTCCTGCTCTAAGATTTTTTAATGACTACCTTCAATGAAAATTGCATTTAGGCTTTGAAGAAGGCAAGTCTTTTACAGTACTATAAGCCAAGAGGATCTACCTGGAAAAAAGCCTTGAATGAGTTTAATAGCATTTTTCATAAGTGGGAGGAAGGTATTTAAAAAGCAACCTGGCACATATATACAGAAAGCAAGCCCAGAAATCTGTAACATCACTGCCCTAAGGTGGCACATGATAGATGCCAGGAAACCTTTTAAGAACTTCTATAGAGAAGAGGTGATATAATAAAGTATTTTAAAATTTTTATTAGATTATAGATCCAGAGCAAAACAGAACCTCAGAGGTTATGTAGTCTAATCCCTTCATTTTACAGATAAAGGAACTAAGGCTCAGGAATGTGACTTGCCCAAGGTCATATAGGTAATAATCATCAACATTAGAATTAGAAATTGAGTTCTATGACTCCAAAGTCACTTATAATTCTATACTATCCCTTAGTTACTTTTCTAAATGGTCCCCAATACACCCAGAGGGGTTATTTTTACAGATTGTTGCACCTTACTTTTTGGCATTAATGACATGTACTAGAGAGTTTTAGGCTCAAAATTCAAGGCATTTGAGTTTGGCCACTAAAATAGTTGTGTGACTTTGGGGAAGTTCCATATCTCTAAGATGAAGAACCCAGAATCAATTTTAGTTTCTAAAGTCCTTTTCACCTCTAGGAATATGTACACACACATACAAGTTTGTATTTTATATATGTATGAGACACAGACTTACATCTACATACATGCATGAAAAACTGATATTATTGTAGTTAATTGTTTAGATAGACCTCCAAAATGAGATTGCACACTCAAATTCATCCATTACCCAGCCTTAAGAAAACACATGTCCATTATAATTAACATATATCCTGCCTTCTATCCTCCCTACTCCCTCTGAGTACTGGGAAGATCTTGATTTTTATCTTAAAAGCTTTGATTGTGCTACCTCAGGTTCTAGGGTCTTAAGGCATTCAGAGATGGAATCTAATGTGAGTGGAGGGTGGGAATGTTTGTTTTCTGAACAGAAGCAGGAAATACAGGACCAAACTACTTCCACCTGGTATCAGTAAGAACATATTCCACATAGCTACACATAGAGAGCTAAATTGTCATATACCACAGAACAGTTCCAGGTCAGAGTCAGTCAAAGTATCATAAGATCATAGATGTAGAGCTGGAAGGAAACTTAGAAGCCATCATATTTAGCTAAACTAAAGGCTCAGCTTGAGGAAAGGAGAATTTTGCACATAGAATATCAGTGACTTCTGCAAATGGCATCAAATTGCCCTCCAAAGGTTTTTAATTTGAAGGTCACCTTCTATAACATTTTACTAGCTTCACAGACAGTTCTAATTCACTGCTATATCCCTGGCTAACACCAGAGAGTTCAGACTAAAGATGGGAGAAGTTATCCATCTCTGCTCTGGGGAAATCATTGTTATGGGGCATCTCTGTCCTTGGTCTGGGTCCTCCATGACCACCCCATTTCTGCGACTATCAAAAAAGCAGTAGTAGACACTAAGTTGTTTTTTCTTCCAAATCCTAACTGATAGATAGTGAGCTGATAAGGCTTCAAGGGCAAATAGTGAACTACAGTTCCTCCTTGAGAAGCCCAGTCTGAAAATGGGAGATTAAGAAATCCTACCTTTCTCTGAGTACCTTTTTGGGGAGGTCAAGAGAGGAGTAGGAAAAGGGAAGTGTAAATATGCCTTTGAAAAGGGCTATCTCATCTGATTGCAGATCAAAGCACTCTGTCCTTCACTTTATTCCTTTCAAGAGTTTTTGATTATGTGTCTTCAGTCACAACATGGGAAATATGGAAATATATATCACATGAAAGCACTAATATAATCTATATCAGACTATTTGCTGCCTTGGGAGGAAAGGGAAGGAGGGACAGAGAGATCTGAATCACAAATATCAGAAAACAATTGTCAAAAATTATTTCTACATATAATTGAAAAAATAAAATTCAATAAAAAAGAGGCAATTAAAATATCAAACAAGAAAAAGAAAAAGCAAGAGGCCATCCCTCATTTCTGCACCTTTCTGTGTCAGACTCCTTTTCTTCCCTATGCCACTCCAGGGTTCCAGTAACCACCTCCAACCACAGTGTTTTCCTATCAGATAACTTCAGATAAATTTATTCAATCTACAGTGTTGCTGACAAACTTTATCCCTCCCAGAGATATCTAAATTTTAACAAAGGGGCACATAACAATGGATTCAACAAATATTTGTTAAATGAAGGAATGAGTAAAGTTTTGTGGAAACAAAAAAAAGTTTCTAATGAATGAATGGATGGGCAAAAAGGAAAATGCTTAACCCAGAGGTATGGTAGAAAGTCCAGTGCACTGGGAATGAGAAGACCTGAGTCTTAGACCGGCTCCTGCCAAGCAGTAAGGTATGATACTCAATGAGTATTGAAAATTCTTGGGAATTCTCAGATGAGGTTGTATTGGGGCAAGTCATTCAGCCTCAGTTTTCTCATCTGTAAAGTGAGGGGATTGGATTCGACCTTTAAGTTCTAGTTCCAAAATTCTATGTTTCTCTAACAGTGAGAATTTCAACACCAGAACATCTGAGTTTTGTGGGGAGGAGGGAAGTTAGGATTCTTCTTTTGAGATCCCTTGAATTACAGAACACCCACTCTGCTGGTGCAGGGACAGGAATCATTCCTACAAAATCCAATCATCCACTTCCTCCTTAGAATCCTTTCACCTCCTCCCTACCCTACAGCAACATACGCCATGGGTAATGCTTTCTTGAAACTAAAAACAGCAATTTATCAGACTTTACTAAATGTCTCCCACACATGTAAACCTATATATTAAGTTACAGCCTTCTCTACTACTCAGCCACAGATTTCCTTTTAATATCCTGACTCACTGTTGTTGCTGACTATTTCTCTATTAACTAATAGAATTTAAGTCTTCAACAGCCATTAAACAACTCCCTGGAAGCAATCTCAGAAAATACAGAAGGGTGACAGTTTACCTGGAGAAGAAAACAAAGCAACCAATGAGAGAAATTTTATACTTTATAAATGGTAAGTCATGCATTTTTGATGTGGGGAAATGACTTGACACATTATAAATCATCCACTTAGTTCCTGGCAGAGAAAATGATAACTATTAAGTCATATCTAAACATTCCTTGAAACAATGCACCACTTTTTTTTTTCCTGTGGGACTCTATATATCTCTATAAACACATAGATTTTTTTTTTTCTGAGCAAAGTATCCAGCCAAAAACCTTGAGTAATTACCCTTACCACATATGTTAGCACCTAGTATAATGTTATGTACACAGTGGGCACTCAAATACCCATTGAATGACAAACACAGTCAGTGCTGCTATACTTGGCCTTCCTTGGACTCTGTCCTAGGCAGCAGGATGCCAGAAAGAAAAAGTTTAGTTCTGACACTAAGGGCAGCTAGAGGGTGGAGTGGATGGGGTGCCAAGCCTGGACTCAGGAAGACTAATTTTTCTGAATTCAAATTTAGACTCATACTAGCTATGTGACCCTAGGCAAGTCACTTAACCCTGTTGGCTTCAATTTTCTCATCCACAAAATGAGGTTATGCCAATAAAACCCTAAAATGGGGTCACAAAGGGTCAGAAAATGACTGAACAGCAATGACTAACATTGAAAATTCCTAGTGTGAACCAAGCTATTACCTTTGCTTTCTTCATGTCTTTATATCAACAGCCATCTCACAATTGTAGAAAGCTGCTATCTCAATGGTGATAAAGAGGTGTAAGGATTAAAGAAATTTCTAAATGCCTACAAATTCTCATATGGAGTCTGTCAACAAGTATTTATTAATTGCCTACTCTGTTCCAAGCCCTTCACAATTACTTAGAACCAAGACCTAGAAAGGCATGGACAAGAGAGAGAAATAAGATTGAGAGGATAGGGAGGAGTTGTAGAAAAAAAGCCATAAGAATGACCTCATAGTTCACTCTATTTAGTAAAGATAAAAAGATCCCTGGCTGGGGACAAAGTCTGACTGTAGTACAACTCAAGATCCTAAATTCATTCTTTTTTCATTCAAAAAGCATTTGTGTCAGAAAATAACAGCTCACAATTGTACAGTGGTCTAAGGTTCAAAATTTACTTTCCTCACAACCAGCCTCTGAAAAAGGCAATGCCAATATTATTATGATAGTAGTAGTAGTAGTAGTAGTAGTAGTAGTAGTAGTAGTAGTAGTAGTAGTAGTAGTAGTAGTAGTAGCAGCAGCAGCAGCAGCTATTTTGTTTATTTTTTATTTATTTAGCATTTTTTTTTAGCATTTCAAGGTTTCCAAAGTGTTCTATAGGAATCTCACTTGATTGCCACAACCCTGTGAGATAAGTGTTACAGGTATATTTCATAGCTAGCATTTATATAATGACTTAAGATTTCCAAAGCACTTTACAAATATTTTTTTTAAACCCTTGTACTTTGGTGTATTGTCTCATAGGTGGAAGATTGGTAAGGGTGGGCAATGGGGGTCAAGTGACTTGCCCAGGGTCACACAGCTGGGAAGTGGCTGAGGCCAGGTTTGAACCTAGGACCTCCTGTCTCTAGGCCTGACTCTCACTCCACTGAGCTACCCAGCTGCCCTACAAATATTATTTAATCCTCATAATAGCCCTAGGAAGTAGTTGCTATTATTGTACTCCTTTTACAGATGAGGAAACAGGCAGGGATTAAATTACTTGCCCAAGATCACATAGCTAGTAGGTATCTGAGTCTGAAATTGAACTCAGCTCTTCCTGATTCCGAGTCCAACATTATCCATTGCACTACCTATATCTGTGCTGGCGACCCTTTGGAACACATGCCAGAGTGTGCCAGAGAGGGCTGCTCCCTTCCCCCTCTCCATGTGAGCCTGAGAACATTTCTTGCTTCACCTACCCCTTTGCCCAGCAGCCCAATGGGAGCACTCCTTCCCTCCCCTGCCTAGGGTAAGGCAGAGGGCTTACATGCAGTGTGAGGGTTGCAGTTTGGGCACTCGGTCTCTAAAAGGTTCACCACCACTGACCTATATTATCCCCATTTGTCATAAGATCATGGATTCAGAGCTTGAAGAGATCAGGGAGTCTCTGGTCCAAGCCCTTCCTTTAACAGATGAGGAACTAAGGTTCACAAAATTAGGTGACTTGCCCAAGGACACACAACTAGCAAACTTCAGAGCCTTGTAACAACTAGCTCTTCTTACTGGAAATCCAGTGTTCTTTTCATCTCATCATACTACCATGTCTCCAAAATCTCTCTTGTATTTTGGTTCAAGCCCATAATTGAGGCTAAAGGAAGTTGGAAGAAGGTAAAGAAGTTTACGGCAGTGTTACAAGGAGCTTCTTGGTTCAGTTCCCTGACCTTAAAAATCAGGGGAATGATTTTTGCCTCCAGGCAGTAACATCTCTCATAGGAACAGAAATTCTTGGTTAACACAAGTATTCGCTTTAGTTTAGACACAGAGAAAGAACAATATTCTGAAGGTCACAGTCAGGGGCTCTTCTTGTATCTAAATAAAAGGAAGACACTGCTCTTTTGTGGGGTTCTCATTTGGTTGGGGATAGCATGTCACTTATTTCAGAGTGCACTCAAGCACAGCTTGATTTTCAGGAGTTATTCCTTTTTTCTACCTTTCTCTATCTCTTTAGCAAATGTATAATCTCTCTGACCTTCTCTGGTATGCCTTTCCCTACTCCCTAACTAGGCGAGGGTGACAAGAAAGTCGAACGTATTGAAGCTATAGCTAGACTGAGTCACTGGACAAAGATTTAGGATAGTGAGAAAAAATATAAGCTATGAAGAGCTGCAATCAGCCCTGCCAAGGGACTTCAGGCTCTCTTACAACAGGCTTTGCCTAATATGTAGCATATGGTATGTATATTACATAAATATAAATTACATATGCCATAGTAATAATGAGATAAAATCTGGCCTCAGACACTATCTGTGTGACCCTGGACAAGTCACTTCACCCTGTTTGCCTTAATTTCCTCATCTGTAAAATGAATTGGAGAAGAAAATGGCAAACCACTCCAGCATCTTTCCAAGAAAACTCCAAATGGGGTCACAACTGAAATGACTGAACAACAACATAGTAATGATACAGCTCACACAGATAAAAAATCCCATTAAGATTTATAATCTATTTTTCTGATACTATTCTGATGATGAAGGTAGATTATTATTATCCCCAATTTATAGATTACACAGAAGAGGTAATTCTCAAATGCAGGAAATATTCACAAACTAGTAAAGTTAATAAAGAGTAGAGCTAGCATCTGATTTGAAGTCCTTTTGCAGGGATCCTTGACCCTTGGGACATGGGCATGAGCTCAAGAGTCAAAGGGCCTGGGCTCAAATCCTACCTCATGCTTACTGACTTTAAAAAAAATACCTTCTGTCTTAGAATCAATACTGTATATTGGTTTCAAGGCAAAATAGCGGTAATGGCTAGGCAATGGGAATTAAGTGACTTGCCCTGGATCGCCTAGCTAGGAAGTATCCGAGGCCAGATTTGTCATGTTTATTTTCCATGTGGCCTTGGGCAAATCACTTAAACTCCCTGATCCTCAGTTTCCTCATCTATAAAATGAGAACTGAACCATATAGAGGTACCTCCTAGTTCTAGGATCATCTTACAACTCTAAATCCATTTAGCTGCCTCCCCACATAGACTTGTAGCCAGATCCCAAATTATTCTTAGACGCATTGCATCTTGAGATAGGACTGCCTAAATGAATTCTCCTTAGCCGAAATCTACCTCATAGTCACAGAATCAGAGTTGGGACAGCTAGGTAATCTAGTGGATGGAGCATCAAGATTGGTGTTGGGGGAGGACCTGAGTTCCATTCTGGTTCAGATACTTCCTAACTGTGACCCTGGGCAAGTCACTTAACCTGGATTCCCTAGCCCTTACTCCTCTTCTGTCTTAGAACTGATACAAATCAGAAAGTAAGATTTTTTTTAATGTTATTTACTCCAACCTCCTTATTGCACAGTAAAAACCAACACTCAGAAATTTATGAAATGTGCTTAAGGTCACATAAGTAGTTAAGAGACAGAAGCAGGATTTGAACCCAGGTGCTCTGATTCTAAATCTAATGCTTTTTAACTCTCGACTCCATAATCAAAGTACTTTATCTTGCCATATATATTACATATATATATATAAAAGTAAAAAGAGTTTCAAAACTAGATCAAGCACAGAGGATAAGCTGTGTTCCTTGAGATCATAGGACCATAGATTTAGAACTAGAAGGAATCTCTGGGGTCATGTAGTCTAGGTGCCCCCACTTAACAGATAATGAGGGAATGAAGAAACAGAGAACACTGACTTGCAAAGGACACACAGATAAAGGCAGAACTGGAATTCAAGCCCAGGTTCTCTGATTCCAAATCCAGCACTCTCTCTTTTTCGCTACTCTAGGTTGAACATGAGACCAGGAAAGGGGTACAATTCAGGAAGTATGTACTAATCAGACCCATAATTACTGGAGCACATAAAAATATAAGTGACTGGAGGTGAGGAGGAAGGGAAGAGGAGGGCTTACCACTGAGCCCTTGATAACTCCAAACAGGGAAATTCTCGGAAACCCTCCAGTATGGTTAAAGTTTTAGCACAAACCCAACATTTCCCAGAGAGCATTTTTCAAAGCCCAAGGGCCCCACAATAGTTACTTCCAGACACCCACACACACAGGTAATATTATTAGGCACAGCAGGGAGATGAAGGCAATTAATGAGCTAGCCTTCACCTGGTAAGAAGATGAGGGGAACCTATTATCAGAGAGGCTGTGATTTGGCTGCTTCTTGTTGCTGTTGTTGTTTTTCCAACAATCTAGAAGGTTTTGCATGGTTCCATTCCCTGTACATCCAAAGACAAAGATAGGGTCACTTAGCAGATAACTGTCCGGGCTTGCATGTACAGTCTGTGATCAGGTGCAGAGTCAATCTACCTTCATGGGCAAGAACCAAGCTCATGGATTTCTTTGGGAACGAAACCTAGAAAGCAGGTTGCATTAGCTCGGTATTCTATCTACCTGAACTAAGTAGTCAGCAGGAAAGAATACATCCCAACCAAAATACTGGGTACAAGTGCAGGACAAAACAGAGAGAGAAAGAAGACTCAAATGAACACAAGCTGGGAATTGAGCAAAGAGATTTTGTCCTTTCTGTGTAACTTCTGGAAATGTTTAATTGAAAAATAACTCAAATATATTAGAAGAGGAGGCAGCTGGGGGGCTCAGTGGATTGAGAGTCAGACCCAGGGATGGGAGGTCCTGAGTTCAAATCTGGTTTCAGATACTTCCTAGCTATGTGTGACCCTGGGCAAGTCACTTAACCCCCATTGCCTAGCCCTTACCACTCTTCTGTCTTAGAACCAATAAGCCAGTATTGGTTCTAAGACAGAAGGTGAGGGTTTAAAAAAATGCTAGAAGAAACTTTCTCTTCTCCATAACAAGGAAATATGTATTTGATGATATGCCCCTCCTGAGGCCTAATTGCAAAGATGTGAGCTCTAAGAAATACTCTGCCTCATTTTCCACTCAGCCAATAAGGAGCAATAGAAGCTTCTTAGCATTTATATGGTGCTTTAAGGTTTGTAAACATTATCTCAGTTGCTCTTCCCCAAAACCCAGAAGGGCAAGTACTGTTAACATTCCCATTTTACAGTTGAGGAAACTTGGTCTGAAAAAAGGTTAAGTGACTTGCCCAAGGTCATACAAGTACTTCAGGTAGGATTCCAATTTAGGTCTTTCTGATTCCATTTCTTCAAGCAATGGGATTAATTTTAATTAGCAAAGGCAAAAGCAAAGCCATGGAGAAAGACACTTGATACTTAAATTTTGTTCCAACACCAGTTGTCTCACACCAAAGTTATTTCTAAACTCAAGAAAAAGGATATGAAGACCCTCCAGAGAGTTTCTCTTCCCTTCCTCTGTCTCTCTTGCTCTCTCTCTCATCAGAGTTGTGCCAAATTCTCCCCTGCCCCCAAATCAAATGACAATCTTGGATGCTGTGAAATGGACAGCTAATTGACCTTTCTGTATGAACTCAAACACAGAGATATTGGCTCTTTTTAAAAAGGGTTCATGCACATGGCCTCTAGTTAATCTCTAGAATCCATTTCACAATAAACATATGCAATCTTGTTAAAAAGAATCACTTGTTTAGGAGGTGGGGCACTAAGGTAACTCTGATTCGAAATTAAAAAAGAAAATATAGCTTTACTTGCATTATTAAAATATAAATAAAAGCACTAGGAATAGAGTCCAGATGCATACTAGGGAGAAACATAAATATTGATATTATACTGCTAATGAACATTATGTTTTTTTGGATGCAGTCCCTCTTCTAGCTCTAACTTTCTGAGAATACATGAATTTTCATTGCCTCGAGACTTTTTTATTCTTAAATTATTCTTGCTAAAAGTCAAGTGGTTAAAAAGTTTATGAGGATTCCTGATTTCATAATTATAGGTGCATTTATAGCTAACAATCAGAAAAATTCAAAACAATCTTTTTCCTGTGTGTTTCAAGGAGCAACTTAAAAGCTCAAAGTGTAGCTGCTAACTAGATTTCTTTGCTACTCTGAAGTTTTTCTAACTAAAAGGTAATATATCTTCAAATGTCATTTTTGCTTGCTCTTGGATTAGCTCCAGACCATAAGGGCCCCCTAACCTGGGATTTTGTCTTTTACTTATGCCCACAAAAGTTTTTCTAATTTAAAACCATGGACATAAGACTCTTGACACATCTTTGAGAAAAGAAGTCAACCAAGAACTCCAAACTTGAACTCTCTTTTAAAAGAGAGATCTTGGAATCATGGAGTGGAGATGTTTAGATCTCTTTAAGACCTGGGCCCAAGACCTATACTCTATGGACATGGAAAATCCAATTTCCCTCTATACATTGTTATTTTTCATCCTTCATTTCAAAAAGAACCAATGACATCACAAGAATAATGCCTTGACTTGCCTCTGAGTTGGATTTAAGTAAGGCAGAGTTGCAAAAAGTCACCAGCCTCACCCCTTCTTCCAGAGTCATCAAAGACCAGTCAAGATATAAGTCAAAACAAGGAGCACCCCCAAATGACAAAAAGAGTTATTATAGAGAATCCTATTCACAGATTTCAGGTAGGATCAATCAACCCACCAGCATGAGTTCACCAAGAACAAGTCTAGCTAATAATCTTTATTTCTTTTTTATGGCATTGCAAGATAGACAAAGGGAATGTTTTAAACCATAATGAACTTTGATTTCAGTCAATTATTTGACAATGCCTTCTTTTGGGCTTTCTTGTGGGCTAGGTATAGATAATATAATTTTTGCTGGACTGGTACCTGTTTGGTAAGCAAAGAGTGTGGATCAATGGACTACAAGAGCCAGAGAAACAGCAGGTTTTCACCTTGTCCTTGTCAGAATTTTTACTAATGACGGCATTAAGACATTTTAACAAATCTGTAGATGACTCAGCAGGTTGGATAATATTCATTAGATAATAGAACCAAGATTCAAAACAAAATAATCACTGGAGGCTGGAAGAATGACCAAAAACAATGAAATTTAATAGAGACAAATATAAAGTCCTTCATTTAGGTTCAAAGAATCAACAGCACAAAAAAGGGTATGCAAAACAATATTCAATAGTAGTTACTGTGAAAAACCTATGATCTTTTTTTTAAAAAAGCAAAGAATCAGGATTGAAGGCATACTACAAAGACAGACATATTAATATGTCTAATGTTTAATGGAACTCTGAATTGGGCCATTCTGGAAAGTGATTTAGAATTATGCAATACAAATGCCAGTTCAGAGAGATTCAACTGCTAGGCACATATCCAGAAGAAGTTAATGACAAAAAAGAAAGGCCCCACATGTACCAAAATATTTGTAACAGCACTTTTTGAGTTAACAAAGAATTAGAAACAAGGTAGATGTTTAATGATTGGAGAATGGCCAAATTAGTTGTGTACATTAATATAATGTAATACATCCCTACTCTCAAAAACTATAAATGTGGTAAATACAGAGAAGCATGAATGACTTATATGAACTGATACAAGTGAAGTGATACAACCAAGAAAACAATATATGTGATGATCATGACAATATAAACAGAAAGAAAATAAGTACAAAACAATTAAAACTAAATACTGTTAAATGACAATAAACCTATCTTAGCTCCAAAGAAAAGATATGAGAATGAATCTCCTCCCTTTCTCCCCTCCACTTCTTTACAGAGGCAGAAAAATATGAGTGTATAATACATTTATTACAGACTATGTTGGCATGTTGGTTAGTTTTCTGAACTGTTCCCCCCTTTTTTATTCTGTATTTTAAATGATGGCTCTCTGGGAGGATTCTTGGGGAGAAAAACAGTGGGAAATACAGATGATAGAAAAACAAAACTATCAATATTTAAAAAAAGCCTTTAAAGGAAAAATAGTTGACAGATTCTGTATGGGACAAGAGTATAATGGAGCTGCTAAAACAAGCAAACCAAATAAAAACCCCAAAACAATAAGAAGAAGAACCTAATATATTCTTGGGTTTCATATGGTATAAGTACACAGTAGTCGTAGTCCTACTCAGTTCTTCACTGTTCAGACCACATCTAGAATATTTTTTTTTTAAACCCTTGTACTTCAGTGTATTGTCTCATAGGTGGAAGGTTGGTAAGGGTGGGCAATGGGGGTCAAGTGACTTGCCCAGGGTCACACAGCTGGGAAGTGGCTGAGGCCGGGTTTGAACCTAGGACCTCCCGTCTCTAGGCCTGACTCTCACTCCACTGACACATCTAGAATATTTTGTTCATTCAGCCAATATATTTAAAGAGGGATATTAACAACTTTCAAATTAGAAAATTGGTGGGCTAGCTGTTCCATGGATAATAACATCTCTTGCAAAAGTAGTCTCTCAAATCTGGAATACACTCCCTACTCATCTCTATCTCAGAAAATCCCAGACTTCTTACAAAGCACAGTTCATGTATACTAGGCCTTTCCTCACAATCCTTCTAAGTTATTACCTCTTCTTCCTTCCAGAAATTATATGTAAAGAGATTTCTTTCACTTAGGTTTATGTTTTTTATTTCCACTTCTACCCCTCACCCTCACCCAGTAGGATATAAACTCCTTAAATAGAAGCATTATTTTATTTTTGTCTTTATATCCCCAGAGTCTAACACAAAGCTTGCACATAGTGGATACTTTATATGTGTTTACTGAATTAAAATTAATCCAGGAGGGGTAAGGTAAAGAAGATATCAAGGAGTCTGAAAATCATGCCATATAAGGAATGATTTAAGGAACAGGAATGATTTAGTCTGGAAACCAGAAAACTTTGGGTGGGAAAGGAGATGGTGCACAGAAGAAAAAAATGACAGGCAAGTCCAAGTATTCTTCCATCATGTGGAAGGAATGAGAATGAGATTGAAGATATAGGAAGCCATATTAGCTCCAACACATGAGTGAATTAAGCATTAATTAAACACTATATGCCAAGAACTGCTTTGAGTGGTTGGACCAAGTGACCTCTATAGTCCCTTCCAAAGTTAAGATTCTTGATGAATTTCACTTTCAGATGCTCAAGTAACTGCCAGATATTATAGAGAGCCAATATTTGGAAGACAAGTTCTTTAGAATAATGTTTCAATATGATACTACTTTCTCATTTTTATTAGTTAATTCTGTGAAAACATTTTTATTTGTGTAAATATCGACCACAACTTTGTATCAACACATTCAGGCCCTAAGATAAGATCCCTAGGATTTTGAAACAGTTCCCAGGTTGCAATGCTTATGGTCCATTTACCAGGGAAGCCAAATTTATAGTCTTGGAAGCAAAGTCTCTTCTACAGATGATCTGCCATATAAGAAAGCATTCTCTCAAAGATGTGTTCATTATGTCTTCATTTTTTTATGAGTCAAACTATCCAAAACAAGGTACCCTTGTTCAGTGAAAAGAATTCTAGATTTGGAATCAGAGTATCTTGGTCTAAATTCTGGCTGTTTGAAGAATTTGTAATATTGGTAAACTCTGGCTATAAGATCAGGTGATCTGTGATCTTCATGTTCTAATAAGGTCGTGTTTCCATATTCAAGTCAACAAACATTTTTAAGCGCCTGCTATGTGTAGGGCACTGGGGATAGTTGGTCAGAGAAGTAAATAGTGTCTGCCCTGATGGAGCCTATATTCCACTGCAGTTCCTAAATGACTCCAATTATTCCTTTTCAACCAATAAATAAAGGAGAGATTCACTAGCTTGCTGACTTAGCAAATTAAAAGTAATAATAATTTACAATGGACCTGAAGCTATGACTCAGAATGTCAGTATTTCTGAGAGCTCAAGAGGGCCTCTTACTTATTCATTGCCATTTTGTAAGAAATGCCATCATATGCAGGAAGCAAAAATATTCATTGTTGCCATTTTAGGAACATGAGCCACAACATGATATCAAGGACTTTCTTTGTAAATCAGTCAAATTGTTTTGATAAAAAACCCAATCCTAGACAAAACCCAGAAACCTAGAAAGAAATCTGGTACTGTGACTGGTGATGAGGAAATTACAACCATGAATTATTAACCTCTAAAAGATTGCTCTATTCTTAATTCTTTTTGTGAGGGGCTTAAAGCAGATTTCAATGAAGCTGTTAGGTTCTCATAATTCTTTAAGGGGAAAAAGCATGCCAGTACTATAGAAACACTCAAACAAGTACAATAACTAGCTCTCTCTGATTTCTGCTAAGAACCAGAATATAAAAGAAAGAAGGTGGTCCTAACAAATGGGAGGACCCAGTATTAGAACTAGCATCAACCAAAAGGCATCAATCAATCCCCCAAAGAATGACTGAATTTTTTTTATTGAAGCTTCAAGGCCTACGCATTGTCTGAACAGAATGGTATTTCCCAAATTGGAGTCCTCTTGGAGGGTCATTTCCAGTAAGCCAGAAATGCAGGAGCTACAGAACTCAAAATATCTATTAGTAATATCATATCAGTGGGCTATTATGAGCTATATGAAATGAGAAAATGGCCTCTTCCTCATTTTAGACCTTCTCAACACACTTTTCTTCCCACCTTCCCTCTTTCCACCCTTTTCCCCAACCTTTAAGATCTGTTCCTATGGCAAGAGAGAGGCTGGAGCTATGAACAGCTGTTTGGTGGTGGCAGCTATTATAAGACAAATTGCTGACTGTTTTTGTGGAGGGGGTAATGTGGGAGTCATAAGATCCTCTGGGGAGGTAGCAGGATGAAAAAGTTTGAGCAACTCTGAAAACCCTCATCTGAAAGTGATTAGGATCAAGTCTGAGCCAATTTTAAGAGCAGAATTACACCAGGATGCTAGAAAGTGTGACCACATTAGCACTAAACCTGTCTAAGAGCCATCAGTTTGGAAAACTATGAAATACATAAACTCCATGGGGTTCTTCAGTGGGCTTACTATCCATCACTAGCAAAAGTTAGTTTCCTAGACAAGCATTCTTTTATTAGCCAGTTACAATTTATTAGTTATCATATTTTTTCTTTTTTAAAAAAATTTTAAACCCCCTTAACTTCTGTGTATTGGCTCCTAGGTGGAAGATTGGTAAGGGTGGGCAATGGGGGTCAAGTGACTTGCCCAGGGTCACAGCTGGGAAGTGTCTGAGTTTTGAACCTAGGACCTCTCATCTCTAGGCCTGACTCTCAATCCACTGAGCTACCCAGCTGCCCCTTGTTATCATATTATAACATGGAAAAACCTATAATGGGACTCATCCCCATAGTAAAAAGGAGATCAGGCATATTAGAATTTTTATATCCCATTATACACAATTTTTCCTATCAGCAGATAAAGAAAGAGGCACACAGCATTTGTTCCTTTTCCAATCACTGTACCAGTTACACACACACACACACACACACACACAGTGTGGCAGTTCTTAGTGCCCTCTGTGTATAATATATTAGGTATCAAAGAGAAAAGGGGATCAAGAAGGTGAAAGGAGATATGCAGAGTTCTAAGTAGCTGAAGACAGGGCTTTGCCCCAAACATTAGTGGGAGGAGGTGGAGAAGGGAAGATCATTTCTTTCCTGGAGGTACAAGTTTCTTCTGTATCATATCCTAGTCTCTTGGCCTAAGCTCCCAGAGGGGTTGGTAAAAAGAAGAGTGGGGGGGAGAGTGGGAGGGAGCCAGGTGGAAAATAGGAGATTCAGTCTGGATGGGGTAGATGCTCTCTCCAGCACAGTACATAGTCAGATTAACCTCTATGTGCTATGAAGTCTTTCCCCTTCACCTCTGTGCCTTCCATCTATTCCCTACCTGAGCCACCTGACTTCCTTAATCATTCTCCCTGCCAGAGGTCATACTGATTGCTTTTGTCCTGAATGAAAAAGATATCAGTGATGTTTCTATAAATGTGTCCCACGTGGTAGGTGACTGAAGTGTTCAGTTACAATTTGGGGGGAAGAAACCAATTCATGGAGAGATTGAGTAAACTAGGACCATAGACCCTGAAATGGAACAAAGTGGGGGAAAATCACTTTTTTATCTCCCAAAGTACAGTCAAGTTGTATTCTAACTTGACTATCATTGATTCCAACCAACTGAAATGGCCCACTCATTTCCAGATGGTTCTTACTTATCAGATATGTAGACCCACATCTATCTGTTCCCAATTGTCTCCTTTGACTCTCTTTGAACTATTATAATGCTTGAATCATTTTTTAATTCAAAGATACCAACACCCCCAAACTTGGTAGGAACCTCTAAAAACTATATTCTTTAGAGTAAAGTTAGTCAGTAAACAAATATTTTATCATCATATCTCTCAGGATAAGCAGTAAGACATCTGAGCAGGAAATAGGATTTATAGGAGAACATCACTGGGATGTGAGGTATGTTGGGTGTTGTAAATAGCTTAGATGAAGAAGGTGAGAGGCATGGGGGGGGTTGAGAAAAAAGGGGGCACATATAGAAGAAGAATGGTCAGGAAAAGATTTTCTAAGTCTTTCTTCCCTTTGATGCTTCCCTGGATCTTCAGCCATACCCAAGAGAGATATAAATCCTAAGAGAAAAGGAGAACAACTAGTACAACATTTTCCCAAATATGTGTGAGCAGTAAGAGTGATCTGGATATAAGCTGCTTTAATATGATCTTTGAGGAAGAAAAATCAAGCCTGAAATTTTTATTTCCTTTCTAAATAGGTCATTAGATAGGTTGCTTTATTTTCACAGCTCTTTCTCTCTCTCTTCCTTTTGATTATATATGCCTGTCTAAAATAGATAATGTATCAACAATATCTGCTCACCATGAACTTGGCGGGGACAAACTGAGAAAAAGGGGGGAAAACAGCTCTCTTTACTAATTATCATTTTTCAGACATCAAATAATTTAAGGGACTATATTGAATGTAATACACCTAAAGATGACTACTAGACTTTTTCAACTTGCCCTATGGAAAGTGGTAAAAGGATGACATATCTGTTACTATTGGACTGGTTTCCCCTGTGTGAAACCTAACCAAAGAAAAATACATATTCACAAACATTTGGGAAATGTATGCACCACTCACAATCTGCAAACCTTTACTCCAGCTATTATTTATGTGAAATCATCACTAACTTAAACCATACTCCACAGATATTAGCAGCTGTTGGAAGTACAGGGCCTATCCTTGCTTGATGGCTTGGGGTGGAAAAGGAAAGCAGGATTAAAGTACTCATTGTGAATAACAAAAGTAAAATATTACTTTTCCCATGACAGACCTAATTTTTTCCAGAATTCATCACCATAATAGTTGTTCTTTAAACAACATTTATTAATCTATCTTCAGGTCTTTATGCTATGAAAATTGATCATTAACATCAATAGTTTTACTATTACATTTAAAAAATAACATCTTGGAATTTCTATTAGGAAGTTAGAAGTATTAGTAAGGCAGGGGCAAATTTGCATTGGAGTATGGTGAGAAGGCAGGGTTTTGGATGACTATCAGAGATGCCTGGAAAATCCCCTGGGAGGCTTCCATATAAAGGTCCCTCTCTCCCCACCCCCCCCCCCCCCCCCAAATCTAGCAGCCAACCCTTTCACTAGCGCATATGCAGCAATATCAGAAATCCTAGACAGGAAGCTTCTTATGTAAGTCAGAAACCACTGACATCATCTCTCATGTTCTGATCCAAACCGCTTCAGACGCCACACACAGACACACCATTCCTTTGGGTAATCCAGCAAAAGCTGAGGTTGCATATAAACATCTATAGCTAAACAGCCATATACACGTGTATCTGTTTCCAAATTTGTGCTCTATAGACCCAAAGAATGCTGTTTGTACTCTGTTTGGAAAAGCTTCCCTCAAGAACTGCTACCGTTCTATCATTTAATACTATCAAAGGACCGCCCAGCGGTGCCAGGTGAGGTCTGCACGGTTATAACCCTGTACTAGATGCCCGGGTCTGCTCTTTCCCCGGGCTTGTGCCTTCCTTTCCTCTCCCTAAATCTTTTATTTTCTCTCTGCAACCAGCAGACTCTGGGCCGAAGAAATTGGCGCAGGAAGTTCATTCACAGAATCTCAGAAGCTACCAGTTTAAAATCACTCTCAATCTCTCTCTCTCTCTCTCTCTCTCTCTCTCTCTCTCTCTCTCTCTCTCTCTCTCTCTCTCTCTCTCTCACACACACACACACACACAC
>NC_058132.1:453526887-453537634 GCF_016433145.1 Gracilinanus agilis
TGGGTGTTGTAAATAGCTTAGATGAAGAAGGTGAGAGGCATGGGGGGGGTTGAGAAAAAAGGGGGCACATATAGAAGAAGAATGGTCAGGAAAAGATTTTCTAAGTCTTTCTTCCCTTTGATGCTTCCCTGGATCTTCAGCCATACCCAAGAGAGATATAAATCCTAAGAGAAAAGGAGAACAACTAGTACAACATTTTCCCAAATATGTGTGAGCAGTAAGAGTGATCTGGATATAAGCTGCTTTAATATGATCTTTGAGGAAGAAAAATCAAGCCTGAAATTTTTATTTCCTTTCTAAATAGGTCATTAGATAGGTTGCTTTATTTTCACAGCTCTTTCTCTCTCTCTTCCTTTTGATTATATATGCCTGTCTAAAATAGATAATGTATCAACAATATCTGCTCACCATGAACTTGGCGGGGACAAACTGAGAAAAAGGGGGGAAAACAGCTCTCTTTACTAATTATCATTTTTCAGACATCAAATAATTTAAGGGACTATATTGAATGTAATACACCTAAAGATGACTACTAGACTTTTTCAACTTGCCCTATGGAAAGTGGTAAAAGGATGACATATCTGTTACTATTGGACTGGTTTCCCCTGTGTGAAACCTAACCAAAGAAAAATACATATTCACAAACATTTGGGAAATGTATGCACCACTCACAATCTGCAAACCTTTACTCCAGCTATTATTTATGTGAAATCATCACTAACTTAAACCATACTCCACAGATATTAGCAGCTGTTGGAAGTACAGGGCCTATCCTTGCTTGATGGCTTGGGGTGGAAAAGGAAAGCAGGATTAAAGTACTCATTGTGAATAACAAAAGTAAAATATTACTTTTCCCATGACAGACCTAATTTTTTCCAGAATTCATCACCATAATAGTTGTTCTTTAAACAACATTTATTAATCTATCTTCAGGTCTTTATGCTATGAAAATTGATCATTAACATCAATAGTTTTACTATTACATTTAAAAAATAACATCTTGGAATTTCTATTAGGAAGTTAGAAGTATTAGTAAGGCAGGGGCAAATTTGCATTGGAGTATGGTGAGAAGGCAGGGTTTTGGATGACTATCAGAGATGCCTGGAAAATCCCCTGGGAGGCTTCCATATAAAGGTCCCTCTCTCCCCACCCCACCCCCCCCCCCAAATCTAGCAGCCAACCCTTTCACTAGCGCATATGCAGCAATATCAGAAATCCTAGACAGGAAGCTTCTTATGTAAGTCAGAAACCACTGACATCATCTCTCATGTTCTGATCCAAACCGCTTCAGACGCCACACACAGACACACCATTCCTTTTGGTAATCCAGCAAAAGCTGAGGTTGCATATAAACATCTATAGCTAAACAGCCATATACACGTGTATCTGTTTCCAAATTTGTGCTCTATAGACCCAAAGAATGCTGTTTGTACTCTGTTTGGAAAAGCTTCCCTCAAGAACTGCTACCGTTCTATCATTTAATACTATCAAAGGACCGCCCAGCGGTGCCAGGTGAGGTCTGCACGGTTATAACCCTGTACTAGATGCCCGGGTCTGCTCTTTCCCCGGGCTTGTGCCTTCCTTTCCTCTCCCTAAATCTTTTATTTTCTCTCTGCAACCAGCAGACTCTGGGCCGAAGAAATTGGCGCAGGAAGTTCATTCACAGAATCTCAGAAGCTACCAGTTTAAAATCACTCTCAATCTCTCTCTCTCTCTCTCTCTCTCTCTCTCTCTCTCTCTCTCTCTCTCTCTCTCTCTCTCTCTCTCTCACACACACACACACACACACACACACACACACACACACACACTAGCATGCCAGGTGCTGCTCAGGAAACCCCAACCTTACTGTCTAATGTCAAACACTGAGCAAGCACCAAAGCTGACCCATGAGCTCAGATATCCCCTGTAAACACACAAACACACACACACACACACACACACACACACACATCCCTTCATAAATGAGCACGTTTGCTACACGACCTTTGGTCCCCAACCTTCTCCATTCACCCTCCCCAAGGAGAGACGAGAGAAAGCACAGAACCTCGAGAAGACCTTTTACTCTCTATTTTCTCCATTTTTACCGCACCTCCACCTCAACCTGCTTCTAAAAGCTATTCCAGAGGGCGCCCCACCAAACTTTCCCTCCTTGCTCCCCATCACCTTTTCCCTGACCTCGGGATGTCCGTTCCCCAAATCCAACACTATCCCCAAGGCGAGCCTGGCATTTCCTGGAGATGGATCTCGGAAAGGGGCTGGAACAGGTCACGTCAAAACCCCACAGTACTTCAAGAAGCAAAGGTAGGGGAGGTGTGCGCCGCATTGGGCGCAGTGCCCCTTGGGGCTGCGCCTAGGGGTCGCGACTCTGCAGAGGGAACTGTATTCAGATACTTACGCACTGCCTCCTGCTTGGGATCCATGGTGCCCAAGACGCGCTGGACGCCACTGATCTTGCCTTGGAGAGCCCGGACCCGGCGATGGGTCAGTTGTATGTCACCCTCAATCTCCTGGAAGAGGGTGCACGCGTGTCGGGCCACATCAGAGAGCTGCCGGAGGATCCGAGACAGAGCCACATTACTGACCGAGCACAAATCCAGCATCATCAGCATAGCCGCGGCCGCAGAGGATGGCTCGCTCCCCGGAGCCCCGGCCGCCGCCACTGCAGCCTCTGCCTGGGCAGCAACCCCGGGTGCCTCTCTACGTTGCTGCAGCTGCTGTGGCTGTGACTGCTGAGGCTGTTTGGTCTCCCCGACCGCCGTCTCCACCAGCAGCAGCCCAACCGCCTCGTCCCTCTCCTCCTGCCGGGACGCCTCAGCCTCCTCTCCCCGTTGAGGAGGCGCCCGCTGCAGCTGTGGCCGAGGCGGCGGCGGTTGCTGCGGAGGAGGCGGTAGAGAAGGAGGCGTCTCCTCGCAGCCCAAACTCTCGTCCTCAGCCAGGCCGGGGGCCGGCCGCCTCTGCCGGCACAGCCACTGGGGCTCCACAATCCGCTTGGCAAAAGGCATCTCACAGGAGCCTGAGCGCGACTTTTCTGTCCCCGCCGGTGCGTCTGGATCTCTTACCAGTCAAGTCCCCTCTCTCAGGGAGCTGAATGCCGACACCTGGGGGGCGAGGGTCGAGGAATGAAGCTGGGAGTGGGGCAGTGGGAAAGTACCGATTCGCAGCCTAGACTGTGCAGACGGATAGGAGTGCTCCAGCTACTTCAGCCTCCTCCTCCACCACCTCCAAGTGAAGAATCCTCTCCCCACACCTTGCCTCCCCACCCCTCACCCCCCACCCCCAGGAAATCAGTCACCCCAATCCCAGTCCCTTGTGCTCTGCGTCTCTGTGGGTGACAGCCACGGGGGTGGGGGTCGAGCAGGGAGGCGACAGATTCAGGGACTTTTAATTGCCTTCAGTCTTTCACTTGCTAACAGCCGGACGCTGACGGTTTAGCTCCATCTTTTGCTCTTCCCAGGGCTTGTGTCGCCGCCACAGCCGCCCCCGCCGCTGCTGGTGGTGCCGGTGCCGCAGCCTCTGTTGCTGCTGCTGCTGCTGCTGCAGCTGCTGCTACTGCTATCTATGGATGGGAGTAGGAGAGTGAGCGAGAGTGTGTCTAAGCGAGTGCTTCTCAGTTTGAAAGTAACACAGCGCAGCCCGGCGCCTCCTCTCTCATCCCCACGCTCTCTTGCTCTGATCATCAGTCACTTCTGGGGAGCGATTTCTCTCGCTCTCTCTACCCCTGGCGCTGCTCTCCCCAGCCGGGAGGTGGATTTGAGAAAGGCTGTCCGAAAACCCGGAGAGAGGAATCCGCCTTAAGCTTGGGGGAAGGAGGAGGCGTGGGGGTGGGGGAGGAGGGTTGAGGGCGAGTGAAGGGAAAAGAGGGAGGGGGGAAAGAAGAGAGCGCATCGCCCCCTCTCCGCCACTTGGTGGAGTTACCCAGCTAGCCCCGTTGGTGCAGTCTCATTCCTGCTTCAAATCCACTTCCTCTCATCAAAGTGAATGAGATTTTCACTGTCAACTGAGTGGGGGCGGGGAGAACAAACTAAAGTTTGGCTAATGAGTAGTACAGCTTTAGTGTCAAGCTATAGGTTGAAGGAGGTGGATCTGGAAGGAGGAGGGATAGAGCTCCCTGAAGTCGGAAGTCTTGCGCATGTTCGCTCTGTATGGAGTCATTCAACAGAAATCTGGCTTTGGGGGTCCTCAGCACTATGGGGTCCAAAACTCTCGCATCATTTCACCTTAGGAGGTGGCTCAGAGACTGTATAAGCAAAATTAAAGTGGACTGAGAGGGAGATGTGGGCCGGCTTTTTTGAGTCCAGATGAAACCAGGAGTTGCCAAAATGGAGTGTTTTACATTCCTTCCCTGTCATTAGGTGGCCGCCTGTGGCTTGCACATTTTGCAGAAGAGAGTAAGCGACAAATACTGATGTATGGTGGGGGTGGGGGTAGCAGAAAGGGAGAAAGATCGAGTTTCCTAGCAAACTACATTGATGCATTTGTTGAGAACCCCTACCCGATCTTCTGTGGAGTTCTTACACAAAATTTCCCAAATTTCTATCTGGGGTTGCCGAACCTCTGAAAAAGCTACACACAGTCCCTCCTCTTCCCCACCCCCACGCCCTTTTCAACTGTACGGTATAATTTCCGAAAAGAGGCAATTTTCGATTCCACAATCTGCAGTCTAAATGCTGTCAACATAAAACATATAGACTGGAAAATATTAATAAAATGTGTGCCTTTATCCCTGCCCTTCAATCCAAATAAATGATATTTTAATTTAAAACCCACAAGCAAAATCTGGAAGTGCACCCTTCATTTCCTATGTCTAAACAACACAGGGAATAAAATATATCTGATGTAACCCAGAAAGCTCTTCCAAAGTCAGGGCTACTTCACTAAAAATAATTCCTTCCCACATCACCTCCTAGAGTTCCATGCATTTGTCTCATATCCAAGTAAAGTTGCCAGATGACTAAATGACGGAATAGAGAAGCATAAATACTTGTTTTACTCTCTTAAAAGAACAATTAATAACAAGCCTTCTCAGATTTGATCCTCATTCCAAGGGTATATCGACTACTTACCTTCTCTACCAATATGGGTCATCAACTGTTCTGCAAATTAGAATGACAGTCTTAGAATTCCCAGGACATGGAGAGGTAAAATGATTTGTCCAGAGTGGCACAGTTAGTATGTGTCAGAGATGGGACTCAAACCTAGGCCTTCCTGACTAGAGATCAGGCAATATACCACATGATCTCTCCAGTCACTTGGCTTTCCATGGTACTATGCACCATCCCTCCTGAAAATATTTTCCTTTTAATAGTTTTCAGTGATAGCCTCTGAAATGAATCCTTTGTAGCAGTTTAATGAATAATGGATGAGTAATCTTGTCTACTTTTTTGTTATTTTTTATTTAGAAAATTTTTTATTATATTTTTCTTTCCCAGATGATATATAGGTATAATTTTTAATAATTGTTTTCTAATATTTTGTGATCCATGTTCTCTCCCTCTTTCCCACCCCTTTCCCTCTCCAAGACTGCAGGTTATATGATATATCTTATACATGTTCTACCATGCAAAACATATTACCATGTTTGTCATGTTGGGAAAGAAGACACATATCACATATACAAGAAAAAAATCCTTAAGGAAATAGAGTGAAAATGGTATGTTTCAATCTTTATTCAGACTCCATTTCTTCTGTGGTGGTGGATAGTCTTTTTCATCATGAGTTGTCTTGGATCCTTGCATTGCTGATGATATCACATTTGATTGCTGTACATTATTATTTTTTTAACTCTCACCCTCTGTCTTAGAATCAATATTACATATTGGCAAGGGCTTTGCAATAGGGGTTAAATGACTTGCCCAAGAGTCATACAACTAGGAAGTATCTGAGGTCAAATTTGAACACAGGACCTCCAGACTCCAGACCTGATTCCCTATTCACTGAGCTGACCCTGATCACTATATATTACTGTTGTTACTATGAATCCTGTCCTCTTTAAAGAAAACATTCATAGTATTTGTAAGACCTTTCTTATGCCAAGGGTCACTCTCCTACATAGAAGATGGCCCTGAAAGAAAAATAGAGTGTGTGTGTGTGGGGGGGGGTGTAGATAGATGCTTTGGCTTCTTATCCTCCCATTCATAGAAGAAAAGAATTAAAGGAATTTAAATTTAAGAACAAGCCAAGCACTTTTGCTTCTGCCTCAAAAGCCCTCAGAACAGGGCAAAGTGAAGATTTCAAAACGACTAAAACTCACTCCATCCATCCTCATGGATGCTTGAAGGTTTCTGGCTTGTTCTTTGGCATAAAGCTGATGATTTGTTGATCAAGTCTTGGCAAAATGTTAAGTTAATCTTATAAAAGGCTTTGCCATTTGTCTTTGACATTGCCCTCCTTTCCTTTTCTCTCTAAGTCAGGATAGTATAAACAGAAAGTATGCAAATAGTTTGCCTTTGACAATGTCCTCCTTTCCTTTTCTCACTCCCCAGAAGAATGCAAACAATGGAAGTTAATTGATACAATGCATAGAAAACCAGAGACTTGGAAATGGGAGTTCAAATCTAGACTAGACACTTACTAGTTGTGTGACTCTGGGAAAGTCACTTAACCTCTGTTTGCCTCAGTTCCTCATCTGTAAAATAAACTGGAGAAGGAAATGGGAAACCATCCCAATATCTTTGCCAAGAAAATCCCAAAAATGGGGTCAATAGAGAGGTGGACAATACTGAAATGACTAAACAACAACATGTAAACATGTATATAGCAAGGATGAGATTTATGAACCTTTTGGAAGCCTACAGAGCCTCAGTGCCACTATTGGGTTTTATATATATATATATATAAATTTATATTATAATACATATATATATATATAACCCAGACATATTCCAACCAAAATGTACTTGCAACTATGATGATTATCTGGGGCCAAATTTTTATATATATCATTAATGCACTATGTACGTATCTTATACTTGCCTACATTGAGCTGGTAGTAAAACGAAAGGGAAATTAAATCTAAAGGATCACTGTTTTACTTAGCCTTCGAGGTCAATCTTTCAGCTCAAAGGCCAGCAAAAATTTCTTCATACACTGCAAACCTTCGGTTTAAATAAACTTTACTACAATGTAAAAGTGAAAGAAGAAAAGTATCCTAGGTGTATCACCATGCTTCCTTTTCTCTCTCCCCTAGCCAGGTTAATATAAATAGGAAGTATGCAAACAATTTGCCTTTGACAATGCCCTCCATACTTAGATATTGCATCAGAAATGCAATTTAGGACAGCAATCCTTGCCACTGATTGTTGCCACATTCCAAAGTATATCAGCTTCAATGAGGCCAAGACAGGGTCACCTGAAAGTCTACTCACTACTACATTAAGATGTTTGTCCATTCCAGAGTAACTGCTGTTACATTATTATTTCTACACTATCATTATTTCATACTTCTCTAAATTGCCTTTCATCCAAGAAATTCCCAGTGATCCATAAGTATATTGTGGTATAACCACACAAGAACCTTGAAGGGTTATCTAATCTTTTTCCTTGTCTGAATAAATTTACCTGACTCTTTCAGGGAGGGATCTGTTACTTTCTCATTGTGAGCACTCCTGATGCTGAGGAACAACAAATCTATCAGATTCATAACTTAATGAATGGTTTTCAAAAGTTGATGGGACTAAGGGCAGATAGGTGTCCCAGTGGACAGAGAGCTAGGCCTGGAGTAGGGAAGACTTACTAGGAAGACTGCCTAGCTATGTGACCCTGGACAAGTCACTTAATCCCCATTGTCTAGCCCTTACTGTTCTGCCTTAAAACCAATACACATTATTAATTCTAAGATGAAAGTTAAAGACTTTTTTAAAGAGTTCATGGTACTAATTGCAGCTAGGTTGCACAGTGGATATAGAGCAAGCCTGAAGACAGAAAGATTTGGGTTTAAATCTTGTCTCAGACACTTCCTAGCTGTGTGACCCTGGGCAAGTAACTTGAGCCCATTTGCTTAGTCCTTACCCTTTTGTCTTAGAGTTGTCAGTAGGGCAGAAGATAAGGGTTTAAAAAAAAAAGGCAATGGAACTATTGTTCAAGTTAAAGGACATATCTGTCCTTTTGGTCACCAATCAATAAACTAATTTTTTTAGGGAATGTCCTGGGTGGATGCGAGGTTGAGTGTGAAAAGTGTCTGTGGTAGCAAAAGAAAATGTATCAATACATTAAATTTCTGAAATTAGTTGGTGTGGCTGAAAATGCTCTCACTCTTCAGCCAGACTAGTAATGAGTATTGCGAATTTAGCTATCTACACAGTCCATCACCACCTCTGTGCTTTCCTGTCAAGCTTGCACTCTGGTAATTAAGCTTTTGAGAAGTCAGGGTCACCTCCACATCATGATGAGGAATTAGTAGTTTTTTGGAATAGACCTGGGACTTTATTAGTGTAAAGAACTCTGCTTAAGGAAACTCCTACTATCAAAGCACACCCTAAACTAAGAGTCATTTAGATGCCTAAGTATTTTAGTGTAAATGTAATCTTTCAATTATATTTAGCTTAGCATGCATCTACAAAGTACCTACTACATATAAGGTATCATGCTGGGACATATTATAGGAAATAAAATCTGGAGATTGTGAGAGAATCTGTTTTGCTTGATGATACATGTTTAGAATAAGAAGTTTTGTTTTTCTTGATGTCTCAATGGGTAGATCTTCATTTGAAAAAAAAATTTTTAAAGTCAAAAATAAAAAGTAAGAAATACAAATAGTTCTCAAGAAGCTTTCATTCTTAGAGCACCAGGCCTAGAGTCAGGAGGACATGGGTTCAAATCTGGTCTCAGACACTTAGCTATGTGATCCTGGGCAAGTCACTTAATCTCAGTTACTTAGCCCTTATCCTTCTTCTGCCTTAGAATTGATTCTAAGACAGAAGGAAAGGATTTAAAAAGAAGAGTTTTCATTTTACTTAGGAGATATAATACATATACAGAGAACACAATGTATGTTCAAAGTCTACATTGTCTCTACTATTCCATGATATTCCTACTGTTGGCCAGATTTTAGGATTCTAAAGATTTAGCTGAAATGCCATTTGATGGAAGAACACTAATACCTGGAGGGATTAGGAAAGGTTTTCCCTAGTGATGGTGAACCTATGGCATGGGTGTCAAAGATGGCATGCCGAGCATTCTCTGCCACCTCCTCCCCCACCCAGAGTTTGTTACTAGAAAAACAGAAGGACTCAGGCGGAGCTGTTCCCCTCTCCCTCTCCTCCATGCCGGAAGACATTTTTTTTCACATCCCCTGACTGTCTGCCCAGCAGCCCAATGGGAATGCACAGTGGGTAAGGTGGGTGGCTCACAGGTGGTAGAGCTGGAGGGGAGCTGAGCACTCAAGCCACTCCCCTTCCCTTCTCTATACTCCTTGAGGACATTCCTTATTTCACCCACTCTTCCACCCAGCAACTCAATGGAAGTGTTTTCTCCCTCTCCTCTGTGGGGGTAAGAAGAGACAAACAGCATTGGTCTGAGAAGGGACAGGGTCCAGTACTTCATCTCTAAAAGGTTTGCCATGACTGCCATAGATAGTTCTTGATCTGAGACTTAAAGGAAGCTAAGGATTCCAAAGGTTGGGAGTAGAGAGGAAGAACATTCCAGTCGGGGGTGGGAGGGGGATAGACCCTGCAAAGAAATGGAGGTGAAAGAAGGAATTTCCATATGCTAGAAATAGCAAATAATCCAATTTGACTAAAATGTAGAGTACATAAAGGAAATAAATGTTGCATAAGTCTGGCAAGATTGACAAGTTTTTTTCTTTACATCCTGTGAAATGTGGAGGTTGCAAAGGCTGCATTTTATATGGTAAGTCTTATTGCTTGCATATTATAAGTCAGGAAACTAAATCATGGCAAGATTAAGTGACAATGAAAGATCATAGACCAGACCCAAGATCTCCAGCTTCTAGTTTATGGTTCTAGTCACTTCATGCTGTTCAAATAGGGAAAGCTTTTTATTTCAGGCTTCTTCATTTTTCTTTCTTCAAAAATTCTAGCAATACATTTTTACTAAGATAATATAAGATGCAACCTCTACAGTTTGGGTCTAGTAAGAAATACTACTCCATAACTGGAGCTGGAGCTCCTGGCAGAATTAATGTAGATAGTGATATCAAATAACTAACAAGAAACACTTGAAGCAACAAAAATATTATATTTAGGCCAAGAAGTGATGATGCTAATACTTGAGTAGCAGAAATGAAAAGGGACCAGGATTTAAAGTTCAATCTGATAGAACACATATGGTGAAAAGTTGCTGAAAGACACTGTTAATCATCAAATGGCATTTCAGGTAAGTCTTTAGAATCCTAAAATCTGGACAAACAGCAAGAATGCCATGGGATAGTAGGAACATAATATTTTGATAAAAGGGGAAATGGTAGATATTTAATTGTCAGCTTCACTATCTCTTCTAGTCCAAGTCCAGAGGCAAAACAAAAGTCAGGACAACTGGTGATGGCCCCAAATGCAGTGCATGACTGTGGCATCTTGGATGTCTTACCAAGGTCTAAGAGTTCCACAACTCTTGCTTCAGCAACCTTCATGGCCAGTAGAACAAATAGTTCTCATCTGCCCATTCCATCAGGAAAAGTTTTTACGTATTTGGAGTAGAAATCCTGTCTTTAACTCATTGATGGGTTGGTTACTATGTGCTAAGCACCATGCATATATATATATATATATATATATATATATATATATAT
>NC_058132.1:453538326-453553393 GCF_016433145.1 Gracilinanus agilis
CTCCTACTATCAAAGCACACCCTAAACTAAGAGTCATTTAGATGCCTAAGTATTTTAGTGTAAATGTAATCTTTCAATTATATTTAGCTTAGCATGCATCTACAAAGTACCTACTACATATAAGGTATCATGCTGGGACATATTATAGGAAATAAAATCTGGAGATTGTGAGAGAATCTGTTTTGCTTGATGATACATGTTTAGAATAAGAAGTTTTGTTTTTCTTGATGTCTCAATGGGTAGATCTTCATTTGAAAAAAAAATTTTTAAAGTCAAAAATAAAAAGTAAGAAATACAAATAGTTCTCAAGAAGCTTTCATTCTTAGAGCACCAGGCCTAGAGTCAGGAGGACATGGGTTCAAATCTGGTCTCAGACACTTAGCTATGTGATCCTGGGCAAGTCACTTAATCTCAGTTACTTAGCCCTTATCCTTCTTCTGCCTTAGAATTGATTCTAAGACAGAAGGAAAGGATTTAAAAAGAAGAGTTTTCATTTTACTTAGGAGATATAATACATATACAGAGAACACAATGTATGTTCAAAGTCTACATTGTCTCTACTATTCCATGATATTCCTACTGTTGGCCAGATTTTAGGATTCTAAAGATTTAGCTGAAATGCCATTTGATGGAAGAACACTAATACCTGGAGGGATTAGGAAAGGTTTTCCCTAGTGATGGTGAACCTATGGCATGGGTGCCAAAGATGGCATGCCGAGCATTCTCTGCCACCTCCTCCCCCACCCAGAGTTTGTTACTAGAAAAACAGAAGGACTCAGGCGGAGCTGTTCCCCTCTCCCTCTCCTCCATGCCGGAAGACATTTTTTTTCACATCCCCTGACTGTCTGCCCAGCAGCCCAATGGGAATGCACAGTGGGTAAGGTGGGTGGCTCACAGGTGGTAGAGCTGGAGGGGAGCTGAGCACTCAAGCCACTCCCCTTCCCTTCTCTATACTCCTTGAGGACATTCCTTATTTCACCCACTCTTCCACCCAGCAACTCAATGGAAGTGTTTTCTCCCTCTCCTCTGTGGGGGTAAGAAGAGACAAACAGCATTGGTCTGAGAAGGGACAGGGTCCAGTACTTCATCTCTAAAAGGTTTGCCATGACTGCCATAGATAGTTCTTGATCTGAGACTTAAAGGAAGCTAAGGATTCCAAAGGTTGGGAGTAGAGAGGAAGAACATTCCAGTCGGGGGTGGGAGGGGGATAGACCCTGCAAAGAAATGGAGGTGAAAGAAGGAATTTCCATATGCTAGAAATAGCAAATAATCCAATTTGACTAAAATGTAGAGTACATAAAGGAAATAAATGTTGCATAAGTCTGGCAAGATTGACAAGTTTTTTTCTTTACATCCTGTGAAATGTGGAGGTTGCAAAGGCTGCATTTTATATGGTAAGTCTTATTGCTTGCATATTATAAGTCAGGAAACTAAATCATGGCAAGATTAAGTGACAATGAAAGATCATAGACCAGACCCAAGATCTCCAGCTTCTAGTTTATGGTTCTAGTCACTTCATGCTGTTCAAATAGGGAAAGCTTTTTATTTCAGGCTTCTTCATTTTTCTTTCTTCAAAAATTCTAGCAATACATTTTTACTAAGATAATATAAGATGCAACCTCTACAGTTTGGGTCTAGTAAGAAATACTACTCCATAACTGGAGCTGGAGCTCCTGGCAGAATTAATGTAGATAGTGATATCAAATAACTAACAAGAAACACTTGAAGCAACAAAAATATTATATTTAGGCCAAGAAGTGATGATGCTAATACTTGAGTAGCAGAAATGAAAAGGGACCAGGATTTAAAGTTCAATCTGATAGAACACATATGGTGAAAAGTTGCTGAAAGACACTGTTAATCATCAAATGGCATTTCAGGTAAGTCTTTAGAATCCTAAAATCTGGACAAACAGCAAGAATGCCATGGGATAGTAGGAACATAATATTTTGATAAAAGGGGAAATGGTAGATATTTAATTGTCAGCTTCACTATCTCTTCTAGTCCAAGTCCAGAGGCAAAACAAAAGTCAGGACAACTGGTGATGGCCCCAAATGCAGTGCATGACTGTGGCATCTTGGATGTCTTACCAAGGTCTAAGAGTTCCACAACTCTTGCTTCAGCAACCTTCATGGCCAGTAGAACAAATAGTTCTCATCTGCCCATTCCATCAGGAAAAGTTTTTACGTATTTGGAGTAGAAATCCTGTCTTTAACTCATTGATGGGTTGGTTACTATGTGCTAAGCACCATGCATATATATATATATATATATATATATATATATATATGTGTGTGTGTGTGTGTGTGTGTGTGTGTGTGTGTGTGTGTGTGTGTTTGTGTGTGTGTCTGCGCCCATACATATAAAGAAACAATACATACTTAAATCCTGCAAGTAATTTTATTTTCTATAAATTTTTATTGGCATCACATCCAATGAAGAAAAAATTAAAGCAATCATTAGGAGCTATTTTGCACAGTTATATGACAATAAATTTGATAATATAGGTGAAATGGATGAATATTTACAAAAATATAAATTGCCTAGATTAACAAAGGAGGACATAGAATACTTAAATAATCCCATCTCAGAAAAAGAAATTAAACAAGCCATTCATGAATTACCTAAGAAAAATTCCCCAGGGCTAGATGGATTCACAAGTGAATTCTATCAACATTTAAAGGACAATTAATTCTAATACTATACAAACTATTTGGCAAAATAAGCAAAGAAGGCCTACCAAATTCTTTTATTACATAAATATAGTGCTGATACCTAAGCCAGGAAAAGCAAAAACAGAAAGAAAATTAGACCAATCTCCTTAATGAACATTGATTCAAAAACCTTAAATAAAATACTAGCAGAGTCTACAACAATATATCACAAGAATCATTCACTTTGACCAGGTGAAATTTATACCAGGAATACAAGGCTAGTTTGATATTAGGTAAACTATCAGCATAATTGACTATATCAGTAATTAAACTAACAGAAATCACATGATTGTCTCAATAGATACAGAAAAAACCTTTGACAAAATACAACGCCCATTCCTATTAAAAACCCTAGAAGCATAGGAATAAGAGGGCCTTTCCTTAAAATAATAAGTAATATTTATTTAAAACTATGAGCATGTATCATCTGCAATGAGGTTAAATTAGAAGCCTTCTGAATAAGATAGCAAGGATACCCTATATCACTATTATTTAATATTGTGGTAGAAGTGTTAGTTTTATCAATTAGAGAAGAAAAAGAAATTGAAGGGATTAAAGCAGGCAGTAAGAAAACTAAACTATCACTCTTTGCAGATGTTATGATGCTATTCTTAGAGAATCTTAGAAAAACAACTAAAATATAGTTGAAATAATAACTTTAGCAAAGTTGCAGGATATAAGATAAACCCACATAAAATCATCAGCATCTCTACATTTCCAACAAAGTCCAGCAGCAAGAGTTAGAAAGAGAAACTCCATGTAAAATTACTCTACAATACAAAATTTTGGGGAATCTATTTGCCAAGACAAATGCAGGGGTTATATGAACACAATTACAAAATACTTTTCATACAAAGTTGAATCTAAACAATTGGAAAAACTCATTAATTGCTTATGGGTAGGCTGAACTATTTTATTAAAAATGACAATCCTGCCTAAATTAATTTACTTATTCAGTGCCATACTAATTAAACTACCAAAAAACTACTTTATAGAACTAGAAAAAACATTAACAAAATTCATCTGAAGAATAAAAGCTCAAGAATATCAAGGGAACTAATTAAAAAATGTAAAGGACAGTGGCCTAGCAATACCAGATCTTAAACAGCAATATAAGCAGTGGTCATCAAAACAATATGATACTGGTTAAAAAATAGAAGGTTGGATCAATGGAATAGATTAGGGGTAAATAACCTTAGCATTCTAATGTTTGATAAACCCAACAATCCCAACAATTGGGATAATAACTCACTATCTGACAAAAATTGCTGGGAAAATTGAAAAACAATATTGCAAAAATTAGGTTTAGATATCCCACACAGTATACCAAGATAAGATCAAAAGGAGTATATGATTTAGATATAAAAAGTGACAGAAGTAAATTAGGGGAACATAGAATAATTTACCTGTCAGATCTGTGGAGAAGGGAAGAATTTATGACCAAACAAGAAATAGAGAACATTACAAGATACAAAATCAATAATTTTGATTATATTAAATTAAGAAGATTTTGTACAAAAAAACCAATGCAACCAAGATTAGAAGGGAAATAAACTGGGAGAAAAAAAAATTTTTAAACCCTTGTACTTCGGTGTATTGTCTCATAGGTGGAAGATTGGTAAGGGTGGGCAATGGGGGTCAAGTGACTTGCCCAGGGTCACACAGCTGGGAAGTGGCTGAGGCCGGGTTTGAACCTAGGACCTCCTGTCTCTAGGCCTGACTCTCACTCCACTGAGCTACCCAGCTGCCCCCTGGGAGAAAATTTTATAACAAATTTCTCTGATAAAGGTCTCATTTCTCAAATATATAAAGAACTAAGTCAAATTTATAAAAATACAAGTCATTCCCCCAATTGATAAAAAGTCAAAGGATATGAAGAGGCAGTTTTCAGATGAAGAAATCAAAGCAATCAATAATCATATGAAAAAATATTCTAAATCACTCTTGATTAGAGAAATGCAAATTAAATTTTTTTATTGTTAAATATAATTTTGATATTTTGATTGAATGATACAGCCTCAACTCACAACTAACTCCTCCATAACACTTGTCAATTAACTAATTGATTGATTGAATGGATTAAATACTTAGAATAAAGAGGACTACAATCTCAGGTGTCTGCTTGGAGTTAAGAGTATATCACATGGGATACTTAAATGGCTGGGTGAATAGAGTGTTGGGCCTGGAGTCAGGAGGTCCTGGGTTCCAATCTGGACTCAGTCATTTCCTAGCTGTGTGACCCTGGGCAAGTCCCTTAACCCCAATTGACTTGCCCTTACTGCTCTTCTGCCTTGGAACTGATATTTAGTATTGATTCTAAGACATAAGGCAAGAATTTTTGTTTGTTTTTTAAGAGTAGATCTGTGTAAAGGATATAAATAATTTTTTCCTTCTTTCTTTTTAACTGTTCAGAATTAGTTTTTCAAGTGTTCTCTTTGGAACGGAAATATCTGTAGTTGATTGTGACTCACAAAGCAAGTTTTTGAATGTCACAACCTGTAGTAAGTCAACTACTTTTGAGAGATCCATGAGAGAGAGGAGAAATGGTTACACCCATTTCCAGGCCCCCAACTTAGAATTCATCCACAGCAGAAGCTGCAAACTTCAAACTTATCAAGATTGTAGTCCTCATTAAGAAAGGAAAATCAAGCCAAGTGTGAAGGAAAGCAGTGTAGTAATTATAGAGTTATGAAGATTTAAAAGCTATGTGCCTGAGCAGGCAGAGCTGGACATGTTTCCTTCAGGTTCAGAAGCTGCTGCAATTAGACTTCGTTGCCTGCCTAAAAGGGCTTAGGGGCAGCAAATCACTGAATTAGAACTCCCCATTACTTTGATTAATTAGCAGTGGAAAAATGGGACCTAGAAAAAGCTGTCCTTATTTTGGAGTGCTTCTAATTTTTCCCCCTCCATCCTTTCCTGCGTTGTTTTTATTTCCTTCAATTTCTCTGAAGGATCAGGACAAATGGAGAAATAGAAAAGAACTCTGAAAACTTGAATTAAGATGAGAATGGAAAATAATTCAGAAACTTACTGATGTCTATAAAGCAATAATGCTGCTAACTGTTAGGTAATAACTTGTTACTTTCTTCTTCTTGGTCTGTTAAATATTAACAATATAACCACATGTTGGTGAATCTAACAAGGAAAACAGGACAAAATAATTTAATGAGTTTCGAAATAAGATAAAGTTATCTTTGGGAGATTAGTGTCACATTCATTCAATTGTATAACATAAACATTTATTATTAGGCAACTATTATATTCAAAAATACTGTTCTAAGTTCTTGGGGAAATGTTATTCAGTCATTTCAGACCCTTCATGACCCCATATGGGGTTTCCTTGGCAAAGATACTGGTTTGCAATTTCCTTCTCCAGTTCATTTTACAGATGAGGAAACTGAGGCAAATGAAGTTAATTAACTTGCCCAGGGTTACACAGCTAGTAAGTATCTGATGCTGGATTTGAACTCAGGTCTTTTTGACTTTAAGCCCAGCATTTTGCTATCTATCTATTTTGCCACCCACTTAGGAAAACAAAAAGTTTATATAAAACCATAAGGGTCTTTTAGCAGTGGTCTGGGTGTTCCTGGCACACTCTGGAAAGGATACTGCTTGAGGAAAAAGGGGCGACCAGGAAGTACACTTGGCCTATGATCTTATACCTATGCGCAAGACACACTTCCTACCCTCATGGTGCTTACAATCTACTTGGAGGTTAAGATGACTACAAAGCTAATTGGTTCAAAGTAATATATAACAGCCCTATTAGAGAAGTGAGAGACAAAATGCTATGGAGGTTCATAGAGAAAGAAAAAGAAGATGAGAGATCAAGGAAGACTTCATAAAGAAGGGAGGCATTTGAGTTGAACTTTAAAGGATGACTAGGAATTGAACAGACCAGGAGAAAAAAGGACATTCCAAACATTGTGAATGGCATGAATAAAGATATGAAGGCAGCAAAATTTAGAATGATTTTAGAGGAATACTCCAATATGACCAGAGTATAAAGGGGCAAAAAGAGAAATCATGTGAGATAAGAGGCACTGGGTTTTTTATATATCAGCAAAATAATGAGAACTTTATTTGACTGGCATTAGGATATCTTTGAAAAGAGAACTGAAATAGTCTTAGAATAAGAAAGATTATCCAAACAATGGTGGGAAGAATGGAAGAGAAGAGCTAAAGACTCACTGAGCATGCTGTTAGAATGCTATTGTAATTTTCTGGGCAGGTAGGACAATAGTAGTAGGGAAGGAAAAGGGAATAAGTACTGACATAGTACCTATTGTGTTCAAGACACTGTGCTCCATACCTTTAGAAAAATTCTATTTTGTTTGATCTTTACAATAACCCTATGAGGTAGGACTATTATTACTCTCATTTTATAGTTGATGAAACTTAAGTAAAAAGAAGTTAATTAACTTGCCCAGGGTCACACAGTGAGTGCCTGAGGTCAAATTTGAACTCAGATCTGCCTGACTCCAGACCCAGTGCTCTATCCTCTATATCGGATTTGGAATCAGAAGACCTATTTTGGGGCCCATCATCCTCCCCACCTTCAACAGCAACCACTTAATAATTGTCATGATAAACCCAGGTGAATGATAAACCCAGGAGCTCCAGGAATGACAGCAACCTTCAGACCACTGGTTTTACAGCTCAACCATTATATAAAAAAGTTAATACAACCCAAAAAAGAAAGTTCTTGCCAACAAAATCTTTGACACTGTCAAATAGTTTAACATCTGTAATCAATATGGTTTTTGCAATGGAAATATTTTTATTATTTTTAAAACCCTTACCTCCTATCTTAGAATGAATGTCGTGTATTGGTTCCAAGACAAAAGAACAGTAAGAGCTAGGCAATAGGGGTTAAATGACTTGCCCAGGGTCATACAGGTAGGAAAATGTCTGAGGTCAGATTTGAACTCAGGACCTCCCATCTCTAGGCTTGGCCCTCAATCCACTGAGTTACCTAGCTTCCCTCTATCAATACAAATATTATTAAAGAAAGCACATTATTAATTTTATTTAATTTATAAATATATATGTTTTATATATTTATATATAATAATATAAATCTGTATTTCTATAGAGATTGATGTTATTATGTATTAATCCTCCTCTTCAACTCTGTATTCAGCTTAGTGTCTATCCATTCCAAATAATGTTACCCAAGTTCTATAGGGTGTTCCTCCAAATGCATATAGAAATCTGGGCAACAGACAGTATTCATCTTCTTAGTCTTTCCTTATGGATGGATAGACCGAACTCCTTTGAGTAATTACAGATCTTTTCCAAGCTGTTGTTTAATATTTCAGGTCTTGATGCAATCAGCACAGCATTATCAGACAATAGCATCTGGAGGACCTCATCCACAGGGATTCTCTTTTTGACTTGGATATTATATTAGATCTTCTATATCACTGTTCTTCCTTTGGGGAGCATATAGTTAATAGTCTAATGCCTTTGTCTAATGCCTAATGTCTAATGTCTTGTCCAGAGTCCATGAATGATGCATTTGCATTGAAATAGTCAAATCCACCAATGTGTTCACTTTTAATAATCAATGGTCATAATAATCTCAAAATAAGAGTATTTAATGAAATGACTTATAATAAAAAATAACAACAAAATATTTCTCACGCAAACCTAGGGCTCACATCTAATCAACAACTGACTCTTTTAAAAAAACACTTATGAATAGAATTTATTTCAGGTATCTTAGCCCATCCCTACCCTAACCACAAAAGGCATCATTTGGAAAATAGATATGTATATATAGATTATGTCATTCATGTTTCTACTTTCCAATTCATTCTTGATAGGTGAATATTCACAAGTTGTTCTTCAAATATTAAATCTGTAGCTGCATACAATATTCTCTTGGTCCTACTCATTTTACTCTTAATTATCTCATGTAGTTCTTTTCAAGTTTTTTTATAATTAATTTCTCATGGTTTCTTAAAGTTAGTAGTAGTTTTCTATCACAATCACATATCATGATTTATTTAGCCATTCTCCATTTGATGGGCATCCCCTCACTTTCCAATTCTTTACCACCACAAAGAGAGCTGCTATAAATATTTTGGAATATATAGGTTCTTTTCCTTTTCCTTTGATCTCCTTGGGAAATAGGCTCATTGGGTCTAAAAATAAACATAGTTTTATATTCTCTGATGAAAGCAAATGGTTCTTGAGGAGTAAGGCACACTAGGCTGTCTATCATTTACCGAGTCATCTATTGTCCACTGAGCCACTGGATTTATTCAGTATGCTCCTATCACTCTTCACTTCTTCCCTTCACTAGGCATGGCTTATTTTTTCAAAGTTTGGCAAAAAAGATGGAAAAGGCCCACAATATTTTCCCTTTGCCCCTTGTGATGTTCATTAACTTATAATTTTATTTTTGGTGGTATACAAGATTCCAAATTAATTGCCATGCCTGTCATTGTTTAATAACACTTTCTTACTTACTCCTACTTTTCTAAATTAGGTCCAAGCCCCCAAATCAGCTTCCACTGATCAAACAGTCTTTCTCCAAACAGAAAATACTCTTGTTCTCTTCATTTCCTTTATACACATAAACAATAAGAAAAATATAGTTTAAATATGTTGGCAATTACTTCTATGATAGCAAATAGCTTATAATTCAAAGTATCTTTTTAAAAATAAAAACTAAGCTTTCTTAGCCTGTGAAAGAGCAAAGATGTTAAGGTGAGCAAATAACCCACAGGGACATCTGGCTGATGGTACATCCCTAGGTGCAGCAGCGAATAGGACACTGGTCTGGGAATCAGGAAGACTCTTCTTTGTGAGTTCAAATCTGGTCACACTAGCTGTGTGACCCTAGAACAAGTCACTTAACCTTAGTTGCCTCAGTTCCTCATCTATAAAATGATAAAGAAATGGCAAGCCATTCCAGTATCTTTGCCAAGAAAACCACAAATGGTGTCATGAAGAATGGGGCATGAATGAACACATCCCTATTAGTCCTACTTCTGGGGAGACTAAGGCTATGGGATCATAGCTGGGAGGTGCAGTAGAATTAACATCAGCTAATTGTCTACACTACATTCAGAAACTTAGAAGTTGGGGGAGGGGGAAGGGGAGCTACCATGTTGCCTAAGAAAAAGAAATCAAACCATATCAGAAGAAGAAGAGATCTAACCTTCTGTGCTGATCAGCAGTAGGATTTTAGGCTCATGACTGTCCACTATACTTACAGCATGGACAAGACAGGGGCGACCTTGTCTCATAGAGAGGGGAGAGGGGAAAGGAGATGGAGAGAGAATGTATCTCTCCAAATGGTGTTAGGTAGGCTTCTTCTGTATGTACTTTACATATGTTCTCCATTCTTCCTCTTGTTTATGTTTGCTGCTGCTTTTTCTTCTGATCGCTTAGCTATCTCACCATCAAGTTTCCTTTATCCTACCCATCAGCTCTTTTTCTAAGGATGGGTGTAAAATGAGTTTGGGACTCAAGATCAGTCCATTCTACCTGTAACACTAGGGGTCAGCCATCTTGGCAAATGACTAAACCAGGTTGAGGGTAACCAACAGACCTCATATCCATTAGTAAGTTAGGGAAATGTCTATCTTCTTGTGGAATTGTGTGGATGAGAACAATTTATTCCAAAGACTATGAAGGAGGCTGAAGCAGACACTGGAGAGTTCAGAGATTGGTCAGATATTGAAAATGCTAAAATAATTCACTGTGTCTGGGACTATCACCAGTTATCTTGACTTTTGTCTTACTAGTGGACTTGGATTACTGGAAGAGAGAATGAGGCTGATGACTTTGTGCAACTCTGCCTCACTTAAATCTAATTCATGGGCATGTCAAGATTTCACCCTGTGATGTCATTGGTCCTCTTCCAAAACAAAGGCCAAATAACCACCACATCTTGAATCATTGACCCTTATGGGTGTGGCCAAAGGGTAAGTTACATTCAAATACACACAGTATCCGTGGGAAGAGTGGACACATAAGGAGGAAACACAGTGAAAAGTACATCCCACATGTCAAAACATGCATGGCCCGGGTACACACATGGGGAACACATGTGATTATGAAATGTACATAGAGAGGCAACTCATGCCTTTCATTTCTAGATATCATCAAGTTACTCTTTCTCATCCTACTCTGTGCTGGTCTCATAGTCTCCACAGATTGCCAATAGATGCTGCTATGTTCGTGACTGCTCAGCTGTTGTCTCTTCTACCTACAGCTTCTCATTCAATTGAAATCTTTGGCTATCTTTTCTCATGGGCACTACCCTTTCATCTTAAGTACCTGGAAAGAAGAAGCAGGAGAGAGAAAAAGAACTGGGAATGAGAATTGTGGCTGGAGAGCCAAAAGTCTGCTATGGTCATTGATACTGTGGAGTAAGCCTAAAGGCTTATAGTGGTCTACCTTAGCCTTTGTGACATGAAACACTTATTGTGATATCTGGATGTTGCCTGTTCCTTATGAGAAATGAGGAAATAAACAAAAGGATTGTTTTTTTTTAATTTTTAAATGAATTTTTGTTGATGTCCTTTGTTTTTATATCACAAAAATTTCTGCCAATGTTCTTCTCTTCTCCCCTCCTCCTTCCTCCTAAGTAATTTATTCTGTTACCTGTACTTTGCTTGGGTACAGTTGATAATAGTGCAAGCCCTGGAGTCGAGAAGACTTTTCTTCATTAATTCAAATCTGGCCTCAGACACTTAACTCCCTGTGTGACTTTAAGCCAGTCACTTAATGCTATTGTCTTAGTTTCTTCATCTGTAAAATGAGCTGGAGAAGGAAATGACAAACTCAAGGTCACAAAGAGGTGGACATGACTGAAAAATGACTGGGTATACTTTGCTTGGTAGCTATATTATTTTATCTTTTTGCATCCTCTGGGATGCTAGCAAAGCAAATTGCTCATATCTAGAGTTTTTGGTAGAAATGTTCAAATGTATCTCTTTTATTGAACATCAATCTTTTTTCATTAATGATTAGACTCAGGTTTTCAGAGTATGTCACCTTGGTTTGTACATTGAGCTCTTTGACTCTTCAGAATTTTTCCATTCCCTTTGGTGGTTTCTGGTGAGTGCAGAATAATTTTGTGTTATTTGAAATTTCTCTCCTTTATATATAAATGCTATCCTGATAATTTACAGAATTTGTTGTCTGTGATTGGAATGGTTAAATTTAACTATTGTGTGTTTTAGGTTTGGAGCAGAGGTTCTTTTGTTTGTTTCTTTGTTTTTCCAGAAAGTGACCTGTGGCTTCCTCCAAATGGTACCTTGTTTTCTGTATTCAGATGTTCTGGACAGTTTTCTTTATATTATTTCTTGTATTATTATGTTTAGATTTGGAGACTTCTGCTCTACCAGGAAACCATAATATGAAAGTTACCTCTATACATTCTGTCTTTGAGATCAGTATGCATTGCTTGTATGAAGATCACATATTCTTTTAAAAAATCTCTCTATTTTATCTTTAATATATAGAACATAATATAATATTTAACATAACAATAATGTAACACATATGATTTATTGTGAACATGAAACAAATGATAATAAATATGCTTATCCAAGAGAAACAAATTCTCACATTAGGTATGTTAAAAAAATCCATCTAATTCTTTTTCCCCCTTTACTTCCACCCTTTCCTCCTCCCCAAGAAGGTAGGTAATATGATCTTGGTTGTATATATATTATCATATAATAAATATTTCCCTGCTAATCATGTGATCAAACAAGACACATATTGCATACACTAGAAAAAAATTCATAGAGGAAATAAAATGAAGAATGACATATTTCAATCTGCATTCAAATACCATTTGTTCTTTCAATGGTGGTGTATATTCTTCTTCATCATGAGTCCCTTGGAGTTATCCTGAATACTTGACTTATTGATAATATATTCTTTTAACATTATTCTTTTTTGCATCTCTTCTTCCAGATTGTCCTTCACTTCTGAATTATTATTATTAATTATTATTATTAATTATTTGTTCTATTATTATATTATATATTATATATATTATTATATATTATATGTATTATTAATTAATTGTTCTCTCTCTGACTTCTTTGTATAGACTTGCCACCATGCATTCGAGTTTGTTTGTTCTTTTACTAATTATTTTTGTTGCATAGGCCATAAGTACAACTTTCTTATTTTTGCTTAGATATTGAACAATTTGGAACTCTCTTGTTATGACTCCATGATCTCTTGGGAATTTGAAGGGTCCTCCGACTCATCAGGTATTGATAGAGGGTGTTTTGTTTTTTTTTGTCATATTGATTCAGAATGTTTGGTCTTACTTAGATGTTCTGTTGGACATCTTTCCTTGTTCATTAATATGTTCCCCATAAATTTATCTAATTGTGCCCAACATTTTAAACCATTTTCTTCCTCTCGTGCATAATTCTATGGTGGGGAGTTTTGAGCATTTGTGAAAATTAGAGAAAATATATCATAATGGCCACATAGTCTGCAAGTCCTCTGCAAAAGTTTATCTTTTCCTTGCTTTACATTTGTCTGCTGTTTAATTGGCAACCAAAATGATTTCTCCCTTTGTAATATCTTGTTTTTTTAAGTATTCTTATCTTATTTACTTTTCATCAAAAACAAACAAATAAAACCTGTGACTTATGTAGACAATCACATTTCTTTGTATATTCTGGCATGGTCATTTTGCACAAATGTGGGAAATATTGGCTAGTCTAACTACCCTAAAGGAAACTGACTTAAAAATACTCTTCTTATTTTGGGGCTATGATTCCATTTTCTAATTAATGGTTAGAAGAGAGAAATCTCATATATAAACATAAGAACAAAATAGCTATGTTGGTTTATTTTTGGATTTTATTAACAATTCTATGTATTTCCCAAAGAGCAAAGAGAGAAAATTCCATGAGAATCTAGGGCCTTGTCTCTGAACATGGCAAGTCTACTGATTGTTAATACAGGGAATGAATCTCCAACCAGACTCTAGAGAAGAATGGAGTGAAGAAAGGAGAAGGGGGAACAAACATGATAGATAACTTTTGAATTAATAGATCTCTATTCCTGCTATGAAGAAAGGAGAGAAAAAAAATTAGAGCAGAAGGTGATGGCCAAAAGGGAAGGCCTTTAATAGGTACAAATAAGCATAGTCTGAGTAGATTTCGTACTTGAACCATTTTTTATGATGGAGAGGGAAAAGTGAGAAACAAGTTGCCACTTGGGCAACTTTAATGCTTCATAGTAAAACCTAGAAGTTGGATGAATACTACTTATATCTCCCAATTTTTTATATCTATAAAGTCTAGACTATAAACTGTGTCATGGTTTATATATTTTTCTTTTTTATAATTATACTTTATTTTAATACTCATTTTTTAAAAATTTGAGTTCCATTTTTTCCTCCTTCCAGCCCTTTTCTTTTTTCTTTTTTTTCTTTTTTTAAACATTTATTAATATTTGTTTTTAACATAGTTACATGATTCATGCTCCTACTTTCCTCTTCACCCCCCCATACCGCCCCCCCCATAGCCGACGCACATTTCCATTGGTTTTATCATGTGTCCTTGATCAAAACCTATTTCCAAATTGTTGTTAGTTGCATTGGTATGGTGGTTTCGAGTCTACATCCCCAATCATGTCCACCCCAACCCATGCGTTTAAGCAGTTGTTTTTCTTATATGTTTCCTCTCCTGCAGTCCTTCCTCTGAATGTGGGTAGCATTCCTTTCCATATATCCCTCAGAATTGTCCTGGGTCATTGTATTGCTGCTGGTACAGAGGTCCATTACATTCAATTTTACCATAGTATATCAGTCTCTGTGTACAGTGTTCTTCTGGCTCTGCTCCTTTCGCTCTGCATCAGTTCCTGGAGGTCTTTCCAGTTCACCTGGAACTCCTCCAGTTTGTTATTCCTTTGAGCGCAATAGTATTCCATCACCAGCATATACCACAGTTTGTTCAGCCATTCCCCAATTGAAGGACATACCCTCCTTTTCCAGTTCTTTGCCACCACAAAAAACACAGCTATAAATATTTTCGTACAAGTCTGTTTATCTATGATCTCTTTGGGGTACAAACCCAACAATGGTATGGTTGGATCAAAGGGCAGGCATTTTTTTTTATAGCCCTTTGAGCATAGTTCCAAATTGCCAGCCAGAAAGGTTGTATCAGTTCACAACTCCACCAGCAATGCATTAATGTCCCAATTTTGCCACATCCCCTCCAGCATTCATTACTCTCCCCTTCTTTCATTTTAGCCAATCTGCTAGGTGTGAGGTGATACTTCAGAGTTGTTTTGATTTGCATTTATCTAATTATTAGAGATTTAGAACACTTTCTCATGTGCTTATTGATACTTTT
>NC_058132.1:453558389-453575231 GCF_016433145.1 Gracilinanus agilis
ATTTTTTCTTAGGGAGTTCTTTGATGGCTTGTTCAATTTCTTTTTCTTATATGGGATTATTTAGGTATTCTATTTCTTCTGCTGTTAATCTAGGCAATTTATATTTTTGTAAATATTCATCCATATCTCCTAAATTGTTATATTTATTGCCATATAATTGGGCAAAATAGTTTTTAATGATTGCCTTAATTTCCCCTTCATTAGAGGTGAGGTCTCCCTTTTCATCTTTGATACTGTCAATTTGATTTTCTTCTTTCCTTTTTTTTATTAGATTGACCAGTACTTTGTCTATTTTATCTGTTTTTTCAAAATACCAGCTTCTAGTCTTATTTATTAATTCAATAGTTCTTTTACTTTCGATTTTATTAATTTCTCCCTTGATTTTTAGTATTTCTAATTTAGTTTTCATCTGGGGATTTTTAATTGGCTCTTTTTCTAATTTTTTGAGTTGCATGCCCAATTCATTAATCTCTGTCCTCTTTAATTTGTTAATATATGCACTCAAGGATATAAATATCCCCCTGAGTACTGTCTTGGCTGCATCCCACAGAGTTTGGTAGGATGTCTCATCATTGTTATTTTGTTCAATGAAATTGTTGATTGTTTCTATGATTCCTTCTTTGACAAATAGGTTTTGGAGAATCATATTATTTAATTTCCAATTAGTTTTTGATTTTCCTGTCCAGGTGCCCTTACTAATTATTATCTTTATTGCATTATGATCTGAGAAGGTTACATTTATTATTTCTGCTCTTTTGCATTTGTTTGCAATATTTCTATGCCCTATTACATGGTCAATCTTTGTGAATGTGCCATGTGCAGCTGAGAAGAAGGTGTATTCCTTTTTGTCCCTCTTTATTTTTCTCCACATATCAATTAAATCTAACTTTTCTAGGACTTCATTCACCTCTCTTACCTCTTTCTTATTTATTTTTTGGTTTGGTTTATCTAGATCTGAAAGAGGAATATTTAGATCTCCCACTATTATGGTTTTACTATGTATTTCCTTCTTGAACTCTTCCAGTTTCTCCTTTATGAATTTGGATGCTATGCCACTTGGTGCATACATATTGAGCAGTGTTATTTCCTCATTGTTTATACTGCCTTTAATCAGGATGTAATGTCCTTCCCTGTCTTTTTTAATCATATCTATTTTTACTTTGGCTTTATCAGAAATCACAATTGCCACTTCTGCCTTCTTTTTCTCATTTGATGCCCAAAAGATTTTGCTCAAACCCTGAACCTTAAACTTGTGTATGTCCACCCGCCTCATATGTGTTTCTTGTAGACAACATATGGTAGGGTTTTGGTTTCTAATGCACTCTGCTATTTGCTTCCATTTTATTAGTGAGTTCATCCCATTCATATTCAGAGTTATAATTATCAGTTGTGCATTTGCTGACATTTTCATATCCTCCCCTATTCCTACCCCTTCTTCTGAAACCATTTCCTTTTAAACCAGTGATTTGCTTTAAGCAGGTATCCCTTATCCCCTCCCTTGATTAACTTCCCTTTCTACCCCCTCCCTTATTATTCTCCTTTTTTTATTTTTAAAAGCCTAATAAATTCCCTCCCCCTTCTTCTCCCCTCCCTTTTTTGACCTCCTCACTCCCCTGCTCCCCTTGGTTTATCCCTTCTGACTTTCTCAGTAGGGTTAAATACAGTTTTTTATCCAAATGGATAAAAAGCTATTCTTCCCTCTTTGGGTTGATTACACTGAGAGTAAGGTTTAAATATTACCTCTTAATACTCTCTTCCTCTCCTTCTTATAATAGTATTTGTCCCCTCTCCTTTCCATGCCCTCTTTGTGTGTAATATAATATCCTATTTTTCTTATTCACTCAAGTTTCTCTTGGTGTCCCCTACTATTCAACCCCCTCTTTCCCACCCCCCCATATCATCTTAGACCATTTAGTATTCCACCCTCTCCCTATGAATTATTCTTCTGATTACTATAGTAGTGAATACTATAATAGTGAATAGAGTTCACTACAGAGAATTATACATAGCATTTCTCCACATAGGAATACAGATAATTAGATCTTACTGAGGCCCGTAAAAAGGCAAATTTAAAAATTATGAGTTTTCTTTCTTTCCCTTCTGTTTCTTATTTACCTTTTCATGTTTCTCTTGATTTTTGTAACTGGATATCAAACTTTCCATTTAGTCCTGGTCTTTTCTGTGCAAATACTTGGAAATCTTCAATTTTGTTGAATGCACATACTTTCCCCTGGAAGTAAAAAGTCAGTTTTGATGGGTAGTTTATCCGTGGCTGAAAGTCCAGCTCTCTTGCCTTTCTGAATATTATATTCCAAGCCTTGTGGTCTTTTAGCGTGGAGGCTGCCAGATCCTGTGTGATCCTGATTGGTGCTCCTTGATATTTGAATTGTCTCTTTCTGGCTTCTTGTAAGATTTTTTCTCTTATTTGAAAGCTCTTGAATTTGGCTATTATATCCCTTGGTGTTGCCCTTTCTTGGTCTAGTGTAGAGGGTGATCTATGGATCCTTTCAATGTCTATATTGCCCTCTTGTTGTAGAACTTCAGGACAATTTTGCTGAATAATTTCTTTAAGTATGGAGTCCAAGTTTCTATTAATTTCTGCTTTTTCTGGAAGACGAATGATTCTCAAATTGTCTCTTCTAGACCGGTTTTCTTGGTCTGTCACTTTCTCATTGAGATATTTCATGTTTCCTTCTATTTTATCCATCCTTTGACTTTGTTTTATTTGTTCTTTTTGTCTTGAGAGATCATTAGCTTATAATTGCTCAATTCTAGCCTTTTGGGACTGGTTTTCGGCTATAATCTTTTGGTTTTCGGCTATGATCTTTTGGTTTTCCTTTTCAATCTGGTCATTTCTGGTGTTCAATTTGCTTATCAGTTCATTTGATTTCTCAGCCTCACTTTCCAATTGCAAAATTCTGCCTTTTAAACTGTTATTTTCTTGCCTGATTTCCTTTTGAGCTATTTCCCATTTCTCTAGCCAAATCTTTTCCAACGTTTTCGTCATCTCATATTTGAACTCTTCAAAAGCTTGTGACCAGTTTTCATTATTTTTGGAGGGTCCGGATGCTTCTTTGTTCTCCTCTTCTGTTTGCTCAGTTGTCTGGATTTTCTCTGTGTAAAAGTTGTCAAGTGTTAAAGATTTCTTCTTCTTGTTGTTAATCTTTTTCTTTTGGCCTTCCTGATTCTGGGTTGCCATTGTTAGCCCAGCCTGTTCTAAGGTTTATCCTCACGCTGACTCAAGTCTGTTTTTTCTCAAGGTCAAGCCCCCTGGTGAACCCCCTTGCTTGATCCCCTGCTGGAGGCTCCTTTACAAGTCTCAGGGCGCTACTTCCACAGTTGTATACCCGTCTGCACTGGTTCCCCACTCAGAGTTTTAGAGCCTTCGCTCACACAAGCCTGTGTGCACCTGTGCTCGCGCCTGCACTCTGTGTCCGCGCTCAAAGTCCGTGCACATTCTTTAGCCTTTTGGGGTCCTAAGTCTTGCTGCTCTCAGGAACAGGCCCTGGAGCTGCCAATGACTCAATGGGTGCCCCAAACTTGCTCTATTTCTCTTGAGCTGGCTTTGGTGTTGTAGGTGGTGTGGTGTGGGGGGGGGGTAAGGGGGGTTTGCTCAGCCCGCGATTTAGTGAGAGCTGTTTCACCCCTTTATAGCATGGAAATGCCCCAATTCCACGTACCTTCCACACTGTGCCCTGTTGTGGGATCCCTCCGTTCGTCTGGATTTGTTTTTATGTCCCCTTGAGGAGTCCTTTATGTTTCGGTTAGGAGAGGTTAAGCGCTGCTTTTTACTCTGCCGCCATTTTAACCAGAAAACCAGCCCTTTTCTTTTTTGAGAAAGGTATGATATCACTTAAACAACTATGTATGTAAATGTGAAATTATGTAAAACATTACCATATTAGCCATTTTGCAAAAAAAGAAAAAAAGTTAAAATAAAGTGAAATAAGTATACTTCAATGTGCCCTCGGAATATATCAGCTCTCTCTGGAAAGTATTTTTCATCATGACTACTTTGGCATTATCTTGGATCATTGTATTGATTAGAGTAGCTATATTTTCTCCATTGACCACCTTTACAATATTGCTGTTACTGTGTACAATGATCTCTTAGTTGTCCTCACTTCACTCTGTATCAGTTCATATAAGTCTTCCCAGGTTTTTCTGAAGCCACTAACCTCATCATTTCTTATAGCATAATATGGGTTATGGATTTTAATTGTTCAGTATTTACTAAATAACTCTGGGGCACTGGCTTTTCAACTTTTGAAACCTAAACCTATTTCATTCTCTCATGTTGATGAGTAGATACATTCTAGTATTTTCATATGCAGATACAGTCAACCCAAAACTTCAACAAGGCTTTGAGGCATCATACCCTTATACACTCACATTCTAAGATCATCGAGTTAGTATTGAAGGGCACCTTTGAAGTCATCTAGTCCAACTTTCCATTGAGGTGAAGTGTCTTGCTCAAGGCCATACAAGTATTGAGTAGTGTATCTTGGGTTTGAACCCAGTTCTTTCTACTCTCAAACTAATATTCATTAATTTTGTAGGTGACACAATTATGCCTGTATGTGTTGATTTGATTGATGTACAAATCTTCAATAAAAACTTTTTCTTGACTCGGAAGGAAGGAGAGAAGGAACAAACAAACAAAAGAAGAAAAGGAAGGAAGAAAGGAAGAAAGAAAAGACAAGAAAGGAAGAATCCATTAGGATGGATTGGATTTCAGGGTTTTGTTTGGGAGTTTTTTATCTTTTAAAGAATTATGAACTTGACAAATATTAATAAACACAATCATTTCCATGTAAAAAGTTATGAAATACATTTTTAAATGAAAATGTGAGTCTCTATTATGTACAGCTTGTTTTTAAAGTGTATGATACCTTTATCACAGTAATCCTATACTGAACTGTGAATCTATGTCTCTAAACTTCTTTCTGCTCTTGCTAATAGAGTTTTAAAATATTGCATTGATGCTTTTGGTGGGGGGGTATCACTATTACTACCATATTTCCTTCAAAACCTCTCCCACTCCATTAAAAAAATAATGCCCTTCCTGTAGCAAATAAAGAGACAAGCAAAACAGATCCACTCATTGGTCATGTCTAAAAATGAGGTGTCATTCAGCACCTCTAGTCCAATGCTTCTGTCTCAGGAGGTGGGAGATAGAATAATGCTTAGTCTTTGGGAACTGTTGCTTTGATGCATTGCATTAATGGTTGCTCTAATAGTTTAGTAATCTTTTGAATATAATTCCAAATTGATTAGACAAATTCATAGCTCTGCCAATAGTGTATTAGTGTGTCTGTCCTCCCACAGCCCTACCAACAACTGTTAATTTCCTTTTTTGTCATTTTCAATAATTATTGTGGTGGATAGAATAGAATACAGAACCTCAGAGTTGTTTTAATTTGCATATCTTATTGTTGGTGCTTTGGAATATTTTTTTTCATATTGATGATAGCATGCATTTCTTTGAAAACTACCTATTCATATTCGTTGACTATTTGATCCATTGTGGAATGGAACCACTGAATTCTAGATCTGCTACTGTGTCTGGCTTCAAGTCCTTTGAATAAGATGCTCCTCCTAAATTAAGCTCATCACCTCTAATCTCATAAACAGGCTGCTAATTTAACCTTTGATTAATGCCACCTCCTTTAAGCCTTCTTTCACTTCCAATTGGAAGGCCAAAGAGTGGGGTATTAAACTCCTTACAATGCCTTCATTTAAAAGGACTCTAGAAACTGGACTTTTCCTCATTCTATTCTAAATCTGTTGCTCTGCCTACTTTCAACTTTAAGGTACAAGATGCATGATGATGGGCACACTTTCATCTTCCCCTACCCAACCCTCTTTCATGCATCTTTTTTGTGTCTTCCCCATTAGACTGTGAACTCCTGGAAGGCAAGGAATTCCTTCCTTCCTTCCTTCCTTCCTTCTTCCTTCCTTCCTCTTTCTTTCTTTCTTTCTTTCTTTCTTTCTTTCTTTCTTTCCTTCCTTCCTTCCTTCCTTCCTTCCTTCCTTCCTTCCTTCCTTCCTTCTTGTATAAGTAGGGTTTTTTGTTTCAGTCCTTTTTAGTCATGTCTGTCTCTTTGTGATCCCATTTGAGATCTTATTAAAGATGATGGAGTAGTTTACCTTTTACTTCTCCAGCTCATTGAGGAAACTGAGACAAACATGGTTAAGTGTCTTGCCCATGGTCACACAGCTAGTAAGTGCCTAAAGCCAGATTTGAACTCAGGAAGATGATTTTTTTTTACTCCATGCCCCAAAAGGTACTCTATCCACTGTACCACCGAGTTACCTAGAGTAGATGCTTAATAAATGTTTATTGATTTGTTTAGAATGGCTCTTGTTCATAATTTTTAATTAATTCTTCATGTAACTTAGATTAAAGATTAGTCTTTATCTGAGAAGTTTGATGCAAATATTATAGTCATTTAAGCCCCTATAATTTTAAAAATATTAATTTTATTTGTATAAAACATTTAAATTTTTATGACTAAAATTATTCATTTTATATCTTGTAATTCTTTATATCAAGAACTCTTCCCTGATGCATAAAATCTCTTTCTCTGCTTTTGTAATTTACAACATTTTTATTTTTTTATTTCTAGATCTTTTATATTTCTAGATCTTGGATCTATTTAGAGTTTATTGGAGTATATGATGTAAGATACTTGTTTAACTCCAGTTTTGGTTTGACTGCTTTCCAGTTTTCCCTTTTATTTTTGTCAAATAATGAATCTTCATTCCAGTAATTGTGGCCATTGAATACTGCACCACCCTGTCTTCTTATTTTATATCTTATATACTTAGACTGTTCAACTTTTCTATTTTTAAAAAGTACTAAATAATATGATGATTATTCCTTTGTATGATACGTTAAGATCTGGTGTTGTTAGGCCTCCTTCTTTCCTACTTTTTTAATAATTTCCCATGAATTTCTTGACATTTTTGTTCATTTAGACAAATATTTTTTCTACTTTTATAAAATAACTCTTTGGGTTGTTTGATTGGCAAAGCAATGAATAAGTAAATTAATTTAGGTTGTATTATTGTTTTCATTTGAACAATTAATACCTCGAACTTGAACAATTAATACCTCTCCGATTATATGTCTTTATTTTCACAAAAAATATTTCATAATTGTAAGCATATGCAGATACCTCAGTTTTCCTCGATAATCCCTTGGAAAACAATCAGAGAAATTAGAAACTAATGAGTGGAGACAATTATTTCCATATGAATCAATCAATGTAAATACAATTAGTTCATTCTGAACACTCCAAAAACATACCAAAAACATTTTATAGGGAATAAATATAATGTTTAATACTAAAAACAATAATAAATATAAAATGAATATGAAAGACTAATGTAAAAAATAAGTGAACATTTAACATGACATTTACCTTTCTGAAAACTCTTCTTGATGTATGGAAGAAAGCGAGGAGGGGAGAGAGAGGTTATTGTTTGGAAGGGGAATCCCCCTCCATAAAGATCTTAGGTATCATGGCACTAGCTGGAAAAACTTTGGAAAGAAGACGACATGTAGAGGAGTTGAAACCTTGATTATATCCCTCTTCTTGGCTGAGATACTATAGGAGAATTTCTATTTGACTGAGATGAAATATCTGACTCCCAATGAGAGACCTCATTTATTTTGTATAGTCAGGTATGTATTCTCCTCTGTATGCTTTATCTGATTTTCATTTGCTATCTGTATGGATAAATGGATTTATTTGCTTTTCAATAGCATGTATTGCTTACTCTGAGCAGGAGACAGCATGGGTCACCCTTTGTTTTCACAAAATTAGCATCAAGGTCAATTAATTCCCAAGTGTGCCTTGGTAGATCCAACTCCCAAATATTTAGAAATTCTATGGTTTTCTTGAATGAAATTTTTCTTTCTCTTCTTGATGGTTTTTATTGGTTAGGACAAGGCCCTTGTTACAGTGCAATAGAGGTATTCTGGGAATCTTTCTCCCTAGGTGTTAGTAAAATGTAATACTTATCCTCATAAGGCAACCTGGAAAGTATATTGTGTGGGTGTTCAAAACAGCATCTGGTCTGTTTTTGTCCTTAAGCTTTTTCACTGTCTAGGTTGGATAAAAGCTACATAGATTATAATACAGGTACTTACTGAGAACACCTTTCCTTTAGGGCATGCTTCACAGGGCTTAAGAGCTTGTTATTAGTCAGTTGTTCCATGTAAACACAGTCAGACAGTACAACTCACTTTTCAAATGGAAAAAGGAGTAGACCCAGAAAGGTAATCATATTGGTTCAAGGTCAATAATACGATCTGATGAGAGAGCTGAAAATAGAGCTCCTGGCAAAGAAGCCTTGGGTTTTCAGCCCTTAGTTCCTATTGAGATGGTTGGCAGGAAATGTCCATTCAGGTTCTAGATTTTTTATAGGAGTTTTTCCTTAGGTTTAAAAATAATAATCATTGATTTTCCCCATATTATCTCATGGAAAGAGCTCTGAGCTAGGTGTTGGGACACCTGGCTGAATGTCCTACCCAGCTCTATCAGTTAAAATCTTGGGCAAATCATTTAATTCTTTTGTGAGTTTTTCCATTTTAAAAATAAGAATGCTAATAATAAATATGTCTAGACTGCTCAACAGGCTTCACAACTTTAAGAAGTTAGACCACTGCTTCCATCTTGTAGAATGGCCTACCCATGCAACTATTCTTTTCTCCCTGAAAAAAAAATTTTTTTTGCTGCCAGGTAAATGGGTATAAACACACACACACACACATACACACACACACATACACACACACACACACACACACACACACAATCCCCCCCTCCCCCCGGAGAATTCTGATTCTTGGCCTCAAGAACATGTTCTATAGGGAAGGTTACTAACATGGGATCCATTAACTTGTTTTTTTAATTTTAATAACTAATGCAATATAATTGGTTTTCTTCATAATCTTATGTATTCTATTTTCTGTATTAAAAAAGATTATTCGAAAAGAGGTTCATAGATTTCATCAATCTACCAAAGGGCTCGGTGAAGAAAAAGGCAAGAATTCCTGCTCTATATGAAATATAGCCCCAAACAAAAATCATCGAATGCCAATACATTGTTTAGATTTTAAAGCTATTCTTCTAAGTATAGCAAATAAATGCTCATTTATGCAATGGTGAATGTCAAATACTGACAATTAAAACTACTTGAAAGCCAATTGGTAGGGCCATTCAGAGGTAATGGGCATTATTGAAGTGTTTGATACCTTCTTTAATACCACTATGGCTCCCAGTGGTCTTCCCAACACTTGAAAGATTCAGTTAGCTTCCCTGCGGTCCTTATGAGTTATTCCCAGAAGGCCTCTGTTAAAAGAGAAATGCTTAGGAAGAGTAACACATTCAGCACCCACTAACAGATATGAGAGTACAAATCTTTTGCTACAATAGCATAGTTTATAGAGTGATAATATAGTAGCCATTTGCTTATCACATAGATTACTGTAGCAGATTCAGAGGGAAAGGTAGGTAGATTTTTATGAAAGACAAAGGAACGGTTCTGAACATGAAGCATCCCCCAATAAATGGACTGAGTTTGGGGATGGAGAGTGAATGGGTAAAGAGAAGAGCCTAAGAAGCCATGAAACAAAAGCAGCATGGTATAGTAGTAGTTGGAGCACTGAACTTAGAATTAAAAAGTTGTTGAGTCATTTCAGTCAGGTCTGACTCTTTATGACTCCATTTGGGATTTTTTGAGCAAAGATTTTTTCAGTGATTGGCCATTTCCTTCTCCACCTCATTCTATAGATAAGGAAACTAAGGCAAAGAGGGTTAAGTGACTTGCCCAGGATCACATAACTAGAAAATGTCTGAGGACAGATTTGAACTTAGGAAGACAAGTCTTCCTGACCAGACCTAGTGCTATTGTTTTTTTGTTTTTACCAGCCTTAGGTTTTTAATTAAATAGAAGAAAAACACATTTGAAATTCAGCACGTACCTACACAGAAATCCAAAGGAGAAGAACAACAGTGGGCAAAGGAGCCAAAGCATTGACTTTAGGTCTCACTAGTCACCAAGGAAACAGTTTGCAGGACAAAACCAGAGGCATAAGGATTAGGGGTGGAGATGTAACTGGGAGAGGAAATGGAATAGGGGAACAGATCCCTCTAGATCAGTCAAAGCAAGTGTTCCCACTCATTCAGGTTCAGGACTCTGACCTTAAGGAGCTCTTTGCCCCTACCTCCATGGCCAACTAGTGGCCAACCAACCAAGATGACTATGACATTGTACAAAGAGAAAACACTGGACCACCAGGCTACCCTGGAGTCAAGAAGACCTGGGTTCAAATCTGCTTTAGATACAAGCTTTGTGACCTTAGGAGAGTAACTGTACCACTATGTGCCTCTGTTTCCTTGTCTGTGTAAAAGAAGAGGTTGCACTCTATAGCCTCTAAGTTCTAAATGTATGATCATGTGACAAAAATAAATGATATCTATTTCAAAATTATGTCTAGGGCTGGGCCAAATCATTACCTGCCTTGCTAATAACATTTCCCCAAAATGATCCATACTCTTATGATTCTATTACTTATCCTTCCCTAAGCCAACTTCTTCGTCCTAGTCCCAATAAACCCCTCCCCTGCACATACAAAATGTTCCAGTGAATTAATTTCTACTACATTTTCATACTACCTGAAAAGTAAAATTTCCCTGGCAAGTCAACAGCTGGGCTCTCCCACCAGCCAAACAGAAAACAACAACAATTGTGACAGCTTATGTTTTTATAGTTTTAATGTTTAAGTTTTTTTTTAAACCCTTAACTTCTGTGTATTGACTTATAGGTGGAAGATTGGTAAGGGTAGGCAATGGGGGTCAAGTGACTTGCCCAGGGTCACACAGCTGGGAAGTGTCTGAGGCCGGATTTGAACCTAGGACCCCCTGTCTCTAGGCCTGGCTCTCAATCCACTGAGCTACCCAGCTACCCCAAATGTTTAAGTTTTACAGAGTGTTTTCACAGCTCTTGTCTCAACTGATTTTTCACAACTGCCCTAAAAGGTAGGCAATATAATAAGTATTATTATTCCCATTTTCCAGAGGGTGAAACATATTAGGAAGAAGACGGGACTTATGGTCAGTTATCCTGACTACAGATCCCCAGATGGAGCTTTGATTGCAAAAGTTATGGAAGAATACTAAGATAACAAAGGTATCACATGACACAGGGAAGAGAATATAAGACTTGAGTCAGACAAATAATAATAGTCAAGGATATATATATATATATATATCCTTCTGTATTAATTTTTTATTTGTTACAGGGCTAGGCAATGAGGGTTAAGTGACTTGCCCAGGGTCACACAGCTAGGAAATGTCCGAGGCCAGATTCAAACCTAGGACCTCCTGTCTCTAGGCCTGGCTATCAATCCACTGAGCCATCCAGCTGCCCTGGTAAGCCATCTTGACAAGCAGGCTAAACCACATTAAGGGTGATCAACAAGCCTCAAACCCCTCAGTGAGCCAATTGAGGAGGTGTCTAACCCAAGCACAGGATGACTTCCCTGGGGCAGATAAGAACAATTTGTTTGATATATATACATATACATATATATGCATGCATCTATATACATACATAACTTTAGTCATATAAAAATTCTCCAAATCACTTAGCGAATATGTATATAAATATAGGAACAGCTCTGAAAAATGCTTATTATATTATATATACATATGTGTGTGTATATATATATATATTTATGGCTAATGCCTCTGTTTCAAAGACTTGCTATTTATATTACATGTTATGTATGTGTACATACATATATGATCTTATATAAAAGGATAGAAGGACTTGGCATGATATGTGGTCTATGGGACCACGAATAGTTCATATATGTATAGTTTATATATGTATATATATACAATAGTTCATATATGTATATACATAAATGTATGTATGCCAAGGTAAAGTAAAAATGAATACATGATTTAGAAGTAAAGAGTGATACCATAAATAAATTAGGGGAGCATGGAATCATTTACCTATCAGATCTATGGATAAGAGAAGAAATTATGTTTAAACAGAATGCAGAGAATATTTTAAGAGATATAAAATTGTTAACTTTAAACTATATTAAATGAAAAAGGGTTTGCACAAACCAACCAGTGAACCCAAGATTAGAAGAGAAACAACAAACTGGGTAAAAAATATTTATAGCAAGTGTCTCTAACAAAGGCCTCATTTCTCATGTATATAGACAACTGAGTCAAATCTATAAGAATACAAAGTATTCCCTAGTTGACGAATGGTCAAAGGATGTGAACAGGCAATTCTCAGATCAAGAAACTGAAACTATCTTTAGTCTTATGAAAAAATGCTACAAATCACTCTTAATTAGAGAAATGCAAACTAAAACAACCCTGAGGTACCAACTCATACATATCAGATTGGCTAGTATAGCAGGAAAGGAAAATGATAAATGTTGGTGGGGATATGGGAAAATTGGAACTGTTAGTGGAGTTGTGAATTGATTCAATCATTTCAGAGAGCAATTTGGAACCTTGCCCAAAGGACCATCAAACTGTCTACCCTTTGGGTCTATATCCTAAAGAGGTCAAAGATAGGGAGGGAAGGACCTACATGTACAAAAACACTTATAGCATCTCTTTGTGGTGATAAAGAAATGGAAACTAAAGGGATATCCATCAAATGGGGAATGGCTGAACAAGTTGTAGTATATGATTGTAATGGAATACTGTTGTGTCATAGGAAATGAGGAATAAGATGATTACAAAAAAACCTGGAAAGATTTATATGGAGTAATGCAAAGTGAAATGAACAGAACCAGGAGAAGGACATAATAATAGCAATAATGTACAATGACCAATTGTTAATGATAGTTGGAGGACAATTCCAAGGGATTCATGACAGAAGTGTTTATCTTCTGCCATAGAGGGAACTGATAGGTTCTGAAAGCAGATTGAAGCACGCCATTCTTCACTTTATTTCCTCCATTAATTTTTCTCTAGTGTGAGTGATATATGTCTTCTTTCACAACGTGATTAATGTGAAAATATGTATCGTATGATAGCCCATGTATAACCTATATCATATTACCTGACATCATGGGGAAGAGAGAAGAGTGGGAGGGAGGGAGAGAATGTGGATCACAAAATGACAGAAAATAATTATTAAAAATTTATTCAGCTTTCTTTCACAAAACGACAAAAGCAAAAATTTACTTTACATGATTGCACATGTAAAATCTGTATCAGATAGCTTGCCAACTCAGGGAGGTGAAAGGGATGAGTGGGAGAGAATATGGAACTCAAATTTTAAAAAAAGAATATTCAAGTTGCTTTTGCTTGTAATTGGGGGAAAGAAAATATTATTTTAAAATTTTATATTGATACGTAGAAAAAAGTAAAATAAAAGGGTTGGACCCATCATTTAAAAAAACAAAACAAAACAAAACATGAAAGTGTTGCAGCTTCAGCATTTAGCTTTTCTTATACTCTAGCTCTCATAGCCATATATTATACTAGAAAAACCTTAGCTTTAACTATACAGACCTATATCAATAAGGTGATGTCTCTGCTTTTTAGCATGCTCCCTAGATTTGCCATAGTATTTTTTCCAAGGAGTAAAAAGTCTTTATCCAATCTTCTTTTTTGTTGTTGTTGTTCTTCCATGTAGATTGAAATGCCCATTTTATTTGTTTTTTAAGTTCAAATTTTTAAAAATTTAAAAACAATATGAGAAGGTTCTATTGATTGTGGAGTTGAGGTGGAGCAAGTGTCACTGGGAAGTGACCTAAAGAACCTCAATAAGGCATGTAAAAATGTCATAGTCATCACTCTTATCGGTACTGGCTAAAACACAGAACCTGACTATTTTGATAGGCTTGGAGAGTCATTGTGGAGATGTAGAAGCATGTACCTTGTGAAGTTTTCATTTGTAAATTCTAAGCCAGTGTATTTTTTTAGACCTGGTTTGCATATATATAGTGATCATGGACACTAATTCATTGTAATTTATAATTTTCTATGTCAGTATAAAAATCCACCTGCCTTCTCTAACAGCAGAAGTGACAGACATGTGTCACCACCATGTCATCCATCTGGTGAAGGTGTCACTTTATGTCACCTTGTACTTTTTTTTTATAACCCTTAACTTCTGTGTATTGACTTATAGGTGGAAGAGTGGTAAGGGTAGGCAATGGGGGTCAAGTGACTTGCCCAGGGTTACACAGCTGGGAAGTGTGTCTGAGGCCGGATTTGAACCTAGGACCTCCCGTCTCTAGGCCTGGCTCTCAATCCACTGAGCTACCCAGCTGCCCCTCACCTTGTACTTTTAAATGCAAATCAGCTTTTTATTTCTGTAACAGAAAGTTCTTCACATATTTTTACATCATTTTCCCCTGACCAGTATTTAAAACCAAAAGGATATTCTGAACGATGGCAAATGATTTTTTAGACCTAGCATTCCAAGCAGTGTGTCTAAACATTACATTACACACAGAAAAAAATTAAATGTAAAATGTACAAAATGCCTGGAGCCTAAATAGCACCAGGGGATGCTAAATGAGAATCAAGAAGTGGGACTGAAAAGAAGTTTAAAGAAACTTCCCTTCATTAGTGGTCTACTTTCACAGCTTTGGTCCTGTTCAGCCATTTTGAAACTGATGCTTCTAATCTTCATGGGAGCACTAAAAAGATGGGGATGAACAAGAAGGAAAGGAGCAAGATAGATAGATAGATAGATAGGGACAGGCAAAATGCAAATTCCCAAGATCTAATCTTTGTAAGAAACTAATGATTTCAGAAAGCTACTTACAAAATTGACCTAGAAGTACCTACAGTGGAGACATGAGACTTGAGATCAAATGTGGACTTTACTACAGATAATTGTTAGGCAGCAAGGTGGCTCAGTAGATAGAGCACTGGGCCTGGGATCAGGAAGACATGAGTTCAAATCCAGCCTCATATATTTATTAACTGTATGACTCTGGGCAAGTCACTTAACTTCTCCTTGTCTTAATTCACTGGAGAAGGAAATGACAAACTACACCAGTATCTTTGCCAAGAAAACTCCAGAGACAATATGATCCATGGGATCACACCACTGAACAATAATTGTGTGACTGGGCAAATCATTTGCTCACTTGGTACTCAGTTTCTCTAAGAGCAAAATGTGAATGATATCTGCTCCTCCTAGCTTCCCCAGGATATTATAAGTATAAATGAGATTGTAAAATTTGAAAATCCAAGTTTTTGGAAGAAATGAGAGCCATAAACCTATAAATGCATATATTAGCATTACACAATATTTAATATTATATACATATTCAATAGAATTTTCTGTAACTTAGTGGACACTGGAATGTTGTTATGAAACATTTGAGAGCCAATGACACACCAAGGATTTTACATGACATCAGAGGTTCACAAATATACAGCTGACAGTAATGCTAGGGTCACCTAAGATCCCTCATATTTACAATTAAAGAAACTCTGGAGTCTGTGATTCTCTGAGTGTCACACTAGAGACAAGTGGGAAAGTCGGAATTCAAGCTTAGGACCTCTGGCTCCCATTCCACTTCCAATACCTTTGCCTCCTATACTTAATGATTTAAATTCATTGGGCTAGGGTTTAGGTATTGGACTTCTAATTTCATTTGTTACAAGCAACTTAGTAGGAGCAGGTTAGTGGCACACTGCCGGGTCTTGAGTCAGGAGGACCTGGGTTCAAATCTGACCTCTGACACTTAGCTGTGGGACATCTGGGCAAGTCACTGTTTGCCTAGCCCTTGCCTTTCTGTCTTAGTAGACCGAAAGTGAGGGTTAAAAAAAAGAGTAGGAATAAACTTAGGAATGATATAATAAATTTAGTTTATTATTTAATACTAGTTTGTTATCTTATAAATTAACATGAATTCAAATTATTTATTTTAGTATTAAATTAATAATTTACTATGTAATATACTATTTGATATAATTAAATATAATTAATAATTTACTATGTAATGATATTAAATTAATAAAATACAAAAATATTTAATAATTTAGTTTATCTCTTCAAAATAAATAGATTTAGGAATAAATAAGTAAAAAAATAACATGAACTTAGTAACATTTAATAAACATTTCATGAATTGTATTGCCCTGAAGAGGACTCAACCTGAAGTATATTACTGGCTAATAGTAGGGAGCCAGAATTTCCATTCTCATTTCTGTTTTTCATGGTCATCTTTGTATTAACAGAGAGCAAATGAAAGGATCATGTCTAGGACACTGGCACCCACATTTGTTTTCCATTGAGGACCATTTTGGTGGGGCAAAGGAGCATATAACTAAGGAGCTGTGGGGTAGAGGAGAGAACTCGATTTAGGGGCTACTACCAAGCCTTGCCACTTTTTAGCTGTGTGGCTGTGGGTTAATTACTTACTCTCCATTAGCACCAGTTTCCTAATGTACTAACAATCTTGTCAAGTTGTTGTGGGCCTCAAATGAGGTAATAGATGCAAAGTGCTTTATAAAGCATTTTATAAATGTCAGCCATTATTATCTAAACATACCTCAGATGCTACTATCTGCAGGAGGCCTTTTCCCATTCTTCCTAGCTAGTGCTTCTTCCTACTAAAATTACTTTGGATGTATTTAGAATCATAATAAATATTTTAAAACTTTTGTTTTATTTATATGTTTTTCTATACTGTTAAGTATTTGTATATTTATAATATTATATAAAATTATGTTATATAATTTTTGTTACATAAAATTATATGAAATAATATATATTCATGATATTTATAACATAATTTAAATATATTTATATGTTCTATTTATA
>NC_058132.1:453576477-453586877 GCF_016433145.1 Gracilinanus agilis
TTATTTATTTTAGTATTAAATTAATAATTTACTATGTAATATACTATTTGATATAATTAAATATAATTAATAATTTACTATGTAATGATATTAAATTAATAAAATACAAAAATATTTAATAATTTAGTTTATCTCTTCAAAATAAATAGATTTAGGAATAAATAAGTAAAAAAATAACATGAACTTAGTAACATTTAATAAACATTTCATGAATTGTATTGCCCTGAAGAGGACTCAACCTGAAGTATATTACTGGCTAATAGTAGGGAGCCAGAATTTCCATTCTCATTTCTGTTTTTCATGGTCATCTTTGTATTAACAGAGAGCAAATGAAAGGATCATGTCTAGGACACTGGCACCCACATTTGTTTTCCATTGAGGACCATTTTGGTGGGGCAAAGGAGCATATAACTAAGGAGCTGTGGGGTAGAGGAGAGAACTCGATTTAGGGGCTACTACCAAGCCTTGCCACTTTTTAGCTGTGTGGCTGTGGGTTAATTACTTACTCTCCATTAGCACCAGTTTCCTAATGTACTAACAATCTTGTCAAGTTGTTGTGGGCCTCAAATGAGGTAATAGATGCAAAGTGCTTTATAAAGCATTTTATAAATGTCAGCCATTATTATCTAAACATACCTCAGATGCTACTATCTGCAGGAGGCCTTTTCCCATTCTTCCTAGCTAGTGCTTCTTCCTACTAAAATTACTTTGGATGTATTTAGAATCATAATAAATATTTTAAAACTTTTGTTTTATTTATATGTTTTTCTATACTGTTAAGTATTTGTATATTTATAATATTATATAAAATTATGTTATATAATTTTTGTTACATAAAATTATATGAAATAATATATATTCATGATATTTATAACATAATTTAAATATATTTATATGTTCTATTTATATAATATACAATTTATATTTATTATTAGACATATAGTAGGTCCTATACTTACAGTATTATTTGATATAATACTTTAAACTTTATAATTTGAATCTGGCAGGCTTAAAAAAACTTAGGGGCAGCTAGCTGGCTCAGTGGATTGAGGGCAAAGCCCAGAGACAGGAGGTCCTGGGTTCAAATTTGACCTCAGACACTTCCTAGCTGGGTGACCCTGGGCAAGTCACTTAACCCCCATTGCCTAGTCCTTACCACTCTTCTGCCTTGGAACCAACACAATATTGATTCTAAGATGGAAGATAAGGGTTTAAAAACAACAACAACAAAACAGCTCTCCCTTTTCATCTTTCATTGGAGAAATCCTCCCAAATCTTCCATTTGAAGAGGGGACCCACGGTAACCATTCCATAATTTCCCCTCTGATTGCTTTCCTAGACATCATCATTTTCTACAGAAATTCGTGTTCCAAAAAGATGTCAACTCTGAAACCTATTATCTCTCAGTATCTCCCAGCCTCTGGGGCCCTACTTTCCTTTGATTGAATAATAGAAAGGGCAAAAAAGACAACAGTAGACAATAGAAAGCTCCAACCAGATCCTCACTTAAGGAGGGGCAGACCACAGAGCAGCCATCCCATAATTTCCCACTTGGCTTCCAACTTCATCATCTCCTGCTCCCATTCTTAGCTGGGAGCCCTCCCTCCCCTTTCAGCTTCTTTTTATGTGTTGTCTTCCCCCATTATATTGTGAGTTCCTTAAGGGTAGGGACTTTGAGCCTTTCTTTGTATTCCCCTGGCACAAAGGAAGCACTTAATGGGGCAGGAAGGTGGTGAAACGGATAGAGGGCCAAGCCTGGAGTCCCGAAGGCTCATCTTCCTGGGTTCAAAGGAAGCTTCAAACTCTTTCTAGTTGTGTGACCCTGGATAAGTCATTTAATCCTCTTCACCTCAGTTTTCTCATCTATAAAACAAGCTAGAGAAGGAAATGGCAAACCATTGCAGTATATTTGCCATGGAAACCCCAAAAAGGTGTCATGAAGAGTCAGATATAATTGAAAAAATCACTAAGGCAGAAGACACTTAATGAATATTTATTGATGGAATGACTTCTTTTCCTCTCCTAAATATCAACCCTACATCACCAACTATGGGCTAGTCATCTCCACTTGAACATCATATAGGCATCTTAGACTCAATATGTTTGAAATGGAACTTATCATTTTGCCTCATCCCTCAAACTTGTCCCTCCTCCAAACTTTCCTTTTTCTGCTGAAGGTACAATTCTCCCAAAGATCTCGATTTACAACCTTAGATTCATCCTTGACTGTTCACTTTCCCTCCTCCAACAATGTCTAATCTTTCAATAAGTTGTGTCATTTCTACTTTCACAGCACCTTTCCCTTCATTCCTCTTCTTTCCACTTATACTGCCACCTCATAGGTCAGGCCCTCATCAACTTTTTTTTTAAACCCCTACTTTCTGTCTTAGCAACAACTCTAAGACAAAATGTCAAGGGCTGGGCAAATGGGGTTAAATGAGTTGCCCAGAGTCACATAGCTCGGAAGAATCTGATATCAGATTTGAACCCAGGTTCTCTTAATTCCATGCCTGGCACATTACCCACTGTATCACCTAACTGCCCCACTCACCACCACCTTTTAATTGGAAGGATCATTGCAATCGTTTCCTAATGGTTAGTCTCTGCCCAATCTCTCCAATCCATCTTCCGCACAACTGCCAGAAGAAATTCTACAAAAGCACAGGTATGGCTACATCTCTTCTCTCCTTAAAAATCCTCAAGGACTTTCAATTGCCTTTAGAATAAAATACAAATTGCTCAGCTCAATATTTAAATGTTTTAGAATCTGATTCTAGCACAACTTTTCAGACATTTCATATTATATCTCTTGATACATGCTGTAATTTGCTTTTTTTAGCTGTTCCCTGACCTTTATAGGTAACCTCCAGCTTCCATCTTTTTTTCATAGGCTGTCTCCTCCTCCTCCTTCTCTTTCTCTTCCTTCTCCCTTACTTACTGTCTTAGTTTCAATTCTAAGACATAAGAACAACAAAGGCTAGGCAAATGGTTAAGTGACTTGCCTAGAGTCACACAGCTAGGAAGTGTCTGAGGCCAGATTTGAACCCAGATGCCCTGGACTCCAGGCTAAATGCTCTATCCACTGTGCTACCCTAGCTGCCATCCTTAGCTTCTTTAAAGACTCAAATAAGGGGAAGCCACAGGAAGCCCTTAGTTGTTACTACTTCCTGCCTCCTCAAATATCTTGTGCTTGGGTCTCTAGATAAATGTTTTGTTGCTATTACTGATGGTTTCAGTTGTGTCAGAGTCTTAGTGACTCCCATTTGGAGTTTTCTTGGCAAAGATACTAGAGTGGTTTGCCATTTCCTCCTCTAGCTCAATTTGCAGTTGAGGAAACTGAGGCAAATAGGGTAAAATTTCATGTCCAGAAGTTTCTGAGACTGGATTTGAATTCAGATCTTTGTGCTCCAGGTCTGATACTTTATCCACTATGTCACCTAGTTATCTATAAATATGGTACTCCTTCAATAAAATATATATTGTATTTAAGGACAGGGTCCCGTGCTTCACTTTGACTTCATGTTTCCCATGCTGGCCCAATACTTTATACTTAGTATGCACTTATTTTCCTTGTTGATAAATTGGATTATTGCTCCTCCCACTTGCTACTACAAAAAACTAATTAGCAATGTTAAATGGAGTGACATGATGTTGGTTTTTCTATTATCACATTCACAAAATCATTGATTTTTAGAATGTTAAAGCATTGGGTGGGATGTTGTGAATATTAATTTATATGAAAAAGCAAAATAGTGATTTTAATATAACTAGGGACTTGAGTCCTTTTACATGTCTCCCCAAATGTTTAGATTTGTTTTCTCCTTTCCTAGAGTTATATTTATTCAATTTACTTTAGTGAATGTTAATTGAATGTTCACTGTGTGCAAAGAGCTCTGAGTTCTTGTTAAATTTTCAGTATGAACATTTATTCCTCATAAAGGTGTAAATGTTACAAACTTGACTTGACTGATTTTTTTAAATGTTCCTTCAGTTATTTTATTTTTTTGTTTAAGTTCCCAGGTATCTTTGTTCCTGCACGAAAGAGGGTAGCATTTGACATATATAAGTATGTAATACAAAACTATATCTTACATGTTTCTATTTATCAATTCTTCCTCTATAAGAGGGTAGTCAGTCATTTTTGAAACAATATTTCTGTTCCTGTACATAATATTCACTTAGTTCTGTTTATTTTTACTTTAAAAAAATACATTTTTCCCAGATTACATGTCAATACAACTATTAATATTTGTCCTCTGACACTTTGCAATCCATGTTCTCTCTCCCTCCCACACTTTCCCCTTCCCCCATAAGGTAGGTAATATGATATAGGTTGTACATATGTTATCATGGAATACATATTTCTATGTTCTTCATGTTGCAAAAGAGAACCCATATGGATTACACTAGAGAAAAATTCATGGAGGAAATAAAGTTAAAAAAGGATACATTTCAATTTGTATTCAGACTTTGTCGGTTCTTCCTGTGGCCATTTTTGTCATGAGTCCCTTGAAGTTGACCTAGATCCTTGCCTTGCTGATAACAGTTAAGTCATTTTCAGTTGATCATCCTGTATTATTGTTGTTACCATGTGCAACCTTCTCCTGTTTTTGCTCATCTCATTTTGAATCACTCCATATGAATGTTTCCAGGTTTTGGGGGGGATCATCTTGTTTGGCATTTCTTATGGTACAATAGTATCCCATTACAACCATATAGCACAACTTATTCAGCCATTTTGCAATTGATGGGCATCCTCTTAATTGCCAATTCTTTGCCACCAAAGAGCACTGCTATAAATGTTTCAGAATATAGAGATCCTCTTCCTTTTTTTCCCTGATCACCTTGGGAAACAGATTTAATAGTGGTATTTCTGGGTAAAAGAGTATATACAATTTTATAACTGTGACCCTTTAGGCATAATTAATTCATTGTTTAAATGTTAAATATCATCGAGATTAAATCTAAAAGTGTATTAAGTATGTATATATATATCTTTATATATATATATGTATATGTATATGTATATATATACACAAATATATCCAGAGATCTAGTCATTGAAGATCACCACTAATCTGAGCTTATGTTTCTGAGATAATAGTAATGGCATCCATATGGTGTCAGATACTGTGCTGACCACCTTATCAATTTTTCAGTTATTATATTATATAATATTGTATTATATCATATTATATTATATCCTCATAACAACCCTGGGAGATAGGTGCTATTATGATCCCCATTTTATAAATGAGGACACTGAGGCAAACAAAGATTAAGTGACTTGCCCAGAATCACATAGCTAGTAAGCATTTAAGTCTGGATTTGAAGTCAGGTCTTCCTGATTCTAGGCCCTGCACTCTATCCACTGTGCCACCTAGCTGGGAGAGGGTTACTGACAGCCATGTTTACCCAGCCTTATTTGTCTCTAGGATGCTTGTTCTGGCATACATTCAAAAGTCAACCAGAACCCTCAGCGATGAACAGAAAACTTACACAGAAGAAAGGGAAGCCAGAGATCCCAAGGATTTCTATGACCTCACCAGTAAATTGAAGCTTAATTGTATTATACTTCACCCTCTTGCTGCCAAATGGGACCAGCCAGTTTCAAAACCCTGGAGACTTTTGACCATGGGCAAGTAGGTTTGGCAAGTCCTCTGCTATTACTTCCTGGAGCCAGTATATTGCTCCTTCCTTCACTATTCTATAGTCTAAAGCAGTCATATCCTTGCTTGTTGCAGACACTTAGTCATTAGCCTATCCCTTGACGAACTTTAAAAATAAATGAAAAAGTTTATTTTTGCCTTTTGGTTTTACGTCACAGCCATTTCTGGATATGCCCCTTCTTTCCACACTGCCCCCATCCCAGTCACTTCCTCCCTCAGAGAGCACTCTCTTGCAAAGGGGGGTAAAAAGTTAAGCAAAACCAATTGACAACATATGAAACATTCCATACCCCAAATCCTCCATCTCTCCAAGAAACCACATACTCCTTCTTATCCTGTGCAATCTATGTCTATAAATTCTGAGCAGGGGGAAAGATCATGTTTTCTTTAAATCCTTTGACATTACATAGATACCAATGGAGCACACAGATTCCCCTTATCCTTGGACTTTATTGCCTATTTGGTAGATGGTTAAAAGAGCCAATTTGCCTGTAAGACGTACCTCTTAGCTATGCAAGACCATTGAGTTCAGAATGGAGCTACAGTTATCCAGCCCTACATGGTAGTGTTTTCTTTTGTGACCCAGAATCTCCACTGATCCTCCAGATCAGTCTAGAGGCTATTAACTTTCTGATAGATGAGTTCAATCAATTTAATGAATTCAGTTATATTATTTCAGCATAAATATTTTCATTTTTTTCTTAATATCCCTTCTAAGAAAGTTTAGAAAAAAGAACAACAAAACCCCAAAACATTGGGTGAGGCATCAAAAGAGCTGAGTTCTAGTTCTTGCTTTACCACTATTTTGTGTGACCTTGGGTAAGTTACTTCATCTCTCTTGGGTTCATTTTTTCTTAATTTGTAAAAAAAAGAATAGCTTGAAATAAGCCTAGTTGGCTTTAATTTAGGAGTTTGCAGGAGCCAACAGAAATGATCTTATGAGAACAGATCTTTAAATATTCAGTGTGAGCATGTACACGTTAGAAACCGACTAACAACAAATCAGTGTTTGATTTATTGTATTATTGATTGTCTCGACAAGTAAATGATCAAGAAAATTTTAGTAATGCAGATTAAACTTAACAGTGCGTCATATGTACATTTTTTTTCCAGAGCTGGTTGTTAAACATTCAGCAGTATGCCCCTTGGATGCTACCAAGAGTCACATTGCCTCATAGACTAGAGAGTAAGGAATCCACCCGACGCCTCTTCAAATCTCTTTGGAGACCCTCGCTGAATGGCTCCATTTCTGTCATGTTTTTCCCCATTCCAATATGACCCTAGGAATGTGTGTGCCTCAGGGGTGTTCTGGCAGCACAAAATCTAATGTGATGAAATTAAAAGCAGGCATTGAGCTGGAAACCCTTGAAGAGAACTCATTTACAACAGCTAGAGTGCAAGTCATATAGAACCTCCACATTATAGCTGTTGATTATGGTGCTATAACAGAAAGAGTGTTGGAAATAGAGTCCAAAGATCTAGGTTCTAGTCTTAGCTCCAAGAGTAGCTCTAGAAGGATAGGTGAACAATTTAATCACTCTGTTTCAATTTTCTCTTCTTAACAAAGGGGACAACAATTTTTATATTACCTTTCTCAAAGGTAAGGAAAAGAAAGTACTGTGTGCATGAGAGATATTATTGTTCTTGTTATCAGAGCTGGCCTTTGTTTACTTCACCCACCCTTGGACTTCATTTCTCATTTAATTTTGTCTCCCTCTGAGTCTTTCTGAAGACCTAAGGCTGCCTTATGGAGATTTCAACTATATTTTATCCTGAAAACCCCAGCTATGAGAATATGCACCAAAGCAATATTCCAAAGTCAGTAGCCAAGAGAAATGAAGACTAAGTTCTTTGAATCATATTATAGATATATATTTAAGCCCTTACCTTCCATCTTAGAATCTGTATTTTGGTTTCAAGGCAGAAGGGTGGTAAGGGCTAGGCAATGGTGGTTAAGTAACTTGCTCAATGTCACATAGCTAGAAAGTGTCTAAAGCCAGGACCTCCCATCTCTAGGTCTGGCTAGGTGTTCAATTCTAAGAGGTAGGTGGTATTATTATGCCCATTTTACAGATGCAATGTGACTTGCCCTGAACACACATCTAGTAAACCAGCTCAGGCTGGAGTTTAACTCAGCTCTTCCTGTCTCCAGGCCCACTGCTCTCCATAGAGCTGAAAGGAAACAAAATAATTAAAACAAACTGAATCTACCATGTCTGGGCCAATTGGAAGTTATGGTATTGTTCAGTTATTTTTAAGTTCTTTGGGATTCCATTTTTTAAAAATTTTATTAATAAAATGTATTTCCAAGTATCTCAGCCACTCCCTTCCCTCTCTGTATCATAGAAGGCATCATTCAGCAGATAGATAGATAGATAGATAGATAGATAGATAGATAGATAGATAGATAGATAGATATAAACAGACAGATATAGAGATAGATAAGATAAACAGATAGATTAAGATAGAGAGACAGACAGATAAGGTAGACAGACAGATAGGTAGATGGATAGATAAAGAAAGACAGATAGATGGATAGATGGATAGAGAGAGAGAGGTATAAATAGGTAGATACATAGATAATGTCTTTCATGTTTCTATTTTTCAGGTCATTCTCTTGAGGTGACATTCCAAAGTTATTCTTCAAGTATTAAAGCTGTAGTTGTATAAAATGTTCTCTTGGTTTTATTCATTATCCAATGCAGTTTTTCTCATTTTTTAAATTAACCTGTTTATCATTTCTTATGGCACAGTAGAATTCCATCTCAATTCCACTTGTGGTATTTTTTTTTATAACCCTTACCTTCTGTCTTAGAACCAATACTATGTATTGGTTCTAAGGCAGAAGAATGGTAAGGGCTAGGCAATGGGGGTTAAGTGACTTCCTCAGGGTCACATATCTGGGAAGTGTTTGAGACCAGATTTGAACCTAGGACCTCCTGTCTCTGGGCCTAGCTTTCAATCCACTGAGCCACTCAGCTGCCCCCTACTTGTGGTATTTTTGACAGACACTGAAGTGATTTGCTATTTCCTTCTTCAGCTCATTTTACAGATGAGAAAACTGAGGCAAACAGGATTAAGTAACTTGCCCAACACAGCTATTATGTAAATGAGGCCAATTTGAACTGAGGGAGATGAGTCTGGCACTCTACCAAGTGCATCACCTAGCTGCCCCTGAGTTGGAGGTAGAGAGGCTTATTTGGAGTCAAGGTGTCACACAGCTTGTGAAATTAAAAGGTAATCATTGGATGTGCCTGGTCCAGTGAACTATAGTTATTTCCACTGCCTGATAGACACAGGTAGTTTAGCATGGGAAAGGTCTTGGAGGCAGAAGGCCCAAGTCCTTTCCTCTTAGAGCACTGTCACTCACTGATGCCATGGACAAAGGAGTCAAACCCAGAGACAGAATAGGCCAGGGCTGCCTAAGGTTTGAAGGTACTTCCAGTTGTAGCTCCAAAATTGCAGTCAATCAAAGAAACTGTTGTCTACTACATGATTAGCAGATCATAATCAACTTCAGAATATATATATATATATATGTATGTATATACGTATACATACATATATATATATTTCAAAGTCTTTACTTTTGCATCTTATCACAACTCTCTCAGAAAAGGCTCCCTAGACCCCTTCACATGCAGAGTAGCATCAAAGGTTCTCTGTACACTCACCAGTACTCCATTACAAATGGATACCAAAGGAATACAGTCTTCCCTTTTTACTGCTTTGTGTTTAATCAACCTATCTCCTTTTTTGGTCCTTCCTCACTGATGGTGAGCTTGATGACCATCTTCTATGTAATCCATTAGAAATACATTGCAATCTACTTACATTCAGTAGCACACACACACACACACACACACACACACACACACACACATATATATAATATCATTTATAGAAAGAAAATATTACATCATATTTTATTATATTAACAGAATAGAAATAAAACATTTTATTAATGGTAATATAAGTAACAAATTTATGGAGTTTATTAAAGCTTATAAAGTGCTTCTCTCAAAACAACTCTTAATTACTCCTATGTTACATGTGAATTTTATTACTCTTATGTATGAAAAAACTGAAGCTTAGAGAAATAAATACCTGCAGCCACCCAGTGACTTTAAAACCTTTATATTCTATAGCCATCACTAGGCTTATATGGTGCCTTAAGGTTTGCAGAGGACTTTACATGTGTTATCTCATTTGAGTCTCTTAACAACCCTGTGACATAGGTGCTATTTATTCTCCTCATTTAAAAGGAAAGGAAACTGAAACAGAGAGAGGGTACATGACTTGCCCTGGCTAGTCAGGGCATAAAGCTAGTCAGAATCCAAGGCAGAATTCAAAATCAGGTCTTCCTGATTCAAAGTTCAATATTCTAAAAGCACCATGCCATCTTGCTGCCTAAACTTTCTAGGGATAGCATGATTTGGCCCCAATTTCTGATTAGTAAGTGGAAATTGTGAATTGGAAACAAGCCCCTGAATTTGTGGTATATACTCGTTTCCTCCATTAGACAGAGAGATGTAAGGATATGATGTTTGAGTTTCTAGGATGAGGAAAGGTAAAGGTCCCAAGCCAGTTTGGAAGGTTCTATTAGAAGGCAAGCATACTAATATACTGTTGAAACAATTGTGAATTGATCCAACCATTCAGGTAAGACATTTGTAATTATGAGAGAGAGAGAGAGAGAGAGAGAGAGAGAGAGAGAGAGAGAGAGAGAGA
>NC_058132.1:453589368-453645102 GCF_016433145.1 Gracilinanus agilis
AAAAAAAAAGAGGTGAGCTATATCATATCTGTAACAGCAGCATAATTCAAACTAGACAGAGTAAATGATAGTTTCAAATTCCAGATCTACAATTTACTGTCTTTGCAATTTTGGATAAGACTCTCAGTTTCCTCACCTGTAAAATGAGAAAGTTGAATTTGATTATCCTTAAGGACCATTTTGTCTCTGAATCCATCATTCTGTGATCTTTTTGTAATTGTATCTGCCTGACATACCTTTGGAATTTGGGAGGTATAAAATGTAGAGGAAGCTAGCTGATATAATGGGTAGAATTCTGGGCTTAAGGGTGAGGAAAACCTGATTTTACATCTTTCTTCAGGTACTTGTTAACTGGGCAAGTCACCTAACTTCTTTCAGCTTCAGTTTTCTTATCTATTAAAACAATAATATTATTAATTAATTATATAAAAGTAATAGACTATTCATATATCATTAATATAATAGTTATATACAATATTACTATAATTGTGTTGTGTAATATTTCTATTATATTATAATTATTGTATTATCATTATGTTATAATGTAATGTAATTTAAGTATAATATAACTAAATAATAAAATGAATATAAATTAATAACATGTAAAATGAAATAAAAATACCTACCTCAGAGGATTTGTTGTGAAGATCAAATGAGTTAATATATGCAAAATGCTTTGCAAGTCTTAAAGTGTCATAGGTTAATGAGTATTTTATTTATGTAAAGCACTGCATAAATGATAACTATTGTTGTTATTATTCCCTAAATCTCTATTTCTCCCCCTTTAGTCTACTTTAGTCTTAAGTGTGCTGTTAACTATAATTTTGAGAGCCTCTGGCACCCAAATGCTTTAGAAAACTAAGATAGGAGCCTTTGGATGTTTTAGTAGTTCATAAACACTTGAGGAGTATTTCTTTGGTTGGAAGATGTTCTTCCCAGGTGTCAGAGGAGAAAAGGACTCCAAAACTGCGACTGGTGTATCTAAAAATTCCATAGAATCAACATAGAATTAAATTGTGTTGGAAAAGACTTTTGAGAGTCCCTTGGACAGCAGGGAGATCCAACCAATCAATGCTTAAAGAAATTAATTCACACTACTCATTGGAAGGACAAATACTGAAGCTGACGTTTAAATACTTTGGCCACATAATGAGAAGACAGAACTCATTGGAAAAGACCCTGATGTTGGGAAAATTGAAGACAAAAGGAAAAGTGAGTGGCAGAGGATGTGAAGGATAGATAGCGTCATGGAAACAATGAACATGAACTTGGACAGACTTAGTAAAGAATAAAAAGACCTGGTGTGCTAATACAATCCATGGGATCACTAAGCTGGACACAATTGAACACAGAACAAAAACAGTAATTCTATTGAAGCTTGCTGCAGAGCAATGAAAAGTTGAGAAATTTTAGTACGTACAGAATCACTAGAGTCATCAGATCATAAATATAGAGCTCACAGGCATCTTATATACCACCAAGTTCAACCTCTCCATTTTATATGTGAGAAATCAGAGACTCAGAAAATGACTTGTTTAGGTAATAAGTGACAGGGATGAGATTTGAACCTGGATCTTCTCATTTCAAATTCAAAGTTCTTTCTATTATACTATGTTGCCTCTTCTGGAGAGAGGGTAGATTACAAGGAGAACTCTTCGGTTTGTCTTCCCACTGGCTAAGAACAGAACTTAAAGTCAGAGAAAGCATCACTTTCAGAGAGCAGCCTTGAATGCCCCAAAAGATGACAGTTCAGCAAGAGGGGAGTTACATGTGGGGCTCTCTCTAGGGAGCAGTAGAGCATAGTTGAGGTAACCATAAGAAAGCATTTAGTGACAACTTCTGGGTACAACATAGAACCACACAGGAGCCCAGTCATCAGGAGAGAGCAGTAGATGGACAACAGAAATTTGCTGAAAGCAGCTCCCCAAGCCATTTAAAGGAAATGCAATAAGAAAGGAACCTTTATATCAATGGATTTTGAACTAGAGGACCTGAGTTCAGGTTTTGATTCCCTTATATTCTACCCAAGTAACCTTTGGGTAAATCACTCAGCATCTATGAGTCTTTTTTTCATCTATAAATTGAATGAATTGGACTAGATGACCTCTGAAGTCCTTCCTAGTTCTAGATCTATGATGTTATGGTACTTGGGACATGGTGTGACTTTGGAGAAGGTTGCTCCTGAAATGTTTTTGTTTATTTTCCATAGGTTCAATTTTGGGGTTTTTTTCCTATATATATATATATCTTGATCTTTTAATAAGACTTCCTCATCTTTAATACTGTAAAGAGAACTGTGTGCTTATGAAGGGAGTTAGGGTCCACTTACTGAGTGGAACAATAGAGTGACCATCTCAAATTTTCTGAATCAGGGTTATTAGCCAAAGACTGTTGGTGAGGGGGGCACCATCTCAAAGGGTACTCAAGTCCTCCATCTCAGAAGTTTCTGACACAAAGCTTTCAAATGCTAAATTCCAAGGGATGTGAATTGGTCAAATGGTAAAACAGCTATGGAAGGCCTTAGCATGGAACCCAGACATTCACATAAGCTCCAGAAGTTCAGTTCCAGGTGGCCTCAGCTGGAGACATTGTCCTGAGTAACACTTATGAGATTTTTGATTGAATCAGATTTTGGTGAAAGGAATTTAGGGACCTGAGTTTCAACACCTCAACTCCACCCAAGTCTTAATTCCTTAAGGTTACTCAGAAATCTCAAAAGAGGTATGACTTAGGGTCAAAACCTTACTGCTCAGATAGATTTGCCCCAGACTGTGACCTTGTCTAAGTATATAAAGAGATATTGAGGAAGACTTTAGGTCTCCCAGGCTTGAGTGGTTGTATTAAATAAATCAATGATAATATATTCTGAATGACCACTAGATGGGAGGCACTGTGCTAAATCCTATGAGGAAAATAAGAATCACTCATTCAGTCACAAAATTGAAGGGGACCATAGAGTCACCTGGTTTAACCCCACCTGAAGCATCTAGCCCTGTGGTGGTGAACCTATGGCACATGTACCAAAGGGGGCATTCAGAGCCCTCTCTGTGGGCACCAGCACCATCTCCCCCAGCACAGAGTTCATTGCTAGAAAGTCAGAAGGACAATGGGACCAGGCTGATCCTCTTCCCCTCTCCACATGCACCTGAGGACATTTCCCATGTCACCTGACCCTTTAAAAGGTTTGCCATCACTGATGTAGCCTTTATGTGAACATCTCTAGTGACAGGAACCTATTGAGGCAGTTTATTCTATTTTTGAACAGCCCAGAAGGCCTGGGTGAGAGTCTTGATTCTAATATTTACTACTGTGTGACCTTAAGCAAAATACTTAACTCTAAGCTTAAATTTACTCACCTGCAGAAAAGATTAATATTTTATTACTACATTTTTATTGAATTTAATAGTTAAACTTTTAAAATAGTAAGAGAGAAGTGAAATTCATAATTCTTTTTAATGTTATAAATAATGATTTTAGTAACTAACAATAACAAAAAATATGTATATATACCTGGTAAGGAATATTTTGCACCTAGTTTATATATATAACATATATACACACATATGTATGTGTGTGTATGTCTTTACATATATATGTACATATGTTCATTGCCAAAGAGGAAATATGGGCACCCTATAGCAGCCATGAGTATAGGATACTGTGGAGTTGCTCTGATCAATTACCATTCCATCAGCCATTTAGACCAAGAATTCAAAAACTGTTTGAGTTCTGACATCCTATATATGGATGCTTGTGGAATTGTGTGAAATGTCCCTGTACCATTTCCCTAACCACCTTCCCAAAATCCACATGGAATATATTCATGCTATCCAATTTCCAAATGAATTCAGATGAATTTCTTTTCTTTTTTCTTTTTTAACCCTTACCTTCCTTCTTAGAATGAATACTCTATATTGGTCCCAAAGGAGAAGAGTGGTAAGAACTGGGCAATTGGGGTTAAATGACTTGCCCAGAGTCACACACCTGGGAAGCGTCTGAGGCTGGATTTGGACTCAGGTCCTCCTGAGCTGGTTCCCTAACCACTGTGCTACCTATCTTCCCCCTAGAAAAATTCAAGGTGAGATTTTAGCTGAAACTTGAAGAATGATAGAAATGCTAAGAGATAGATATGAGGAGAGAGAGAGAGGAAGATAATTCTAGGCATTTGGAACAAACAGTAAAAATGTGTGGAGTATGGAGATGGAGCATCTTTTTCAAGGGATAGCAAGGAGGTCAGTCATTGGTATTGGACATGATGGGAGAGGCAGGAAGGTATAAGAAGCCTGGAAAGGTAAGGGGAAGGGTCAGGTTAGGAAGGGCTTAAAGCCAAACAGACGTTATTATAGTTTATCCTTGAAGTAATAGGGAACTGCTGGAATTTGCTGACTAGGGGATGGATTGGGGGAGATGTGTGACTTGGTTAGAGAAATGCTTTAGGAAAATCACTTTCATAGTATACAGTGAATGAAGGATGGACTATAATGTGGAAGGACTTGAGACAGCGAAGCCAACTTGAATAAGGTGAAATGATGAGGACCTGTGCCAGGGGTGGCAGTGTCAGAAAAAAAGAATGGGGGCATATCAATTAATCTTTCTAGGTCTCAGTTTTCCCATCTGTAATATTAGTAATAATTTGTCATCCAGCTATTTTTCATTCATGTCCAACTCTTTATGACTTTGTTCAGGGCTTTTTTGACAAAGATATTGGAGTGGTTTGTAATTTCCTTCTCCAGTTCATTTTACAGATGAGGAAACTGAGGCAAACAGGTTTAAGTGATTTGTCCAGGGTCATACAGCGAGTAAATGTTGGACTCAGAAGATGAGCCTTCCCAACCTTAAGCATAGCACTCTACCCACTGTGCCACCTAGCTGCTCTAATAATGATGATGATGATAATAATAGCAAAGAAGAGTAAATATATGCTCTCATTTTATCCTTATGACTCTATGAGACAGGTATGATAATTATCCTCATTTTACAGATGAGTAAAGTGAGGCAAAGACAGATTAAAAAGAAGAGATTATGCTAGATGGCCTCTGTAGCCCTTTCTTGCTCTATAGAGCTATGCTTCCATATTGTATAATATATCAGGCATGGTACACATAAACACAGTGAACTTTTGTCTTCCTAAAACACAAATCCTCTGCATTTTTCTCCCCATGTGCTTCTCCCCAGTGGAACTAGATCTAACTGAAGATATGCTGTTTCCCTTGTAAGTTTTCATTAATATAACCCTTATGCCAGAGGCTGACTCAACACCAAGGGCCCAAGTTCACTTCGAGGGCCAATCCATTTCTCCAGCTAATTGCTTCCATCCAAAAAACCTGAAGAATTAACTGAAAGGCAGAGTCCTGTAATCCAGGGTGTTGTGAATCTCAAATGAGAGAACTGATGAAAAGTATTCCTCAATAATAAATAATAAATTATAATTGTTTAACAGCCAGGCTGGGGTTGGGGATGGGTAGGTGGGTGAGTGAACATAGGTGTGCACATTTTTAAGTTGAATCTTATTAACATTTTCTCCATTTTTAATTGATCTTCTAGACTTTGTCAGGATAGCTAAATGGCACAATGAATAGAAAGCCAGACACCAAGGCAGGAAGCTTCACCTTCCAAAGTTAAAATCTGGCCTCAGAAACTTCCTAGTTTTGGGATCCTGGGCAAGTCACTTAACCCAGTTTGCTTTGGTTTCCTCAACTATAAAATGAGTTGGAGAAGAAAATGGCAAACCACTCCAAAACCTTTGCCAAAGAAAATCCAAGATGGGGTTAAGAACAGTTGGATATGACCTAAAGGACCAAACAACAACAAAGACTAAAAATCTAGACAATCAACAAAACAAAAAATCAAGCCCTGATTTGTGGAATTTATCTATTTCTGAGGTATTAATACTCACAATGAAAATTAACAATCACTCAAACTGGACAGAACTGACTCTAGCATTTTCTCCCCAACCATCACCATCCCTCCACCCCTTTTTAATAGATAGTGCTGGGTTTGGAGTCAGAAGGATATATATTTGAATACTGCCTCTGACACATATTGATGTCATTAACTCAGAGATTCACATGATTTTTCCCTGAACTACAGTTTCTTCCACTGCAAAATGGGGGTAAGATCTGGAATGTTGATGTGCTAAGCTAATACTAACTCCCTTTACCAATCAGTCAATAAATATTCATTAAGTATCTACTGTATGCCAGGTATCCCACTAAGCACTGGGGATACAGAGAAAGTAAAAGATAGTCCCTCCTCTCACGGAGCTTATAGTCTAATGGAGGAGTCAACATGCAAACAACTATTCGCAAACAAGATACATACGAAGGTAAAACACTACCTAAAGGGGGTTAGGAAAGGTTTCCTGTAAAATCTGAAATTTTTAGCTGAGACTTAAAGGAAAGTAGGAAAGCCAGGAGGTAGACATGAGGAGGGAGAGCATTCCAACTATGGGAAACAGCCAGAGAAAATGCTCCGAGCCAAGAGTTGGCTTGTTCATAAAATAACAAGGAGGCCAGTCAGTATCATTGGATTGTAGAATAGCAGGGGAGTGGGGCAGGGGTGGGGTTGTAAAGTTTAAAAAGATTGGAAAGGTATTGGTTGGGGGGACGTTTATGAAGGGCTTTGAATACCAAACAGAATTTTATATTTGACACTAGAGATGACAGGGAGCTGTTGGAACTTATTGAGTAGGAGAATAAATAGTCATAGGAGATCACTTTGATAATTGAGTAGAATATGGATTGTAATGGGGAGAGACTTGTGGCAACAGTATGGGTGTGACATGATAAAGATCTGGATTAAAGTGATAACAGTGTCAGAAGAAAGAAGGGGGTATATATGAGAGATATTGGGAAGGTAAAAAATCATTAGGTCTTGGTAACTCACTGAAAGTATATCTGGGTAAGAAAGGTAAGAAAGAGCAAAGAGTTAAATATGATACTTAAGTGGTGAACCTGAATGACTAGAAAGATAGTGGTATCTTCAGGATTAATAAGGAAATTTGAAAGGGTGAGGGTTTTGGGGGCAAGGAGCTAATGAGTTCAGTTTTTGACAAGTTGAGTTTAAGATGTATACAAGACATCTACCTTAAGGTGTCCTATGGGCAGTTGGAGATACAAACTGGAGGTCAGCAAAGAGATTAGGACTGGATAAGCAGATTTGAGAATTATCAACATAGAGATAATAATTAAATCTATGGTTCCTGATAAGATCACCAAGTAAAATAGTATATAGCAAGAAGAAGGTCCAGGACAAAACCCTATAGGACATTCACAGTTAGCAGGCATGATCTGGATAGAGATCCAGAAAAAGAAATTGAGAAAGAGCTCTCCCACAGGATGCAGCCTTAAAGATAGGTAGTATTTGAGAATTTTCATGCTCTAAGGGGGCAAAACTGCACTTATCAAAGAGCAAGCTCATTACACCTCCCCCACACCACCTACATGCCAGAGTCAGAGCACAGGCTGGGGTAATCTCTAAATTCTCTGGGGCTGGCTCAGGGTACCAAAGATTTACCCTTGAGGGCAGTACAAGACCTTGGAGAACTGAGCCTGGACAGCAGGCAGAACCAAGGCTGACCATAGCAGAAGCAGCAGAGCAAAACACTTTAAAGTGCACTACACAAAGAATATCACAGATCTATCTGTACTCCTCACTCAGGCTTCTGACTGGGAATGAAAGATATGACCAAGGCAAAGCCCTGCAAGACAGAAGCTAAGAAAGCAATGTCTACCAATATGCAGGAACCCCAATCCACTGGTAGCAAAAGGACTGAGCAGCAGCAGCAAAAAAAAAACAAAAAAAACAACTTTTTGACCCTGGATAATTTCTATGGGGAAAAACGCAAAATACAAAAGCAATAGCAGAGAATGACAAACAAGCAAATATATCTAAACTTTTCCCCCCCAAAATGGAAATTGGTCACAAGCTCTTGAGGAATTCAAAAAGGAGTTCAAGAACCAAGAAAGAAAGAAAGAAGAAAAATGGGAAGAAAAGTGGGAAAGATAAATTAAAATAATACAAAAAGAAAATAACAGCTTAAAAGATAAAATTTCCCACGTGGAAAAAGAGGCATAGAAATCAAATGAAGTAATAAACAAATTGAAGACCAGAATTGACCTGTTGGAAGCCATAAGAAGCAGGATAGACCAAACTGAAAAGGAATGAAAGCTGAAAATCAGTCTTTAAAGACTAGAACTGGGCAAGTAGAAGCTAATGATCTCACAAGACAGCAAGAATTAATAAAGCAAAATCAAAAGATTTTAAAAAATGGAAGAAAACATTAAATATTTCATTGAAACAGTAACTGACCTGGAAAACAGATCCAGGAGAGACAATCTGAGAATTATTGGTCTACCGGAAAGCCTGGAAAAAATAAAAGCCTTGACATCCTATTACAAGAAACTATTCAAGAAAACTGCCCTGATATTCTTGAACAAGAGAGCAAAATAGACATCGAAAGAATCCATAGACCACCGTCAACATTAAATCCTCAAAAGAAATCCCCAGGAATATGATAGCCAAATTCAAGAGCTTCTAGGCCAAGGAGAAAATATTACAAGCAGCTAGAAAGAGATAATTCAGATATCAAGGAGCCCCAGTCAGGATCACATAGGATCTGGCAGCCTCCACACTAAAGGACTGCAAGATTTTGAATATGATATTCAGGAAGGCAAGATAATTGGGTCTACAACCAAGAATCATCTACCCATCAAAACTGACTACATACATTAAGGGGAAAGTAAGGACATTTAACAAAACAGAAGATTTCCAAGCATTCTTAATGACCAGAATTCTTAAATTAAAAAAAGAATTCTTAAAAGACCAGAATTAAACAGAAAATTTGATGTCCAAATACAACATTCAAGAGAACCATAAAAAAGTAAACGTAAGAGAAGGGGGAAAATTTTTAAGGGCTTCAGTAAGGTTAAATTGATTATATTTTTATATGGAAAAATGATATCTGTAACTCTTAAAAATTGTTTTCATTATCATAGTAGATAGAAGAATTATTCATAGTAAGAGGTTGTGGTACTAAGTTGTTTAAGATAATATGTAAAAAAGGGGGGAAGGATGATTCTAAGAGAAACCTGAAGGAAGAAGAAAAAAAGATAAATTATACCACATAAAGAGATGCATGGACTGGGGGAGTGTTATATTAATAAATAACAGATATTTTGGAGAATCAGATAATTATGCCAGGGCCAGTAACCTTCAAGACACAGACACAGATTGACAGGCTTCAGTGAGAAGGGAGGGGATAAGACACTCATGACTCTCAAACCCCTCCCCCCAAGCAGTTGAGGTTTCAGTTGGAAAAATGGAGACTGACTGAGGTACTTCTGGTAAGTTTCTATTGAAGCTGAACTCTAATGATGTTCCCCTTTTCTTTAACTTATATTCCTCCCAGGTCTGATAGAGGAATAAGTAGAAGCTAGTTATCTAAATGTTGAAGGACTGAGATAGATGATTTTCTTAAATCTTGCAGCTGACAGGATTCAAGCTAGATGTCCAGACTTGAGCAGTGAGTATCCCTCAAATAATTCCCAGGCACAGATGTTGTAGGTAAAGCTTATGTTAAGAAATAAAAGGAAGAACTAGAGGGGATAATTAGGTTTTATTTTATATTTTTTTAAAAATCATTTATTAATATTCATTTTTAACATGATTACATGATTCAAGCTCCTACTTTCCCCCTCACGCCCCTTTCTCCCCCCACCCATAGCCGACTCACATTTCCACTGGTTTTAACATGTGTCCTTGTTCAAGACCTATTTCCAAATTGTTGATATTTGCATTGGTGTGGTAGTTTTGAGTCCACATCCCCAATCATGTCCACCCCGACCCATGCATTCAAGCAATTGTTTATCTTCTATGTTTCCTCTCCTGCAGTCCTTCCTCTGAATGTGGGTAGCATCTTTACCATAAATCCCTCAGAGCTGTCTTGTGTCATTGCATTGTTGCTGGTACAGAAGCCCATTACATTCGATTTTACCATAGTATATCAGTCTCTGTGTACAATGTTCTTCTGGCTCTGCTCCTTTCGCTCTGCATCAGTTCCTGGAGGTCTTTCCAGTTCGCCTGGAACTCCTCTAGTTTATTATTCCTTTTAGCACAATAGTATTCCATCACCAGCATATACCACAGTTTGTTCAGCCATTCCCCAATTGAAGGATATACCCTCCCTTTCCAGTTCTTTGCCACTACAAAAAGTGAAGCTATAAATATTTTTGTACAAGTCTGTTTATCTATGATCTCTTTGGGGTACAAACCCAACAATGGTATGGCTGGATCAAAGGGCAGGCATTCTTTTATAGCCCTCTGAGCATAGTTCCAAATTGCCAGCCAGAATGGTTGGATCAGTTCACAACTCACCAGCAATGCATTAATGTCCCAATTTTGCCACATCCCCTCCAGCATTCATTACTCTCCCCTTCCATCATTTTAGCCAATCTGCTAGGTGTGAGGTGGTACCTCAGAGGTCTTTTTTTTTTTTTAAACCCTTGTACTTCGGTGTATTGTCTCATAGGTGGAAGATGGGTAAGGGTGGGCAATGGGGGGTCAAGTGATTTGCCCAGGGTCACACAGCTGGGAAGTGGCTGAGGCCGGGTTTGAACCAAGGACCTCCTGTCTCTAGGCCTGACTCTCACTCCACTGAGCTACCCAGCTGCCCCTCAGAGGTGTTTTGATTTGCATTTCTCTAATTATTAGAGATTTAGAACACTTTCTCATGTGCTTATTGATACTTTTGATTTCTTTACCTGAAAATTGCCTATTCATGTCTCTTGCCCATTTATCAATTGGGGAATGGCTTGATTTTTTATACAATTGATTTAACTCCTTGTATATTTGAGTAATTAGACCCCTATAAAGATTTTTTCCCAATTTTTTGTTTCCCTTCTGATTTTGACTACATTGTTTTTGTTTGTACAAAAGGGTTTTAGTTTGATATAATCAAAATCATTTATTTTACATTTTATAATTTTCTCTAACTCTTACTTGGTTTTAAAATCTTTCCTTTCCCAGAGATCTGACAAGTATACTATTTTGTGTTCACTTAACTTATTTATAGTTTCCCTCTTTATATTCAAGTCATTCACCGATTCTGAATTTATCTTGGTATAGGGTGTGAGATGTTGATCTAAACCTAATCTCTCCCATATTGTTTTCCAAATTTACCAGTAATTTTTGTCAAATAGTGGATTCATGTCCCAAAAGTTGGGCTCTTTGGGTTTATCATACACTGTCTTGCTGATGTCATTTATCCTAATTCTATTTCACTGATCCGCCCTTCTATCTCTTTCCACTGATCCTCCCTTCTATCTCTTAGCCAGTACCATATTGTTTTGATGAATGCTGCTTTCTAGTATAGTTTAATATCTGGTACTGCTAGGCCCCCTTCCTTCACATTTTTTCCCATTATTTCCCTTGACATTCTTGATTTTTGTTATTCCATATGAAGTTTGTTATAGTTTTTCCTAATTCAGTAAAGAAGTTTTTTGGTAGTTTGATAGGTATGGCACTAAATAGATAAATTAATTTGGGTAGAATGTTCATTTTTATTATGTTAGCTTATCCTACCCATGAGCAATTAATGGCTTTCCAATTGTTGAGATCCAGTTTTATTTGTTTGGAAAGTGTTTTGTAGTTGTTTTCATATAATTGCTGTGTTTGTTTTGGTAGATAGATTCCCAAGTATTTTATATTGTCTAGGATGATTTTAAATGGTGTTTCTCTTTCTACCTCTTGCTGCTCTAATGTGTTGGAAATGTATAGAAATGCTGATGATTTATGTGCATTTATTTTGTATTCTGCAACTTTGCTAAAGTTGTTGATTATTTCTACAAGCTTCTTAGTTGATTCTCTAGGACTTTTTAAGTAGACCATCATATCATCTGCAAAGAGTGATAGCTTAGTCTCCTCATTGCCTGTTTTCATACCTTCCATTAATTTTTCTTCTCTAATTGCTCCTGCTAGTGTTTCTTGTACTATGTTGAATAATAGAGGTGATAATGGGCATCCTTGTTTTACTCCTGATCTTATTGGGAAGGCTTCTAATTTATCCTCTTTTCATATAATGCTTGTTGATGGTTTTAGGTATATACTGTTTATTATTTTTAGGAAAGGTCTTTCTATTCCTATACTTTTCAATGTTTTCAATAGGAATGGATGCTGTATTTTGTCCAAGGCTTTTTCAGCATCTATTGAGATAATCACGTGATTTTTGTTTGTTAGATTGTTGATATGGTCAATTATGTGGATGGTTTTCCTAATGTTGTACCATCTTTGCATTCCTGGTATAAATCCCACCTGATCATGGTGGATGATCTTCTTAATTACTTGCTGGAGTCTCTTTGCTAATATTCTATTTAAGATTTTTGTATCTATGTTCATTAGGGAGATTGGTCTGTAGTTTTCTTTCTCTGTTTTTGGTCTACTGGCTTTGGAATCAGTACCATATTTGTTTCATAAAAGGAATTTGGTTGGACTCCCTCTTTGCTTATCATATCAAATAATTTGTATAGTATTGGGATTAACTGCTCTTTGAATGTCTGATAGAATTCACTTGTGAATCCATTAGGCCACTTGGTGCATACATATTGAGCAGTGTTATTTCCTCATTGTTTATACTGCCTTTAATCAGGATGTAATGACCTTCCCTGTCTTTTTTAATCATATCTATTTTTACTTTGGCTTTGTCAGAAATCATAATAGCCACTCCTGCCTTCTTTTTCTCATTTGATGCCCAAAAGATTTTGCTCAAGCCCTTAACCTTAAACTTGTGTATGTCTACCCGCCTCATATGTGTTTCTTGTAGACAACATATGGTAGGATTTTGGTTTCAGATCTACTCTACTATTTGCTTCTGTTTTATGAGCAAGTTCATCCCATTCACATTCTGAGTTACAATTATCAGTTGTGCATTCACTGACATTTTTGTATCCTCCCCTAGACCCACCCGTTCTTCTTACACTATTTTCTTTTAAACCAGTGGTTTGCTTTGAGCTGGTATCCCTTATCCCCTCCCTTGATTGACTTCCCTTTCTGCCCTCTCCTTTGTTATTCCCCTCTTTTTGATTTTAAAGGCCTATTGAATTCCCTCCCCCTTCTTCTCCTTTCCCTTTTTTTTAAACCCTTAACTTCTGTGTATTGGCTCCTTTGGTGGAAGAGTGGTAAGGGTGGGCAATGGAGGTCAAGTGACTTGCCCAGGGTCACACAGCTGGGAAGTGTCTGAGGCCAGATTTGAACCTAGGACCTCCCATCTCTAGGCCTGCTCTCAATCCACTGAGCTATCCAGCTGCCCCTACCCCTCCCTTTTTTGACCTCCCCACTCCCCTGCTCCCTTTTGTTTATCCCTTCTGACTTTCTCAGTAGGGTTAGATAGAGTTTTTTATCCCAATGTATAATAAAGCTACTCTTCCCTCTCCGGGTTAATTACACTGAGAGTAAGGTTTGATTATTACCTCTTAATGCTCTCTTCCTCTCCTTCTTATTATAGTATTTATCCACTCCCCTTCCCATGCCCTCTTTGTGTTTAATAGAATATCCTATTTTTCTTATTTACTCAGATTTTTCTTGGTGTTCCCTACTATCCCCCCCCACTCTTTACCACCCCCCATGTCATCTTAAACCATTTAGTATCCTGTCCTCTCCCTATGAATTATTCTTCTGGTTGCTATAATAGTGAATATTATGATAGTGAATAGAGTTCACTACAGAGAATTATGCATAGCATTTCTCCACATAGTAATACATATAATTAGATCGTATTTAAGCCCTTAAAGAGCCAAATTTAAAAAAATTATGAGTTTTCTTTCTTTTCCTTCTGTTTCTTATTTACCTTTTCATGTTTCTCTTGATTTTTGTAGTTGGATATCAAACTTTCCATTTAGTCCTGGTATTTTCTGTGCAAAAACTTGGAAATCTTCAATTTTGTTGAATGCGCATACTTTCCCCTGGAATTATATTGTGAGTTTCGATGGGTAGTTGATCTGTGGCTGAAGGCCCAGCTCTCTTGCCTTTCTGAATATCATATTCCAAGCCTTGTGGTCTTTTAGCGTGGAGGCTGCCAGATCTTGTGTGATCCTGATTGGTGCTCCTTGATATTTGAATTGTCTCTTTCTGGCTTCTTGTAAGATTTTTTTCTTTTACTTGAAAGCTCTTGAATTTGGCTATTATATTCCTGGTTGTTGACTTTTCTGGGTCCAGTGTAGAGGGTGATCTATGGATCCTTTCAATGTCTATATTGCCCTCTTGTTGTAGGACTTCAGCACAATTTTGCTGAATAATTTCTTTAAGTATGGAGTCCAAGTTTCTATTAATTTCTGCTTTTGCTGGAAGACAAATGATTCTCAAATTATCTCTTCTAGACCGGTTTTCTTGGTCTGTCACTTTCTCATTGAGATATTTAATGTTTCCTTCTATTTTTTCAGTATTTTGACTTTGTTTTATTTGTTCTTGTTGTTTTGAGAGATCATTGGCTTCTAATTGCTCGATTCTAGCCTTTAGGGACTGGTTTTCCTTTTCAGTCTGGTCATTTCTGTTCTTCAGTTGGCTTGCCTCACTTTTCAGTTGTGAAATTCTGCCTTTTACACTCTTATTTTCTTGCCAGATCTCTTCCTTCTTCCTCAACATCTCATTTTTGAACTCTTCAATAGCTTGTGACCAGTTTTCATTGTTTTGGGAAGGTTTGGATACTTGTTTGTCCTCCTATGTTGTCTGGATTTTCTCTGTGTAAAAGTTGTCGAGTGTTCCAGAGTTTTTCTTGATAATCTTTTTCTTCTGGGGTTCTCGGCTTGCCATTGTTAGCCCTGCCCCTTTTCAGCTTTGTCTTCACACTCAGGGTCTGCCTGCACTTTCTAAGCTCCTGAAGGCTCCTGTCTCCTTGTCCTCGGGATCAAGCTCCTGGTTGTCCCTGGTCTGCCCCTCTGCCCGAGGCTCCTTCAGCAGTCTCAGGTACTGCTTCCACAGCCACGCTCCTGTCTGGACCGGGTACCCACTTGAGGTCCAACCCTGAGCTCGTGATTTTTGTCCGCGCCTAGGGCACTGCCTTCACCCTCACAGATGCTTGGGAAAGTCTGTAAGCTCGAGATCTTTGTCCTTGCCCAGGGCAATGTCTTCACCTGAGGCTTGGGAAAGTCCATGCGCTGGAGATCTTTGTCTGTGCCTATGGCAATGTCTTCACCTGCGCAGACGCTCGGGAAAGTCTGTGAGCTTGAGATCTTCGTCCCTGCCTGCCTAGGGCAGTGTCCCCACCTGCGCAGACACTTGGGAAAGTCCGTGCGCATTCTTTAGCCACTTGGGGTCCTACATCCTGCAGCTCTCAGGTATAAGCCCTGGAGCTGCCAGTNAGTTCATCCCATTCACATTCTGAGTTACAATTATCAGTTGTGCATTCACTGACATTTTTGTATCCTCCCCTAGACCCACCCGTTCTTCTTACACTATTTTCTTTTAAACCAGTGGTTTGCTTTGAGCTGGTATCCCTTATCCCCTCCCTTGATTGACTTCCCTTTCTGCCCTCTCCTTTGTTATTCCCCTCTTTTTGATTTTAAAGGCCTATTGAATTCCCTCCCCCTTCTTCTCCTTTCCCTTTTTTTTAAACCCTTAACTTCTGTGTATTGGCTCCTTGGTGGAAGAGTGGTAAGGGTGGGCAATGGAGGTCAAGTGACTTGCCCAGGGTCACACAGCTGGGAAGTGTCTGAGGCCAGATTTGAACCTAGGACCTCCCATCTCTAGGCCTGCTCTCAATCCACTGAGCTATCCAGCTGCCCCTACCCCTCCCTTTTTTGACCTCCCCACTCCCCTGCTCCCTTTTGTTTATCCCTTCTGACTTTCTCAGTAGGGTTAGATAGAGTTTTTTATCCCAATGTATAATAAAGCTACTCTTCCCTCTCCGGGTTAATTACACTGAGAGTAAGGTTTGATTATTACCTCTTAATGCTCTCTTCCTCTCCTTCTTATTATAGTATTTATCCACTCCCCTTCCCATGCCCTCTTTGTGTGTAATAGAATATCCTATTTTTCTTATTTACTCAGATTTTTCTTGGTGTTCCCTACTATCCCCCCCCACTCTTTACCACCCCCCATGTCATCTTAAACCATTTAGTATCCTGTCCTCTCCCTATGAATTATTCTTCTGGTTGCTATAATAGTGAATATTATGATAGTGAATAGAGTTCACTACAGAGAATTATGCATAGCATTTCTCCACATAGTAATACATATAATTAGATCGTATTTAAGCCCTTAAAGAGCCAAATTTAAAAAAATTATGAGTTTTCTTTCTTTTCCTTCTGTTTCTTATTTACCTTTTCATGTTTCTCTTGATTTTTGTAGTTGGATATCAAACTTTCCATTTAGTCCTGGTATTTTCTGTGCAAAAACTTGGAAATCTTCAATTTTGTTGAATGCGCATACTTTCCCCTGGAATTATATTGTGAGTTTCGATGGGTAGTTGATCTGTGGCTGAAGGCCCAGCTCTCTTGCCTTTCTGAATATCGTATTCCAAGCCTTGTGGTCTTTTAGCGTGGAGGCTGCCAGATCTTGTGTGATCCTGATTGGTGCTCCTTGATATTTGAATTGTCTCTTTCTGGCTTCTTGTAAGATGTTTTTCTTTTACTTGAAAGCTCTTGAATTTGGCTATTATATTCCTGGTTGTTGACTTTTCTGGGTCCAGTGTAGAGGGTGATCTATGGATCCTTTCAATGTCTATATTGCCCTCTTGTTGTAGGACTTCAGCACAATTTTGCTGAATAATTTCTTTAAGTATGGAGTCCAAGTTTCTATTAATTTCTGCTTTTGCTGGAAGACAAATGATTCTCAAATTATCTCTTCTAGACCGGTTTTCTTGGTCTGTCACTTTCTCATTGAGATATTTAATGTTTCCTTCTATTTTTTCAGTATTTTGACTTTGTTTTATTTGTTCTTGTTGTTTTGAGAGATCATTGGCTTCTAATTGCTCGATTCTAGCCTTTAGGGACTGGTTTTCCTTTTCAGTCTGGTCATTTCTGTTCTTCAGTTGGCTTGCCTCACTTTTCAGTTGTGAAATTCTGCCTTTTACACTCTTATTTTCTTGCCAGATCTCTTCCTTCTTCCTCAACATCTCATTTTTGAACTCTTCAATAGCTTGTGACCAGTTTTCATTGTTTTGGGAAGGTTTGGATACTTGTTTGTCCTCCTATGTTGTCTGGATTTTCTCTGTGTAAAAGTTGTCGAGTGTTCCAGAGTTTTTCTTGATAATCTTTTTCTTCTGGGGTTCTCGGCTTGCCATTGTTAGACCTGCCCCTTTTCAGCTTTGTCTTCACACTCAGGGTCTGCCTGCACTTTCTAAGCTCCTGAAGGCTCCTGTCTCCTTGTCCTCGGGGTCAAGCTCCTGGTCGTCCCTGGTCTGCCCCTCTGCCCGAGGCTCCTTCAGCAGTCTCAGGTACTGCTTCCACAGCCACGCTCCTGTCTGGACCGGGTACCCACTTGAGGTCCAACCCTGAGCTCGTGATTTTTGTCCGCGCCTAGGGCACTGCCTTCACCCTCACAGATGCTTGGGAAAGTCTGTAAGCTCGAGATCTTTGTCCTTGCCCAGGGCAATGTCTTCACCTGAGGCTTGGGAAAGTCCATGCGCTGGAGATCTTTGTCTGTGCCTATGGCAATGTCTTCACCTGCGCAGACGCTCGGGAAAGTCTGTGAGCTTGAGATCTTCGTCCCTGCCTGCCTAGGGCAGTGTCCCCACCTGCGCAGACACTTGGGAAAGTCCGTGCGCATTCTTTAGCCACTTGGGGTCCTACATCCTGCAGCTCTCAGGTATAAGCCCTGGAGCTGCCAGTGACTCACTGGTTGCCCCAATCTAACTTTCACTCTTGTGCATTGGCCTTGGCACTGTAGGTGGTGTGGGGGGTGGTGGAGGGGCTTCTTCCTCTCGCATTTTAGTGAGAGCTGTTTCACCCCTTCACAGTGTGGAAATGCCCCGGTTCCGTGTACCTTCAATGCTGCGCCCTGTTATGGGGTTCCTTCGTTCGTGTGGATTCGTTTTTATGTCCCCTTGAGGAGTCCTGTATGCTTTGGTTAGGAGAGATCGAGCAGCTGCTCCTTACTCTGCCACCATCTTAACCGGAACCTGTATATTTCCAATAATTAGGTTTTAATAAGGAAAGGGTGACCCTGATCCGTTAGGTTGAAGTTGCCCTTCCCCCCCACAGGAGGTGGAGAAGGGCACTTAACTACACTGACTCTCTTGTTAATAGTGAATATATCTAATCACTAAATCACTAAATAATTGTTATCTTGATATTGATAAGGATTAACCCTACAAAGCTGGCTAACCCCTGAGTAGAAACCATGATGGCTAATGCCACAATGGCCATTCAGGTGAACCCCCCAAGTCAGGAGCAGTAAGCAGTGATCCACTCACCTCAACCCCCAGAAAGCAACTGCCTCAACTCTTCTCAACTGTCCCCTCACCCAAAGTTCTCCAGGGGGGGTTTCCCTGGAATTCTGGGTGAGGCTGATTCTGTATTTTTGCAGGGATTCCATGCTGCCATCTCTGCATAACAGTAATTTCCCCCTTTTCTAGTGGGAATTTCCACTGGAAATTCTGCAGGCTTAAGATATTGCAGTACAGTTTACCCTGTCTACACTAAACGTAAATGTCTTATTCCTAACCCCTTAACAGTCTTGCTATGCTATGGCTTATTATACTATCTACCCATATAAAGGAAAATTTAAACAAGGGAAAAAACAGGTTTTGATATCAAATACACACCTCATAACAAATGTAACAGAATATCACAAACAGAAAATCCAAAACTGCAACAATTATAAGTTGCAATCACTATCCCTAAAGCATGCGATGCAAATATCTTTGAAACACATTCAAAGCAAAAATGTAACAACCTACAGTTCTTCTAAAATTTCTCCTAACTCATAACAAAAGAACATGGTAAAACTCCATAAGCAAAATGTCAGAGAACTAAGTTTCCATGTTAGTACCTTACTTAAGCTCAGTTAGTGGTGTTAATAATCCTAAATTCTAAGTCATTAGTATATTAATTTTATTTTGTTAGTCATAAGTATATGCACACTATATACATTACTTATTTTTATAGACTATAGTGACTCTCCCAGACTAACTCTATATTTCAAAGATCCCTAAAGCTATCTTTCCCTAAGCTATTAGTAACTCTATACTATGGATTAGTAAATATAATACAGGCTATCCACAATGCCTATTTATAAATGGAAGTTACCTTGATATCTACCAAATCAAAAACCAAACAATGGATATTTTGATATGTTAGAGATCCTAGGACACCCTTCCCTTATATACAGCTATTCATATTTAATAGGTACATATAATACATATATGCAGAAGAGACTCTCATTTATCTATATGAGGTCTTTATCAAAAGTTGAACAATTAGTTTCTGTTGTGTTCAATGAACTAAAGAGTACTGATGCATGCACATACTTACCCTTACTACAAGGATCTTCTGACCCACTGGAGAACCACAATTCTTCTTGTGTAGCCTATGTAGTGTGGCATGCAACTACCATGTGATGTCTCATATGTGCAATGTGTGTTTAGAATATGATATTGCTGCTCCATGTATTTCTTCCTTCCAGTCCTCTTCCTGTACAGTACTCAATAAAGATTACAAAACTCTTGTGATTGTCCATTTCTTCCTGCTGCTTCTGCTGTGAATTTCTGCAGCTCGTAGCTTTTATGTTCTTCGTTTCTTCACCTATACCGCATACATGCTTGTCTGTCATCTAACGTCTTGTCGGGTGGTTGGCTTGTCACCTTCTCAATCAGGAACATTAGTTATTGTGATGTAATTGTGTTAACTTTGTGTTGTTTTTGTGTTGTAAAAATTTTTGCAGTTTTTTCTTGGTGTTTTTCCTTTTAAGATTTCAAGCAGTTCATTTGTTTTCAACAGAACCATCTGTCTGCTGTGGATCTGGCAGTGCATTCATTTCATTTTGCTCTAAGTCAGGAGGTTCTCCATGGTGTTCTTCATGTACAGCATGTTCTTTTATAGGTTTCACATGTGTGATATGGAACCAAGGGTCTCTATTCTCAACTTTCACATGAGTTGGGTTAGTTTATAGCACCTGGAAAGGCCAAACCCATTTAGGGTCTATGTTTGTTTTGAATTCAGGGAAGTGCTATTTGGAAGTGTCTAGCAGACTTCCCATGGACATGTGGGGACTATGAGACTACATTTCCCATGATTCCAATGGGTTTCCGGGTTCTGGTTTTTGGGCGTGGGGACGTCTGACGTCCCCATGCATAGGGCAGCTTAAATTCAGAGGAGGACCTGAGAGAAGGTCTCTTTGGTTACCTGGCTGGCGTATGAGAGAGTGAGGATGGTCACTAGCGGTAAATTTGAAAGATAGTCAAGCGCGGTCATATATATTTTACCAACAAGGCCATGGCTATTAAAATATTAATTTCTCTTATTTTATCAGTCTTTATCATTTTTAATCATAACAATTTTGGCAACCATACAAAGTTTGGATTACGAATTCTTAAATTTCCAGATAGCCTAACAAGAGCATTTAGAGCCATGCCTGCTTTTTGGCCATCTTGCTCAGCTCTTTTGAACAATTTTTTAAAAAAGGAGAGTGACCTTGCTCGCCACGTGGCACTCAGCCAGCCAGCTCAGCCCGACCCACCTTGGGAGGTCAGACCAGCCAATTCTGGCTTCTGACTCTAATCCCAACTTGCCGGTGCCTAGCCAGTGTTCTCTGCCAACAATATCCCTCATTCCTAACCTGGCCTCCCTTCCTGCTGCTTCTGCCTCTGCTTAATGCTGAACCTCGAGCCCGCCAGTGCAGACCGCTTCCTCCGATCCTGTTCTCTGCCAAATCCTGTAATTTCCAAGGAGCGACCCCCACCCTGACTTGCCGAGCGCCACCGTTTCAGCTTCAGCCTCTGCTGCTAAAGATTTGGGAAGTATCCCCCTTTCTCCCTACTCTCTTGTCGAGGACTCTTAACCTGAAAGACCATTCTTGCCCTCCACGGGGCACCCATGCCCACAATCTATAAACGTGGGATTTTCAACAAAACTGACCTAAGCTTTTCTCTAGCCCAGAGCCCACGATCCCACATGGATGCTAGTGTCTGAACCTTGAACTTTAAAAACCCCTTAAGCTCAGTGGAACTCAATCAGAAGAACCTTAAATTGAATCGGGGTGGACTTTTAAAACCTCAGAACTGAATGGGTTTTGTTTCTGTTTTAAAGAGACTCTGTATCTTACTGTATTTTGCTGATTAGTTTTGTGAATTAATTTTGTTTATTTCATTGATTTTCCTGTTGCACTGAATCATTTTAAGCTAATGAAGTTTCTGCTTATGATTTTATTATATTTCCTAATTTATTTAAGGTTTACTGTATCAAAACAATGCGGTTATATGTACCATCTATGAAAATCCTATAGGAGCACATGGCTTAAGTTTTTATTCTATCTTAATAATTGTGTACAACCTTGGAGGTTTCCATGCCTTGAGAATTTAAATTATAATTTTATTAGAGGTCTTTAAAATTGACTTTAGATACCTAGTACCCTTCTGTATAAATGATAAGATTTTTATACATTTATTTAAAAAATTGTTGCCTTAAATGGGTAGAAGCATAAAAATTTCCTACCTGGGATATTTTTTTTTAAAACAGGAAGCCGAGAGGGCTCCTGTATACTTCTATCAGAAGGATCTAGAATTCCTGAGGATGATTTAGACCGGAAGGTTTTTTTTTTTTTTTAATATCAGATTTTGATATGGAAGCAGTAACAAAGTTTGTTGAGAAACTCTTATCCAAGATTTGAAATTTGTAATAAGTATATGATTTTTAAACATCATCGTTTATTATTTTAAAATGTGTTATTAGAAATTATGGTACTCTATTTGAATGTGCATTGTATATCTGCTATTTTGTAAAACCCATTTACACTCACAGAAAATGAATCTCATTTTTGGGTAAAAAACCCTTCACTAGTTCTAAGCTATATATTTATTTGATTTTTAAAACATTTCTTTTTTTAATTAGAGCAATTGATTTTTTCTCATCTTTTACTGGAAGTACATATATAATCATTATTTATCCTTTTTTTGATTTTACAGTGATATAAGCTTAAAGCAAATATATATTTGCTATAATGATGCATACCTGAAGAGCCTTAGACTTTGGGAACCTGCCATATATTGTTTAATGCTTCTGTCTGATTCCAGGAGAAGGGAACACAAGAACCGTTAATAGTGCTAAGAAAGCACAAGGTCATGGAGACTTGACTGAGAATCTGCAAGGATTGCAGAGGTCTATGCCAATACTTTAGGGCTTGAAATTGGGGTTTGAGTTCTGGAGTCCCAGTCTTTTCTAAACCTTTAGAGGACATGGGTCCCCTCAACTTAAATTCCTAGTGAAGCACCTAAGATTGGTTATTTATTTGGCTCATTTCCCTGAGAAGTTGATGGCAAATCAGATCAGAGAGAAACGTTTCCCTTATTTCTCTCTTTTTATAGAGAAAATGGCAATTTTCTATAAGTCCTGGCCCTGAATATGAGTAATAGCAAACTGCTTAAATTACTTTCATTGGGCCTTGATTCAAAGGCCTGTTACAAGTCTATTTTCCCTAAATTTTTTGCACATCTTACATTTCATTCACAAGTTAATTTTTTCTTCTTTTTTTTCAATTTTCTTCTTTTTGTTTTTTTATTACTTCTTTTGCCAATTGATTTCATACAACCCCCGTGACTCAGCCACGCATCCTTAGCTGACCTAAGGTGCCCTTTTCAAGGAAAAAAGGTGTGTTTAGAATTTTCCTCAGGGGGATGTGTATTAAGTTTTTTAAAAAACAAAAATGTAAAAATATATGTATATTTAACTCTTTTAGGAGTAATTTCAGGGGGAAATGTATAATTCTTAGAAGGAAATGTATGTTTTATAATCTATAATGTTAAGTTTAAATTCTTTTGAGAGTAATTTCAGGATAAGGATCTTGCCATCTCCCCAGAATCCAGACAAAAACCTGTTTGGAGGCACCAAAAAGATGCCTAAAGACCCTTCACTGGACCATGAAGATCAAAATTGAACTTTGAGTACAGTTGATTTGAACTATGGGGAGTTGAATGAGTTGGATGCATTTGTTCTGAATGTACACTATTATGCCAATAGGGGACTGCCCCCAAATTGGTTTTTTGTCAATGAGGCTAGTTTTATCCATTTGTTTATCCATTTCTTTTATCCCCCAAATTCCTAAATTTAGAAGTTGTCTATGTTTACAGATCCAGAAAAAAAAAAAAGGGGGCCAAATTTTTTTTGCCGGATCTTAGTGGGAAATGTTTGTTTTGAATTCAGGGAAGTGCTATTTGGAAGTGTCTAGCAGACTTCCTATGGACACATGGGGGCTATGAGACTACATTTCCCATGATTCCAATGGGTTTCCGGTTTCTGTTTTCTGGGTGTGGGGACGTCTAACATCCCCACGCATAGGGCAGCTTAAATTTGGAGGAGGACCTGAGAGAAGATCTCTTTGGTTACCTGGCTGGTATATGAGAGAGTGAGGATGGGCACTAGTGGTAAATTTAAAAGATAGTCAAGCGCGGTCATATATATTTTACCAACAAGGCCATGGCTATTAAAATATTAATTTCTCTTATTTTATTAGTCTTTATCATTTTTAATCATAACATCTAGAACAGATTTTCTTGTAAAGTTCCTTATATAGATCATGTCTCCCGGTTTAAGTTGATGTAAGCTAAAGTCTAAAGGAACTCTCTGGGTTAACAAACCAAGTTTGTGCAATTCATACAGTCTCTTCTTCAAAGCTTTTATATATCTATATAGGTGACACTCAGCTCCAATGTGTGACAAGAGAGCTGACTTCTGGGATGAACTATGCAATGGAGCGTGCCCATACAGAAGTTCATACGGTGACAATCTTGTGTCACTACAGGATTGACTTCTTAAATAAAAAAGAACAATGATGGCTTTCAGAACACACTTTCCCAATCAGAATTTTAATTCTTATTGCAGATTTCAATTTGCCCTGAGAATGAGGGGTGATAGACTGAATGTAAACTTCTCTTTATCCCTAAGGTCTTATAAATCTCATGCAAGACATTGTGGGAAAAGTGTGAACCATGGTCCAAATCAATTCTAGCTGGTACAGAGAATCTTGGAACTATCTCTCTCGGAAGTGTCTTCACCACAAAGGCTGTGTTGTTTTTCTTTGCAGGGAACACTTCTGGCCATCGAGTCAAACTGTCAATGATGACTAGGGCATATTTGTAACCTTGACAATTGGGCTTTGATATATAATCAATATGCAAGCACTCAAATGGGGTCTATGCCAATTGTCTGCCTCCTAGTCCCTTAATTCTGGTCACGCCCTGATTGTACTGCAACCAAACCTTCCATTTCTGGCATGTTCTAATTGCACATGTGGATATGCCAGGAGCTGTCCAGTGCCTTCGAATGCCATCCACCAGGGATTGGGTCCCATAATGGCCTTTGGCATGCAATGCATTACATAGGGTATTATATAAAGATCTTGGAAGAATGGGTTTGTCCTCACTAGAAAACCATACACCTCTCACTAATCTGGCCCCTAGATTTTCTATCCTGTGCTTCACTTCCCTCGGGGAGTATGCCTGTTTTCGATCTGCTTCTTCCACCAAGGAGAAATTCAACACATGAATGGGACCAAATCGGGCACCATATTTGGCCGTTATATCGGCCCTCCTGTTTCCTAATGAGACTTTATCCACACCCTTTTGATGTGATTGGCAATGTATCACTGCCACTTCCTTAGGCAACTGGACAGCTTTCAGGAGTTGGTTTATAAGGCTCCCATAGGCTATTTCCTTCCCACCAGCAGTTATATATCCCTGATATTTCCAAATTTGGCCTGTACAATGAACCATATTAAATGCATATTTACTGTTGGTCCAAACGTTCAACCTTTGACCCTGGCCAATTTCTAAAGCTCTGGTGAGACTCAGGATTTTAGCCCCTTGAGCACTCATGGACTTAGGTAGAGCTGCATACCATAAAGTCTCATCTTGAGTTACTACAACTGCACCTGTATACCATTCCCCATCTACCACAAACACAGAACCATCGGTAAACAAAATCACATCGGGAGAGACCAAAGGAATATCGGTCAGGTCATCTCTCATTTTCTGAACTATGTCCAAGGTATCTGCACAGCTATGGATGGGTTCCCCTTCTAATGGCAAGTCTGGCATCAGTGTAGCTGGGTTGATCGCCTCACAACAATGGAAAGTTAGGTTTTCATTTCCCAGCAACACAATTTGATACTAGGATAAGCACTGGGATGTAAAAGCTCGCAGGTTGCTGTTTTTCAAGATGGTATCTATTTGATGAGGAGAGTACAGCATAATCCTGCATCCCAAAACCAGATCTGAAGATTTCTTAACCATTAGGGCAGCAGCTGCAATTGCTCTCATACAAGGTGGCATCCCCCTAGCCACAACATCTAGTTGGAAGCTATAATAGGCTGTTGGTCTGACCTGATCCCCAAAAGTCTGCATCAACACAGCACTGGCTATCCCCTTGTCCTCATGCATAGCCTATGTAGTGTGGCATGCAAACTACTATGTGATGTCTCATATGTGCAATGTGTGTTCATAACATGATATTGCTGCTCCACGTATTTCTTCTTTCTAGTCCTCTTCCTGCACAGTACTCAATAAAGATTACAAAACTCTTGTGATTGTCCATTCCTTCGTGCCGCCTCTGCTGTGAAGTTCTGCAGCTTGTAGCTTCTATGTTCTTTGTTTCTTCATCTGTACTGCATGCATACTTGTCTGTCATCTAACGTTTTGTCGGGTGGTTGGCTTGTCACCTTCTCAATCAGGAACATTAGTTATTGTGATGTAATTGTGTTAACTTTGTGGTGTTTTTGTGTTGCAAAAAATTTTGCAGTTTTTTTTTCCTTAGTTCTTTCCTTTTTAAGATTTCAAGCAGTTCATTCATCTTCAACTGAACCATCTGTCTACTGTGGATCTGGCAGTGCATTCATTTCATTTTGCTCTAAGTCAGGAGGTTCTTCATGGTGTTCTTCATGTACAGCATATTCTTTCACAAGTTTCACATGTGTGATATGGAACCAAGGGTCTCTATTCTCAACTTTTACACAAGTTGGACTAGTTAATAATACTTGGTAAGGCCCGAACCATTTAGGGTCTAGAACAGATTTTCTTGTAAAGTTCCTTATGTAGACCATGTCTCCTGATTTAAGCTGATGTAATAAAGTCTAAAGGAACTGTCTGGGTTAACAAACCAAGTTTGTGCAATTCATCCAGTCTCTTCTTTAGAGCTTTTATATATCTATATAGGTGACACTCAGCTCCAATGTGTGACAAGAGAGCTGATTTCTGGGATGAACTATGCCATGGAGCATGTCCATACAGAAGTTCATACGGTGACAATCTTGTGTAACTACAGGGTAGACTTCTTAAATAAAAAAGAACAATGGGGAGTGCTTGTACCCATTTCAGATGGCTTTCAGAACACACTTTCCCAATCAGAATTTTAATTCTCTTATTGCAGATTTCAATTTTCCCTGAGGATGAGGGGTGATAGACTGAATGTAAACTTCTCTTTATCCCCAAGGTCTTATAAATCTCATGCAAGATGTTCTGGGAAAAGTGTGAACCATGGTACGAATCTATTCTAGCTGGTACATCTCTACATAATAGGAGGGAGAGAATACTATTAAAAGAAGGGGAGGAAGAGAGTGATAATAGCTACACTGAACTGTGTCTAAAAGCATTATTACTGTCCATATTAGAAATTTAATTTAAGGCTGAAATGGAAGAGTATTCAAACTAAAAGGTATGAAATCTATAGCTCTTTACTCTCCTCTCTATAGCTTAGTTTTCCTTTCTTTGGTCATTATTCTCCTCACTCCTACGCCACACACACACACACACTCCTAAGACCTAGATACTAAAAATATTGTGATGAATAGTTTTAATGAAGGTATTAAAAATAGAAAGGAAAAAGTAAAGGTTCTTATTTGGAGCTACACAACTTCACCCAAAGATTCTCTAATTTGATCTCTTATAAAAAGACAGACAGACAGACAAAGAGGAAGAGAGAGACAGAAAGAAACAGATAGAAAACAGAGGTGAGGGTAGAAGGAAGAGGAAAAAAGAGGCAACAAAACTGAGACAGAGACAAATGGAGAGACAGGAAAGGATTGGAACAAAGAGATAAAAATGGATAGGCACAATTAAAGAGAAAAATGGAAAATTAATATATGTATATATTTATGTCTATATTCATGTATTATATAATTAAAATTTTATATGTAAAAAAAAGAAATTGAGAAGGAGTAGTCAGATAGATAGGAGCAAAACCTGGAGAGAATGGTATTGCAAAAAGATAGTACCAAGGGGAAGATGATGATTAAGTGTCAAAGGCTAAAAAAGAGGTCAAGAAGGATAAAGACTGAGAAAAGGTCATTAGATTTGGCAAGTAAGAGATCATTAGTAACTTTGGAGAGAGCAGTTTGGATTGAAAAAAGACTGAAGTTAAGAAGATAGTGAGAGGAAAAAAAAAAGTGAAAGCACCTTCATCCACAGCCTTCTCAGGGAGTTTAGTAACAGTGGTGGAGAGATAAAGAACAAGGGCTATTGTGAATGGATGAATAAAGTAACTGCTTTTCAAGGATTGGTTAAATACAGTCATGGCTATAGGCTGTAGGGAAGCAGTCAGTAGACAGGAAGAGACTGAAAATAAGTGAGATGATGGAAATGAAAGAAATGCAAATCTGCTGGAGAACACAAGATGAAATGGGATCACTATGGCAGATGGAAGAATTAGCCTTGATAAAGAAAAGAGCCATTTCTTCTTTTGAGAGAGGAATGAAGCAGGAGATAAAGGGTAGAAGGCATCTGGATGAGATGAGATGAGACTGGGGATGGAAGAAGGAGCTCTAGCTAATGACCTCATTTTTTTTTCAGTAAAATGTAAGTCAAGGTTCTCCATTGAGAGGGTAGGCTTGCTATTCACAAAATTATCAAATAATTTAATTAAAAGATTGAAGAAAACAGTTCAAATCTACAGTAGAACTCTTAGATAACAGACCTGCTCCAATGATCAACCTTCTCTCTGACCATTGTCAAACGAGCAGCCATCTCATAGTCCATTCTCCAATGAGCAGTCTTCTCTGAATCCATTCTCCAATAAGCAGCCTTCTCTCAGTCCATCCTCCAATAAGCAACATCTCTCAGTCTCCTAATGTCTGGTTCAGAATTGTCAGTTTCCTTTGTCTGATACCAACAACTTATATGCATCTCCTACAGCTCTACCAATTAGTGTTTTTTCCTCTCTGTGGCTTCTCTTGTCCATCTGTGTTATTCCCAGTGGGCAGCAGCAGGCTTTGCCATAGCCCAAACCCTCTGCTGAATCAAATATTTTTCTGCCTTGGCAAAGGGAAAGGCCTCCAGTTTTTTCCTGCCTCCAGGTAGATGGAGTTCACTCTAAGTCACTACTTTTAGTGACAGACTAGGGACTCATTTTCACTTCATTGAGGCCATTCTCCTTTTCCACTACTCTTGCTTTATATCATCTTGCCCAGGAAATAAAATAACACCACAATAAATAATAGCTAACATTTATATAGTCCTTTAAGGTTTGCAAAAAGTCCTTCAAATATCTCATTTCATCCTCACAACTCTGGGAGAAAGAAACTCTGGGAAAATTGAGGCAGAAGTTAAATGACTTGTCCAAGGTCATACAGCTAATAATAAGATCCTGTTGATGTTCAATTTGAGCAAGTTCCTATTACTAACGACATATTTTGATATGGTGTCTACAAACTTTTATGTCCTTCCTTTTTTTGACATTTGGAAAGGGATATCCTCACCTAAAAAAGAACTTGTCACTTCCTCAGGAACTAATAAAAGATCCAAATTAAATGAGTTATCTCTTTTAAAGACTAAAGAAAATCACTGAGGCAAATGGGAAGGGTTATGTAAATCACCCCAAAGGCATAGTTTGAGAGTGGGGAATAGCTGTGTTTTCCAGGCTCTTTAGTATATTTTGCCTCAGGATCTATAGTAATTTGAAAAAAATGTTTTAAATCACTATTGATTAAAGAAATGCAAATTAAAACCACCCTGAGGTGCCACCTCACCCCTGTCAGATTGACTAATCTGACAGAAAAGGAAAATGATAAATATTGGAAAGGAATGTGGGAAAATTGGAATACTAATGCATTGATGGTGGAGTTGTAAACTGATCCAAATATTCTGGAGAGCAATTTGGCACAGTGTTCAAAAAGCTATAAAACTGTGCATACCCTTTGATCCAGAAATAACATTACTAGGTTTGTATCCCACAGAGATTAAAAAAGGAGGAGGAAGAAGGGACCTATTTATATGAAAAAGAATTCTAGTAGCTCTTTTTGTGGTGGCAAAGATTTGGAAATTATGGGGATGTCCATCAATTGGGAATGGCTTAATAAGTTGTAGTATATAATTGTGTTGGAATACTATTGCACTATAAGAAATGAGGAGTAGAATGATTTCTGAAAAACCTGAAGAAATGATCTGATGCAAAGTGAAATAAGCAGAACCAGGAGACCACTGTACATAGTAACAGCAATATTGTAATGATGAATAACTGTGAATGACTCCATTATTCTCAGCAATATGTCGATTCAAGAAAATTCCAAAAGACTCATTTTGAAAAATACCATCTGCCTCCAGAGAAAGAATTGGTGAAGTCTAAATGCAGATAGAAGCATACTATTTTTCACTTTATTTTCTTTTTTTTAATATATGTCTTCTACAACATGACAAATATGGAAATGTGTTTACATAATCACACATGTATAACCTATATCAATAATTGCTTATCATGTCTGGGAGGGGAGAGGAGAAGGAAGGAGGGAGAGAATTTGGAAATCATTTTTTAAAGAAAATGTTAAAAATTATTATATGTAAATAGGAAAATATTATGTAAAAAAGAATAATTTGCCTTAGGAGATACCACTCATTTCAAGAGGACTGTTGGAGGAAAGTCCTTTGTTGAATACACTAATCGGAGCAGTAATTTCCTGAGGGAAGAAACTTTTTGTTTTTGTCTTTGTATCTCGAGTTCCTAGAAACACTAGCCTTCTAAACAATGTTGTTATTCAGTTGTGTCAGACTTTTTGAAATGGATGCACCATATGGTCCATGGGTTGTGGTTTTTTTTTTTTTTTTGGCAAAAATATTGGAGTGGTTTGCCTTCCTTCTCTAGTGATTCAAGACAAACAGACATTAAGTGACTTGCCCAAAGCCATATAATTAGTGAGTGCCTATAATCAGATTTGAGTTCAGTCTTTCTGACTCCAGTGTCTATCCCACTGAATCATCTAGTTGCCTCCTTGTAAACAATAAGCACTTAATAAATGTTCATTGAGTTGAATTGCATAATCAACATCAATTATTTAAGTATGGCCAGATGTAGATTTGTCTGTATGCTAGATGTAGAATGCAGTATGTAGAATGTGTGAACAAACACACCTATTTCTCTCTCTCTCTCTCTCTCTCTCTCTGGCTTTTACTAACTCATTTCCTTATTATCTCTCTCTGGGTTCAAAAATAGTCTGGAGTATGAAAAGACTAACATTATCTCTCTGGTTAACCCCTTTCTTCCTAATTCCCACCCTTAGCTGGGGAAAATCTTTCCGTTTTGAGTTAGCTTCCCCTCCTCACTAAGAGGCTAGGATTAAGTCTTAATTAATGGCCAAATACTTTAATAGCAATTTCGAATAACATTAAACACAAATGATCATTAAATAGCATGATGCAATAATAATATGAGCTGAACAAAGGTCTGAATCTCTTCCTTCCCCTTCCTCCTTTCCCTTACCAATCAGGAAGAGAGTGTTCACAAAAGCAAATGAGTAATGAAGATAGGGGAAGAACAGCGCTTAGCTGGAGTGCTGTCCAAGGAAAGACAAGTAGGGCAAACTAAATTCTTGAGTCTTGGATCTATTGGTTAGGCATGATCTTTTCTGCTTGCCAGTCTCCTGAGAAGGAGTCCCCTACTCTTCTAACTCACTACCTCCATTCACATTCTGTCATCACACAAATTCTGAGGTTTTTTTTTCTTAAACCCTTACCTTCCATCTTAAAATCAATACTGTGTATTGGTTCTAAGGAAGAAGAATGGTAAAGACTAGGCAATGGGGGGTAAGAGACTTGTCCAGGATCACACAGCTAGGAAGTGCCTAAGGCCAGACAAGATCTCAGTTTGCTCATTTCCCTCAATTTCTACTATAAGAGCAGCACTCATCCCCCATCTGCATTCCCTTCTACTTGGGAATAAGATGAATAGGAAATCAGTCCCCCTTGCCCCTTCCACCTGCTGGTGTTTCTTTGCTTTTTACCTTTGTGAATTTTTTTCTCCTTAGGTCAAGACTCTAGGAATCTTAGGGAATTCTGGGTAATGCCTGTGTCCCATTATTCATCACCCCACTAAATAGTCATGACTGTGTCACTGAGAAAAGGGATTAATTTTTCAGTTTGTGGACCATTCATTTTCCCCTTTTCCTCATGTTTTTTTTTGTTTTGTTTTGTTTGTTACAACTTTAAACTCTATTGGAGAAGATGGGCAAAAATAAGGAGGTGAAATTTTAATCAGGAAATCCACAGAAGAGGTAATATTTGGGTTGAAATTTAAAAGATGGATAGGAATTCAACAAAGGAAGAAGGCCATCCTAAGTTTAAGGCACCATATAAGCAATGCTGTGTAGGTATTTCAATAGTTGGTAAAAAAAAGGCCAGTTTGTCAGAAACAGAGAGTATGGAAGATTATTAAGTAAGATTAAAAAGAGAGAATGGTTCTAGGTTGGGGAAAGTCTTAAAGATCAAACAAAAGACAGCCATTGTTTGTTTTTGATTTTTTATGGGAAGACTATAAAGATGATTACTCTGATACAATTATGCAGAATAGGATGGAAGGACTAGAAAGTAGAGGCAGGAAAACGTATGGTGGGCTATGGTAATAGTTTGGAAAGATGTTAATTAGGCCATCTACAAAAGAGGCTGCTTTGGGAATAGAGAGGAAGGAAGGAACAGGAGAGCTGCTTTTGAAGTAGAATCAATAGGAATGGTCAGCTAACTTGTTATGAGAATTGCAGAATAGGAAAAAGCAAAATAAATCTCTTATATGCTTCCTATAAATAGAAGCTTCCAGGTGAGGGAAGACAAGGTTGAAACTATTAAGAAAAAATGTGTTTTGGGATTATCTTTGGTTTTTCCTTAAAAACATATATATTGCCTTCTCTCACCATTCTTTGTTTTGGTTGTTTGGTTTCTCTCTCTGTGCCTTGGTGGGTTAACTATCCTTAAGAGTAGCCAGGTGAGAAGATACTTGCTGGCTTTTGTCTAAGAAGAGCCTGACCTGGCATATGTTGGCTCTGGAGTTCAACTGTGAATGGACCTTGCTTCCTGGAAATAGAAAATCATTGACTCTATATGGTGGGTACCATCAATCAGCAATTTCTTTTAGAGTATTGTTTTAGGTGTAATAGATGTTGCTGCAATATATAATTTTGACAATTTGTCTCTACATACATACACATTTATTTACACACAGACTTATAGTTTATTAGCATGAATCAAATGATAATACATAATAGTTAAATATAAATATAATAGATAAAGCATAATAGTTGGGTTCGTTTTATTTATGTATATCCTCCTTGAGAATAGTATGGTAGTGGAAGAAGGGCAGTTCTTGGAGTCCAGAAGAACTGAGTTCAAGTTCTGCTCCTGATATATACCACTGGCTATATGACCCTTTGAAAGTCATATAACCTTTCAGTATTCTTGACAACTGCCTAAGACTATTTATACATTGTAGATTTGCTTCAGAGGAGGGAGTTTTCACACTAGGAATATGACATGCTCATGAAATCACAAGCAGAAGCAGGAAAACGATATACAAAAACATGCACATAGATATAATAGATGTCTTTTGGCTCGGGGAATAGTGGGGAACATGTGTTGTCCTTTTACCTGTTATCTACCCAAACAAGACTTAACTCTTTCTTCTAGAAAGGGCAGAGATTCCAGAATACCCCAAGCATTACATTTATCTCTCCTACTCATCAATCTCAGCAATGAGGTGGCAGAGTGGATAGAATATTGGACCAGGAGTCAGGAAGACCTATGTTCAAATCCAGACTCAGATATTTAATAGCCCTATGATCCTTGGCAAATTACTTAACCTCTACCTGCCTCAGTTTCCTCAAACTGAAAATGGAGATAATAATAGCACCTACCTGCTAGGTTGTGTGAATTAAATGAAATAATACTTGTGATATGTTAATCCTGTTACTGTTGTCAGTTATTATTATTATTAATTATCCCCATTAAGTTCCTAACAAGACTATGTGATTCTTTCTATGGATTTTGCTTTAGTGTTAATCCTTCATTTCCTTATTAGTAAATGACCAGCTGTGACCTAACTCTTCCTGATCCTTTCTTCACATAGTCTATGCAGGCCAAATGTCTCCCTCCTACAACCTGATCCCTCAGCAGGAAGGATGAACAGGCTTTTCTGAGGAACATTTGGTTGAGCAGCTTTCATTCTGAGACTCAACAACAGCTGGCTAAAACAGCAGAGAATTATTCAACTACTTAGTTGCAGGTAATAGTATCCTGCAGGTAATGATATACTTTCAGGAATCTGGAAGAATCAGCAGGACTATTGTTTGCTATTGTATTTTTTTTCTGGGGTACAACCTGGAAACACCATCCACAGGAGGTAAAAATAAACCACAATAAGCCATATCTAGACTGATCAACTGAACAATATTGTGTTGATAATGTGATCCTGAGGCTGGCTTCCTGACTACTGCTGACAAGTTTAACTCTGAAATACAACCTATAAGAGCATGACTAAATGTTAAGCCCATTTAGATGGGGGTGGACATTGCCATATATTAAGATATCTGGGATGCATTTCAAGCAGTCTTCAAAAGAAACATCATATACCTGAAAACAAATATTAATAAAATAGAAAAATATAGAACTAATGAATTCAGCATGCAATTATGCAAAATAGAAAACTAAGAAATAAACCAAGAATAAATACAAAAAAGGAAATATTGAAAACTAGAGGAAAACTAGATAAAATGGAAAATGAAAAATCATAACATTAACAAACAAATAAATCAAACCACTATAAGGGTATTTTAAGGAGACCAACAAAATAACAGTGTTCATTTTGAAGAGCAAAAGAAAAAATAGTAGGAATGAAGAGGGAACAAACAGTATGCACAGACCTCAAATTATATCATAATGAAGCAATCATTAAAAACTATTTGGTAATAGTTAAAAATAGCAAAGTGGATCAGTGGGACCAACTAGATAATGAAGAAGTAAAAAATTATCTAAATCAGTGATCCACTATTTGATAAGCCCCAAAATACAAATTACTCAAATTACTTGGAAAAGACCTCACTATTTGATAAGAAATCGCTAGGAAAATGGCAAAAGTTTGGTAAAAATTCAGATTAGACCAACATTTTATGAGATCAAAATGAATATATGAGTTGAATACTAAAAGTCACAGCATTTAAAAAATTAGAGAAGAATCAGGTCAGGAACCTTCAAAGCTATGACTAGGTAAATATTTCTTAAACAAACAAAGGAGAGAAAAGTATGTCAAAGATAAAACAGATCACTTAAATTATGTGAAATTGAAAAGCATTGGCATTAACTAAACCAACACAACTAAGATAACAAGAAGAGATGTTGATTATTGATTACTAAAAACATCATTGTATCAGATATATCTGCTAAGGATTGATATTGTTGTAAAGAAATATAAGTCCGAGTTAGATAGCAACAACATACAACAATATACAAGATATATAGGAAAGAAACTCAAGTACATAAGATCAAGAACCATTTCTCAGTATATAAGATGGCTAAAAGATATAAATAAACAGTTCTCTAAAGAGTTAAACACTATTAACAACCATGGAAGTCACTAGTAGAAAGAGACAGGCACACCAAAATAACTGAGTTCTTACCTCACAACTGAAAGTTGGCAAACATAACAGAAGAAAGGAAGAATCAATGTTGGAGGGTCTGTTGAAAGATAAACACTCTAATAACTCTTGGTGAAAGTGTGGATTGTACCAGTCATCTTGGAAAGATATGTGGAAATATACTAAGAAAGTGATTAACATAATTCAAACTTTTGACTCAAAGATCCCAAATGTTAGACATATACTCTAAGAAGGTCCAATTCAGAAAGAAAAGTCTCCAACCTCACACCTATCAGATTGGCCAGTATAACTGTAAAGGAAAGTGATAAATGTTGGAGGGAATATGGTAAAAATTAGACATTAATGCATTATTAGTTGTTGTGAACTGATTCAATTATTCTGAAACATAATTTGGAACTATACCCAAAGGGTAATAAAACCGTGCATACCTTTCGATCTGGTAATACCACTACTGAGTCTATATCCCAAAGAGATGATAAAAAAGAAGAAAGGATCTACTTGTACAAAAATATTTATAGCAGCTCTTTTTGTGGTTGCAAATAATTGGAAATTGAGGGTTGTCCATCAATTGGGGAATTGAACAGATTGAGATATATGTTGTTAATTGAATACTATTGTGCTATAAGAAATGGTGAAGAGGATAATTACCAAAAAATCTGGAAAGATCTACATGAACTGATACAGAGAAAAATAAACAGAACCAGGAGAACATTGTATACAATAACAGCAATATTATATGATGATCAACTGTGAAAGACTTAGCTACTCTCAGCAATTCAATGACCTGGGACAATTCTGAAGGACTTATGGCAAAAAATGCTATCCAACACCAGTGAAAGAACTGTTGGAGCCAGATGTGGATCAAAGCATACTATCTTCCACTTTAGTTTAATTATGGTTTTATTTGGGGGATTTGGGCTTTATGAGTATTCTCTTACAACAATGACCAATATGGGAGAATACGTTTTACACAATAATACATGTATAACCCAGAACAAATTATTTATCATCTCCTGAGAGGGAAGAGAGGGAGACAATTTGGATCTTATAATTTTGGAAAATACATATTGAAAATTGTTGTTACACGTAATTGGGAAAATAAAATATCTTTGAATAAAAAAGAACTATAAAAAATTAGAAACAAAAAGAAAGGTCTCAGATACACCAAAACTATTCATAGTATTTTAAAGTCATAAAAAACTGGTAAGAAAGTAGATACTCATTGACTGGGAAGTGGCTAAACAAGTTGTGATACATGAATATGGCATATAGTATGCTATAAGAAATGATGAATTCAGGGAAATATGACTATGACTTGATTCATGATGAAGTAATCAAAACTAGGAAAACAATATGTAAAAACAATGTACATAGATACAATAACAAGAGTAACAATACAAAAAAAAAAAAAGGAAATGAATGCTTTGCTAATTACAATAGCTAACCATAGAGAAGAGATGAGAAAATGCACTTTTCTCCTTTCTTTGCAGAATTTGGGTTTCAGGTTGATTGTGTCAGGCTTGCTTATTGACTAGTTTTGCTGAACCACTCTTTTTTCTTATTATTTTATCATGTTACTATTACAAGTAAAATTTTTTACTGTTACCCATGTGATTCACTAGGTAAAGGGCAAGAGAAGTACATCTGAAAATAAATATAAAGTTAAAAGATAGTAATAAAAATTTTCTTTAAAATAAATTAATGTAACCATATTCTAGTTACAAATTTATTTTTCATTTATTTTTTCTTTTTTGTTAGCATTTATTTTTATTTACATGCAACATAACATAACATGTAACATAATAATATAATACATGTGATTTGTTATGAATATGTAATGAATTATAACAAATGTACTTATCCAAGAGAAACAAATTCTTACATTAGCTCTGTCCCAAAATATATATCTCGTTCTTTTTTCTCCCCCCAAGAAGGCAAGTAATATGATGTAGTTTATACATATATTATCATATAAAACATATATCCCTGTTCATCATGTTATGAAACAAGATACATATTAATTCTGTTAAACAATTTTAAGATTTCAAGATTTTTTAAAAACAGCCATATTATACTGTTGGCTCATGTTAAATTTTTCATCAATTAAAACTCAAGCCTTTTTACATGTCCTAGAGGTCGAGTCAGTCCTGATCCTGTTATTTTGTAATTAAAAAATTTTTTTTGAAATTATTTTTTAAATGATTATTTTAAAAATATTTAAACAAACTAAAATAAAAAGGCTTATAGGCATATTCTTTCTTCCAAAGATCTGAAGTTCTTTTTAACAAACTACTTTGAAATATATATTCTAATGTTCACATTCTGTCTTAGTATCAATTCTAAGAGAGATGAGCTGCAAGTTTTTAAAATTTCCTGTAGCTGAAAAATTCATTACCATGTAGTCAACCTGGTGATGAATCTTGAAATTTATCTAGACAGGTTCTCAGGTAATAATCTAACTCTGAGCTTGGAGAACTCAAGGTCACCTCTACAAAATGAGGGGATAATAACCACAACAATAATAATAGCACATACTTTTTATAATTAAAATTTTATATTCTGCAATTACTTGTAAAATTTTATAACATTCTTAAAATTTTTTTTTGAGTTTTAAATTGTCTCCTCCCTCTCTAATTTCCCCACTCACTAAGACAGTATGCAATCTGGTATAGATTTTCCATGTACAATCATGTAAAATATTTTTCCACATTAGTCCTTTTGTTGAAGAAAACTCAAAGAAAGATGAAGAAAAGAAATGAATTACAGTATGTGTTAGTCTGGATTCAGTTTCCAGCAGTTATTTCTCTGGAAGCAGATGGCATTTTTCATCGTGAATTTCTTTTGGTAGAGCAATAGGAAGCTATATATTCAGAATGTTGCATATATTGTCAGACAGAATCACTCACTTTTGGTTTTGCTTGCTTCTCTTTTTAAAAAGAAAAAGTGTTGTGTGTGTGTGTGTGTGTGTGTGTGTGTGTGTGTGTGTGTGTGCATGTGTATTGTGGGAAGAGGGAAGAAACTGTTATATAAAAACAACAGGCATACATAAGAAGCAACTTTAAGAAAAATAAAATAAGTTTCTCAACTAAGGACCAAGTTAACTAAATACTAATCCAAGGTCCAAAAGTAATCTATCAGGTCAAAAATCCTAAACTGGATATTTCACTTTTGCTGCTTTTCAGACAAGGAAGTCATTCTTACATATTTAAATGCTCCATTGCTTTCTTTCTTTTTTCTTTTAAACCTTTACCTTCCATCTTGGAGTCAATACTGTATATTGGCTCCAAGGCAGAAGAGTGGTAAGGGTTAGGCAATGGGGGTCAAGTGACTTGCCCAGTGTCACACAGCTGGGAAGTGTCTAAGGCCAGATTTGAACCAAGGACCTCCCGTCTGTAGGCCTGGCTCTCAATCCACTGAGCTACCCAGCTGCCCCCTCCATTGCTTTCTAAATCAACTTTTTTTTCCTTTCTTGTTGGTCATTATTGTAAGAAAACACTCATACAAATCACAACCCCCAAATAAAACTGTAAATGATGTGAAAGATAGTGTGCTTTGATCCACATGTATCTAGCTCCAATAGTTCTTTCTCTGGAGTTGGAAAACATTCTTCATCATAAGTCCTTCAGAACAATTCTAATTTTAAAGGAATTATTTTTTCTCTTTTTATTGTCATGCAAAACACATTTCCCTATTGGTCTTTATTGTAAGAGCAAACTTATACAAAAGCAAAACCCCAAAATAAAACCAAAAATGCACTGATGTGAAAGATGACTCCCACAGTTTGTTCTCTAGAAGTAGATAGCATTCCCCATCGTGTCTTTCAGGATTGTCCCAGATTAGTGCATTGCTGAGAGTAGCCAAGTTTTCTCAGATAATCATCGTCCAATGTAGCTGTTATTGTGTACAATGTTGTCTCAGTTCTGCTTATTTCTCTCTGCATCAGTTCATGTAGATCTTTCCAACTTTTGCTGAAATCATGTTATTTATAGCACAATAGTATTCTACTACCAAAATGTACTACAATTTGTTCGGCCATTCCCCCACTGATAGACATTCCTTCAATTTCCACTTCTTTGATGCCACAAAAAGAGCAGCTATGAATATTTTTGTACAAGTAGATCTTTCCCCTTTTTTAAATTATCTCTTTGGGATACAGAGCCAGTAGTGGCATTATCAGATCAAAAGATATGAACCATTTTATAGCCTTTTGGATGTAGTTCCAAATTGTCCCCCAGAATGATTGGATCAGTTCACAACTACACCAAGAATGCATCAGTGTTCCAATTTTGCCATATCTCCTTCAACATTTACTACTTTCCTCTATTGCCATATTGGCCAGTATGATAGGTGTGAGGTGGCACCTCAGTAATGTTTTAATTTGCATTTCTCTAATCAAGAGTGATCTAGAACTTTTTTTCATATGATTATTGATGGCTTTGATTTCTTCATCTGAAAATTGCTTGTTCATATCCTTTGACCATTTGTCAATTGGGGAATGACTTGTATTCTTATAAATTTGACTTAGTTCTTTATAAAATTGAGAAATTAGACTTTTATCAGAGACATTTGTTATAAAATTTCCCCCCAATTTATTGTTTCCCTTCCAATCTTGGTTTCATAGTTTGTTTGTACAAAGTTCTTTTAATTTAATATAATAAAAATCATTCACTTTATAGCTTATAATACTTCCTATCTCTTGTTTAGCCATAAATTCTTCCCTTCTCAAAAGACCTACCATGTAAACTACTCAGTGTTTCCCTAATTTAGTTATGGTATCACTCTTTATATCTAAATCATATAGCCATTTTGGCCATATCTTGGTAAAGAACATAAGGTAATCATCTACACTTAGCTTCTGCTATACTGTTTTCTCATTTTTCCAGATATTTTTTTTAAAGAGTGAGTTCTTTTTCCAAGACCTTGGATCTTTGGGCTTATCAAACACTGAGTTGCTAAAGTCATTTACCCCTGTATATAGTGCATCTAATCTACTCCATTGATCTACCATTCTATTCCTTAATACCAGATCATTTTGATGACTGCTGCATTATAGTACAGTTTGAGATCTGGTACTGCCAGGCCAAGGAATGATTTTCTTGAGGGAGTCTTTGTACCTCCTTTTTCATTTAGCCAATTCTACTTTTTAAAATGTTCTTCTCTTCTCTGGATTTTTGTACTTCTTTTACCAATTTGCCTCTTTTATTTTTTAAGCAGTTTATTTCTTCAGTAATTTTTGTGCCTCCTTTTCTGAGCAGTTTACTGTTTTCTTGATTTTCTTGTATCACTCTCATTTCTTTCCCCAATTTTTCTTCTATTTCTCTTGATTTTTAAAGTCCTTTTTGAGTTCCTCTATTAATTTTTGGGGGGCTTGAGAGCAATTCATATTTTTCTCAGAAGCCTTGGATGCAACATTATTGACTTTGTCATTTTCTTCTGAATTTCTTTTGGTCTTCCTTGTCACCAAAATAACTTTCTATGTTGAGTTTATTTTGTTGTTGTTGTTGTTGTTATTTGCTCATTCCCAGCCTTCTTCTTTTCTTTTAATTAAAAAAACTATTAAAGTTTGACTCTGTAACTGTGGTAAAAAGAACACTCTTCCAAATTTCAGGTTATTTGTGTGGATGCTTCAGAGCTAGCTGTGGGGACCGATCTGCTTTCAGTTCTTCCATAGTGGTATGATGTAAAGTAGAGGTGTGTTTATAACTCTTTCACCTTCTGCTATGGTTTGTGTCTTTTCTGCCTTGGACCTGTGACCAGGGTCCCCTATTCCCCTGTGGACACAAGAACTGGTGTATATTAGTGCTCCTCTTCACCCAAGACCTCAACCCAGGATTGTGACCAGGATTTGCATAAGGGCAATGCAATTAGAGTCTTGCCCCACAGTCAGCAAAAAACTCTTTCTGAGCAGTTGTCTGACCCCTCCCTTCCCCTTATTATTTGTGGCTGAGAGCTTTGGAAATCTTTACTGCTCATTCAGCCACCCCTAAGTTTTGGTGCCATGATGGGGTCTGCTACAATGCTGGGGTATTGCTATGTGCTCCACTTCCACCCCAGTGCAATAGATCTTTTATGGCAACCTTCTAAATTCTTTCGGACTGAAAAATTATTTTACCTTCTCTTTTTGTGGATTATTCTGCTCCAGAATTCATTTAGTTTTCAAATTTAGTTTCAAATGGGGGGGCAGCTGGGTAGCTCAGTGGATTGAGAGTCAGGCCTAGAAACAGGAGGTCCTAGGTTCAAATCTGGCCTCAGACACTTCCCAGATGTGTGACCCTGGGCAAGTCGATTGACCCCCATTGCCCACCCTTACCACTCTTCCACCTAGGAGCCAATACACAGAAGTTAAGGGTTTAAAAAAATTTAAAAAAAAGATCAAATGGATCTGTGTACCTTCTCCATCATCTTGGCTGTGAGCTCCAAAGCTAAATGCAGAAAAATTATAATGACCAAACTTGTCCCCTAAGAATCAATGAAGAAACACTTATCTCCTTTGGGTAGAGAGAAGGGAGATTATAGATGTAGAGTGTTGTATAGACTATCCAACTTGATTATTAAGAAGTTAGACTTTTGCTAACCTGTTTTTCTTTTTCTTTTTTCTTTTAACAAAGGAGGGGTTATCTGGAGGGGAGGGAGGTATATCCAGATATGGCTGAGATATAAAAATTAAAGGCAATAAAAAATTTTTTAAGAGAGCTATTATTAATAATGCAAATCAATTATTGTGCTGGCAAGGGGCAAAATGATAAAACCAATTCAAATTTCAAGTATCTGCCAAGGTTTTGTTAAACCCAACTCTCAGGGAGGATCAGATTGACAAATTAACTCTTACACTTCCCAAAGAGAAACAACTTTAGTTCCCTCTGAAAGTTAATTTTCTCCTTTATAAAATTTGGGATGTTAATACTGTAAAAGATGGGGCACCAGGGATGTTAAAATATAACCTAAATGGTTTGTGGGTACACACTGGGTTGAAGGAGAGACAGGACCAACCAGGATAAGGAGACCAGGGTTCACTGATGTATCAGACACAAGAATGGCAGTTGGCCTAACGGACACCCAGCTCACCCTAGGCCAGGGTCTATGGAACCAGCAGGCAAAGTAAAAGTTTATACAGTTTTAACTGGGAAAATAATAATGAAGGATGGGAATAAGGGAATTCTACACTTGAAAACCTAAGGGCAAAACACAGGGGGCAGGGAAGGACTTAACTACTCTATCCTAATTGACCTAAGCCAGGAAGGGCCCAAAGGAGCAGTACTGGAGTCACAGGGAAGGCTCCTTCAAACCTGGTTCCAGCCAGGTTTGGTCAGCACAGCTAAAGGGCAATTGGGGTCTCACGATAATCCAAGGATGGTCACTGGATGCCAAGAGCCAACTCCACCAGGTAATCCAAGGTACCCAGGTAGGGAGAGTGAGTTTGAAATGCTGTCCACCAGATCCCAAACCACTTCCCCACTTGGAGCAGCTCTGCAGGTCTTGTCCACTTGCTGAAAGCCTTCACCACTCAGGATCCCAAGGAATCAGGATGCAGTTTTTCCGTAACTCTGAGATCTCCCAGGGTTAGCAACAGTTATGTCCAACCACTAATGGAGTATCTCCCAGAGCACAAGCCCACTTCCTGCTCCTTCATTCCATCTTGGAATCCTCTAGCCCTTCCTGCTAGGTCCATATAAACTATATGTAACTAATACTAAATAATCTTCCTCACAACAATATCTATAGTGCTCAGAATTGATAATACCTATACCTTGGGATCTTAATACCTATAGTATTCTCAGAATTTCTGTGAGAATCAAAAGAATTACCTTCAAATGTAAATGGCAGCTATCATAAAGATGCATATTAGATTACATTTTGAAATTATAACATTTGAAATTTTTTCATCATAATCATTCACATTTCTAAAAAATTGAAATAAAAATTTTAAGTATTAAAAAAATTAAATCATGTAATTTTTTTTCAAGCAGGTTCAAATTAGAAGATCTAAACCAGTGATTCCCAAAGTGGGCACTACCACCCCCTGGTGGGTGCTGCAGTGATCCAGGGGGGTGGTGATGGCCACAGGTGCATTTATCTTTCTTATTAATTGCTATTAAATTTTTTTAAAAATTTAATTTCCAGGGGGCTAAGTAATATTTTTTCTGGAAAGGGGGCGGTAGGCCAAAAAAGTTTGGGAACCACTGATCTAGACGTAAATTCTACTCCTGCTGTAGAGAGCACAGAAATTTTCAGTTGTTGATGATAGATAATACACTAGTCACCTGACCTTTTCTACCCAGTCTCATCCCTCTTATATTCATGCAATGCTAGCAAAAAGATGTGGTGGTGTGTATAGAGTTAGTCAGAGGGAAAGAGATGTTAAGAATTTTCTCTTATTGTTTTACTCAACTCTTTTACATCTTTTCTAAGGGGAACAAGTGGATCAGGTGTTTGATAATCCCCAGAAATTAGGAATGTGTAATTCAGATATGAATTGGTCTGAGGGAATCCAAATTATTCATGCTCTCTATAGGGATCTGCCTAGATACTGCTTTCTGTGGAGTTTATATCACAAAAGAACTAAAGCTTTCCCCTGGAACTATCATGTTAAAGAACTGGCCAACCTGTCCCCTTGATGTCATGCAGTAACAGGAGACCAAGAAATGTGGGCAGGAAGCAGGAATAGCAGCATCGGTGTTGGTGAAAGAAAGAAAGAAAGAAAGAAAGAAAGAAAGAAAGAAAGAAAGAAAGGAAGGAAGGAAGGAAGGAAGGAAGGAAGGAAGGAAGGAAGGAAGGAAGGAAGGAAGGAAGGAAGATTCCATTCAGTAGAGAAGGTAGCTTGTTTGATGATGTTAATAAAGGACATTGATGGCTCTACAGTGTCAGAGGGATGGGTTTTGCAAGATATATACATGTCCCCTGGCTATAAGTGTTCCTGAGCTACATATGTTCCCTATAGGTGTGCCCCAACCATATGTGTATCCTAATCATATATATTCCTTGTGTGGATCCCCTCTGTTACTGGTATAGCAAAGTAGAAGACTGTCCTATGCATATTGGGAGAAATTGTTCTTTTTGCTTATCTTGTTGCTATTACTAAATTAAGTGCTTTTTGCTTTGGACTAACATATCATCTGGTTGGCTTATTAAAGAAACATGCTGATGTAGGTCCATCAGTGGCATTTTAATTTTTAATTTTTAAATTTGATTTTATTTGTTTTCAGTTCTGAATTCTTTCCCTCCCTCCTCTCACTTCCCTATCCATGGAGAAGGTAAGAAAAATAAAACTCATTACAAAACAAATTCCTGTATTAACCATGTCAAAAAGAAAGAAGAAGAAGAAAAGACAAGGCAAGTTTTAGGATTAAAATTCTCTGGAGACCGCATATTAATTTATAATTTATCTATTAGAAAGGTTAGAGAGAGAGAGAAAGAAAGATCACATGACCACCTGGCCACTCATATTTAATCTATTCCTCAGGCTACTGCCACCCCCCGCAGGAGTCTCCAGGTCAAAAGCATGTGCCTGATCCATCCCCTTTTTTAAGGCCAAACATGTCATTCCTTCTGTATCTCTTTGGTTGGACAGAATTGCCTTCATTCCAGGTCAGTCTTCTTCAGTCAGGTCAGATTGGGGTCAGCCTCTTCCTGGAGCCAGAGATCCACAAGACCTCTAGTGTCCTCCCATAGTACACAAAGGGACCCAGTCAAATGGCGAAGCTGATATTGATTAAAATGGGTTTTCAAACAGAATAATGGGGTATAATTTATATTAAATTCAAACGAAAGACTTCATTCTATGCTCTGAGTCCATCAACTCCTTACCTGGAGATGGATAGCATGTTTCATCACAAGTCATTGGAATTATGGTTAGTTATTGTATTTATGAGAGTTCCTCTGTTTTTCAAAATTAATGATCTTTACAATATTATTGTTATTATATATGTTATTTTTCTGGTTCTGCTTTCTTCACTTTGCATCAGTTAATACAAACCTTTCCAAGGTTTTTCTTAAATTATCTTACTTTATTTTTTACAGATCAATAATATTTCATCACATTTATATACCATAACTTTTTTAGTCATTTTCCAATTGATGAGTATACTCTCAGTTTCTAATTCTTTGCTACCACAAAAAGAGTTTCTATGTGTGTATGGGTGCATAGGAAGGTCTAGCACCTCCAGTGTGAGTGCTTGGTGAGCCCTTTTCAGGGTTGTTATTTTCCTTTGGGGTCCACTTTTCACCAATCACCTTGGCTCCAAGAAGCTACAGCACACACACAGGGACCACACTCCAGTAAAACCTTCTGGGCATTCCAATACAGGCTGAGGATTGCTGACTGGTTTAAAACCCTTTAGTAAGTTAGAGGGATGTCTATCTCAAGCATGTGAAGACTTCTCCGGGTGAAATGGGTGGATAAGAACAATTTGGTGAAACAGGTACTGTAGATCTCTTAGTCGATCATTGAAGGTACCAAGATCATCCTGGGTCATTGCCAGTTATCCTGACTTTTGTCTTACCACTGGACTTTGATGACTCTGGAAGACAGAGTGAAGCTAAGACTTTTGTGCAACTGCTTCTCTTCGTGTGAAAATGAAGGGAAAAAACAACAAATGGATCCTTTTCCTTTTCTTTTATATTTTATGTAATCAGAATTGCTCATTTTACCTTCTATAAGTCTCTCATCTCTTGCTTAGGTCTCAAGCACTTTAATTTTCATTTGATCTTCATAACAATCTTAGATGGCAGTTACTGTTATTATTATAATTGAGGAAATTGAGATGAGTAGAAGGTAAATGACTTGCCAAGGGCCACACATATAGTAAGTGTTTGAGGTCAGATTTAAACTCAGATCTTCCTAACTTCGGGCCCAGTACTCTATACATTACATCACTTCAATGCCTCACTGGGTCATGAACTCTTCATACAGTCATAAATCTGGCAGATAATTTTTTCTATGATCTACTAATTACTTATGATATCACTCTTTATCTCTAAATCATGTATCCATTTGGTGCTTATCTTGGTATACAGTGAGATGTATAAGTCTGTATTTAGTTTCTACCAGATTATTTTCTAGTCTTCCCAATAGTTTTTTTTTTTAAACCCTTAACTTCTGTGTATTGTCTTATAGGTGGAAGATTGGTAAGGGTAGGCAATGGGGGTCAAGTGACTTGCCCAGGGTCACACAGCTAGGAAGTGTCTGAGGCTGGATTTGAACCTAGGACCTCCTGTCTCTAGGCCTGGCTCTCAATCCACTGAGCTACCCAGCTGCCCCCCAATAGTTTTTAATCAAAAAGCAAATTATTGGTCCAATAGTTGGGATGTTAAAATTTAATTAAAAAAACAAGCTTACTGTGCTCATTTGCTTCTCTATATTGTATACCTAATCTATCAACTTTATTTCTTACCCAGTAAAAATTGTTTTGATAAATTAATGCCATAGCTTTGAGATCAAGAACTGCTAGATCTCCTTCCTTTCCATTCCCACCCCACCACTGGTCCCTTAATATTTTTGACTTTTTGTTGCTCCTGATGAACTTTATTATAATTTTTTTTCTAACTCAAGTAATTCTTTGGCAGGTTCATTGGTACAGCACTGAACAAATAAATAAATAAATGAATAAATTTAGTCAGTATTGCCATTTAAAAATATTTTCTTAGCCTATCTATGAGCAATTAATATTTCTATAGTAAGTTAGATCCATCTTTATTTGTGTAAAGAATGCTTTGAATTTTATATTATGTTCACATAGTTCCTCTGTCGTTTGGGTCAGATAGATTCCTAAGTATTTATATAGTCTGTCATTCCCTTAAATAGAATTTCTCTTTCTATTTCTTACTGGTGGAATTTGTTGCTAATATAGAAAAATGCAGATAATTAATATGGGTTTATTTTGTATCCTGATACTTTACTGAAGTTGTTTATTGTTTTGATTATTGTTTTAGTTGACTCTCTAGGGTTATCTAAGTAAACCATATGCAAAAAAATGACAGTTTTGTTTTCTTTTTGCCTATGCTTATTCCCTTAATTTATTTTTCTTGTCATCATTATAACTAGAATTTAAAATACAATATTGAAGATTGGAAAAACTTCTCACTTGTGTCCCTATTGCAAAGAATACTGTCTCTCAGTTTTAGAAAGATAATATTTATCATTTTAAGGAAAATTTCATTTTTTTCAATGATTTCTAACATTTATAATGGGAGTGAGTATAATATTTTATCTAAAACCTTTTATGCATCTATTAAAATAGTCATATGATTTTTGTAATTAACACAGTCAATTATGTATTGAACTCATCCTGCTTTGCTGACATAAATCCAGCCTAATTATAATATATGATTTATGTGATGGATTGCTATAGTATGTGGGCTAAAATTTTCAGAGAAATAGTTCTGTTTCTCTATTTTTACTTTTGCTAGTTTAGCTATTTTTCTCATAGAAGGAATTTTGTAGGACCATTTTTAATTTAATTTTTCAAACAGTTTGTGAAGTATTTTAGAATTAGATTTTCTTTAAATTGTTAGCTTACAAATCTTTCTGATCCTGGGTTTTTTTTCAGGAGTCATTTAAAATTTATTAAATCTTTAAAGATAGAGTTATTTAAGAATTTTATTTCTGGTTCTGTTAACCTGGGCATTTTAAAATTAATAATTTGAATTAATTTTTGTATATACTCATCCATTTAGTTTAAATAATCAGTCTTATTAGCATGCAGTTGGGTAAGGTAGTTTCTAGCAATTATTTTTATTTCTTCATCATTGGTTGTGAATTCACTTTTTTCATTTTTGATTCCTTCAATTTCTTTTTATTCTTTTCCTTTTTAAAGTCAAATTAGCTAATAAGTATTTTATTGCTTGATTTTCAAAAAAAACTAGCTCTTTGTTTTATTTATTAGTTCACTGTTTTGTTTTCCTTTTCTGTTAATCTTGTTAATCTCTCCATTGATCTTTAGAATATCTGTTTTGAGGCTTAATTGGGAGGTTTTAATTGCTTGTTTTTCCACTTTTTTAGTTTGCATTCTTAATTTGTTGATCTATTCTTTCTCATTTTTATTGACAAAAACATCTAGAGAGAAAAAAAAAAAGTTCCCCTGCTTACTATTTTGTCTGCATCCCACAAAATTTTTTTAAACCTTTACCTTCTGACTTAGAATCAATACTGTGTGTTGGTTCTAAGGAAGAAGAGTGGTAAGGGCTAAGCAATTGGGATTAAGTGATTTGCCTGGAATCACACAGGTAGTGTCTGAGGTCAGATTTGAATCCAGGTTCTTCCAGCTCCTGTCTTGGCACTCTATCTACTAGTGCTATATAACTGCCCCTCTATAATTTCTAATCCTTGCTTCAAAGACCATTTATTAAATGTAATTTTATTGCATTGTGTCAGTACAATATCCACTTAATATTTCTGCTTCCCAGAATTTGTGAGGGTTTTGTGTCCTAATACACAGTCATTTTTCTTTAGGGCTCCAGGATGTGCTTTTAGCCAGTGTACCCTAAACTGCTCTGGAATGGAAAAAATGACTCATTTTGACTTTTTCTCACCTTTCCTAATCAGAATTTGGGCTGGTGCATTTTCTATTTTGTTGTTCTACCTCTAAACAGCTTTTTGGCTTTGTTCCTCCCCCCTCCCCAACATGAGTTACATTTAAAAATAACTATTGATCCATCTGCCCAAGCAATTTGTCTTAGACATGAGATAGTGATCAGAAGATTGTCATATGAGATAGTCTTTTTCAGAACACTTTGTACTATGTGGGACCTTGAAAAGTCTCTTTTCTAAGCCTCAGTTTCTCTATTTATAAAATAAAAAGGTTAAATTGTATGGTTTTTAAGACTATATGGTTTTTTTCCCAGTTTCTAATCTAAGATTCTATGGCGTAGTGACCAGAATTTCCTTTGATGGCGAAACTAAGACTATTGAACTTGCTTTGACACCTGGGACATTCCAGGAAGCCCTTGTCTAAATCATTTGTTTATTGAGGAAACCACTGGTTTACCTTAAAGCTAATCAAATAATCAGCAACAACAAAAACATTTGCTATTTCTCCACATGGGAAAAAATTCAGGAAACATGAACTATTATGTTTGCAAGGAAATGAGGAAATTTAAGGAGGTTTTCCCTAAGCAAAATATATTCCTCTATAACTCCTGAATAAAAATTTAAATTATAACTTAAAAAAATAAGGAAACCTGTTAAATATATAATATCATGAATTCAGGCATATGACAAGGATAAGAGGGGAAAAAAACCTCATTATCCCATTACCTTCCCCTAAAATTTCACTTGATTTGTTTGATGGAATCTTTTCTTTGAATAAAAAAATACACAAAAAGGCTATATCCTGTTTACAATTCCACTTCAGCAGACTTCAAATTATTACCTAAGGCTGAGTGTATTAACTCTGTCTGTTGGCAAGAGAAGAACCCTCTCATGTTATGTAATTATAGTTTAAGGAAACAGTAATGAAGAGGCAGAACAGGCCTGGGCCTGTTTTCTGTTGTCTTGAGGCGTCGACAGCTAGTCTGTGGTTGTGGTCACTTTGAGTTTGAAAGGGAATCAGATCGCCAGTCAAAACAATATTTGGAAGGAAGTTTATCATTCCCCATTTCACTCAGAGTGGGTAGAATGATTTGGGTGAGGCGAGATGGCTTCAGGAATGAATCCTGATTGTAAAGATAATGTAGGATTGGGCCACCTAGATTTAATCCCCTATTTTCTTGAAACCACCTAAAAAGAGTGTCAATGGAGATCTTTGGAACATCAAGGCTCTAGGACCTGGTTTGGTATTTGCAGAAAAGATTGCCTTGATACATATCTAAAAGATACACACACAAGACAATAAGAGGCCACAAAGCTAATTCAGAAAGAAGTTTCCATCACTTTTCCTTTTTCATTTTTTGAACTGATTGCTAAGAAATCCCAGGCTACAAATATGGATAATTGGGGGTCAGCAACATCCACCAACAACATCAACAAACATTTATGGAGAATCTATTATGAGCAAAAGACTCACTGTGTTAACCAATGAAAATGGCACCTCTTAGATGATTGGACCAGAATTAAATAGAAACATACTACATGATTGGTAGAAATGGAATCAGGAAGTATTCTTTTTTATTTTATTTAATTGATTAATTAAGAAAAACTTTCCATGGCTACATGATTCATATTCTTTCCCTCCCCTCCTCCCACCCCCCTCCCATAGCCAATGAGCAAGTCAACTAGGTTTTACATGTGTCATTGACCAAGACCTAATTCCATATTATTGATATTTGCATTAGGGTTGATTCCTTAGAGTCTACATCCCCAATCATATCCCCATCGATCCATGTGATCAAGCAGTTGTTTTTCTTCTGTGTTTCTACTCTCACAGTTCTTTCGCTGGGTGTGGACAGCATTCTTTCTCATAAGTCTCTCAGAATTTTCCTGAATTATTGCATTGTTGCTAGTAGAGAAGTCCATTACATGCGGTTGTGCCACAGTGCATCTGTCTCTGTGTATAAGGTTCTCCTGGCTCTGCTCCTTTCACTTTGCGTCAATTCCTGGAGGTTGTTCCAGTTCACATGGAATTCCTCCAGTTCATTATTCCTTTTAGCACAATGGTATTCCATCACCAACAGATACCACAATTTGTTCAGCCATTCCCCAATTGAAGGACGTCCCTTCATTTTCCAATTTTTTGCCACTACGAAGAGCACAGCTATAAATGTTTTTGTACAAGTCTTTTTCCTTATTATCTCTTTGGGGTACAAACCCAGCAGTAGTATGACTGGATCAAAGGGCAGGCAGTCTTTGAAAGCCATTTGGGCACAGTTCCAAATTGCCTTCACAATTCATAATTCCACTATTAGTGCACTGATTTCCCTATTTTGCCACATACAAGAGAGAAGTATTCTTAAAAACAAAGAATAAAATTCACAAATCTCATGTTTTTGGCCAGAAGTTTTCTTTTTTTTCCAGGCTAACTTCTTATCATAGCTCACAACAGGCCAAATACTTGATTGGCTGCAACGAGCCAAGGAAACTTGTTCTTCTACTGATCAGCTATATGACTTTGGGAAAGACATGGAGCTTAGTTTCCCTATTGGTAAATTAAAAGGATCACCTAGATTGTAACTAGGATCCTTCCAGAATCTAAATTTTATTGGTTTAAGTCATATAGTTTCTTAGGGCATTGGTTGTCTTGTCTGTCAAATGAGGAAATTGAACTTGTACAATAATAGGATCACAGATTTAGAACTAAAGGGACTTTATAGACCATCTAGTTACACCTCTTGCTTGAGGAAAATGAGACCTAGGGGGATTAAGTGACTTGTCCAAGGTCTCACAGGCAGTAGATGACATAACCAAGATTGAAACATAGGGCCACCAACTCCACAGCCAGTGTACCTTCTACTATCTAAACCAATGGTTCTCAAGCTTTTTGGTTTCAGGACCCCTTTACAGTCTTAAAAATTATTGAGGAGCCTCTAAGAGCTTTTGTTTATATATGGATTATGGTCAAGTATGCTGGCAAATGTTTAACAACCAACTCTCTGAAAGGAAAATTGTGTACACAAGATATTCTTTCTAGCTTAATCTGCATCTTAGCATTTTCTCTATCATTTTTATAAATCTAAACAATCATCAAAACAATAAATTAAGCCTTGACTTATAGCATTTGCTGATTTCTGAAAAGTAAATAATTACACTTAAAATATCATGGGATAGCTGTTGATATATTCACCATATTAGAAATTGAAGTACTATAGGATTATGAAAATAATTTTGACCTCCCAGACCCCTAAAAGAATTTCAGCGACCCCTAGACCACACTTTGAGAACCACTGATCCTAACCACGCTTCCTCTCAACTATAGATGATCTCTAATGTCCTTTTTAGCTTCAACATTCTATGATTTTCTGTCTTCCCTTACCTCTAGTAATCACTAAAATAACCCACCATCCTGATCCTCAGCCACTTAGTGAAAAATTGTCCGGTTTATTTTTAATTCATGATTTTGTTTCAGTGCACAAGCTTCAATCATCAAAAATAAAACCAAGTTTTGCTTCCATGATCATTTTTTTCTGTAATCAGGAGACTTGATTACATGCTTCAGACACATAATCTCTCTGTCTGTTTCCTCAACTGCAAAATGGGAATAATATTAGCACTTACCTCCCAGGGTCATTGTGAAGATCAAATGAGATAACATTTGTAAAGCACTTATCACAGTGCTTGGTATATAATAGATACTTAATAATCCAAGAAATTCAATTCAATAAATATTTATTTAGTATTTACTATGTGTCAGGCACTGTGCTAAGTACTGGAGTTACAAATAAGAAAAACAGCCCCAAAGGAGCTTCTAATGGGAATATTATCTAATTGATGCTTATTCCTTCCCCTTCCCCTAAGATAGAGCAAAGCCAAGGAATGAAGGATAAGATTGGATCATTGTACATTTGATGAAAAGTTCTGGCTACTATGATAGGGAGATTATAATGGGTAAGGAAGCCACAAGGTCAGATAATCTGTAAAATTAATGGCTACAGCAAGTGATGGTGAACCTTTTAAAGATTGAGTTCCCAAACCGAGTGCCCCTACCTTACTCCAGACAGGGGAGGGAGGAAGCACAAGGAAGTGCTCCCACTGGGCTGCTGGGCAGATGTTCTCAGGCTTGTATAGAAAGGGGGATGGGAGCAGCCTGACCCTGAGTCCCTTTGGCTTCCTAGTAATGAACTCTGGTGAATTCTGTGCTGCAAGGACTATGGGCATGCCCACAGAGAGGGCTCTAGGTGCCATCTCGGGCAAACATGCCTTAGGTTCAGCAACTCGGATCTAGGCAATATGGTACAGTGGAAGGAATACTGGAAATAGAAAGATAAGACATTAAAAGTTTAGAGCAGAAATCTAGATTTGCCTTAATAATTTGCCGGGCAAATTTTGACAAAAAAACTGAAGTTGGAATCCTAGCCCTCACATATGTTAATAATAGTAGCTTATATCTACATATAAATTTTAAGGTTCATAGATTGCTGTACCTTTAATAACCCAGTGAAGTTGTTCAAGCATTATTATACTAATTTTTTAAAATTAAGAAACTGAAGTTCAGAAGAATGATATAGCTTGCCCATGGTCATTCAAATTTTAGAGCCAAAATTCTAGCCCACGACTCTTAATTCTCAGACTTCCACTAGAGTCCACTCCCTTTGACTTTGTTACAGTGAATAGCTAGCTAACTTAATAGATCTGTATTTTTAAGGAATAAATCTAGGGAAAAAAATAGTCAAGTGACTGACTACTTGGTCAAAGAAACAAGATGCTTTCAATAGAGATGGCCCAGGAACAAGGAGAGCTCTATCTGACCAGCTGTTTCTAGCAATGTCTCAGACTTCAGGAGACCTTTCAAAGACAAGGTTGTCTATGGTTTACCCACTTTGTTCCACTCTGATCAGTTATGATGATCTGAGATTCCCTTATGCTAGTCCATCAGTTTTTCTATTTGTGTCTAAAAACTAGTCCAAGTCCTCTAGCCAGACTTGAGGTCCATGGTGCTTCATATGTTCAGAGGTTCTTCTGGATCACAGGCAAACTGGGTTCTGTGATTGAGACTTTGACTTTCTTTTCTTTGTCATTTTCTCCCTTGAGGAGATAGAGCCTGGGTGGCAGCCCTGACAGATAGGATAAGGAGAATTTTCTCCAAAAGGAAGAAGAGATAAGAAGAAATGAAGAATTTGCACCCTTTGGGGAACAGTCTAGTAAAATTTACAGCCTTCAAATTACCAGAGATTCCATTCAATCAACAAACAATTTAATAGGCATTTACTTTGTGCCAAGTTAATGTGCATTTGGATACAATAGTGTACGGATACAGAATGTGAGAACTGTCTAGGAATCATATGGCATAATAGTGGGGAGAAGAGAGAAAACCAAAGGCAGAACAATTAAAAGAATAAACATTATCTTTAGACAGCTCTTTATACTTTCCAAAGAACTATTCAAACGAATATCATACTTGGCCCTCACAACAACCCTGTGGCAGTAGGTAGGGTAGGAATCATTATCTCCACTTCATAGATGCGGAAACTGAGGTTCAGTGATATAGCAGAATCATATTCTTTGAGAGTTAAAAGAGACCTTAATAGTTTTCTAATCCAAATCATACATGAAAGGAATTCGCACTCCAATATACCTAACAAGGGAGCAGGTAGCCTCTGTTTAAAGACCTATGAGGGGGTAATGGTGAGAGAATTTATTTTTCATGAACTGTATTATTTTAATTTACTATTTATTTCATTCTATTTCATAATAATTTTGTAGTCAGTCCTGGATTATAAAGGTCCAAAATGAGTTCCTCTATATTAGGGAGATTTCCTGAGCCAGGACTCAGGCCAGGCTCCATTTAGTCTATAGATTTTTTGCATTCTTTTTGTCCCGAGGAATGTGGTCCTTTCACAGACTCTGGCTAACAGGAAAGTTCTACAATGATACTTTTTTGGCAAACATGGAAACCTCACCTGTCAATTTGGGGAAGGGCTTAAGGGTCTGATGGACTACCTTCTAATTAGCTGATTGCCAACTACAGATGTCTTTGGATGTTCAAGGGAGAAGCTGAATAATGAGCTCCCCAAAATATATAGAGGTACCTGGTTTAGGTTTTTCTGTTTGCTTTATGATGGTTGAGAGAGTTATCTGGTCATAACTAGGATATCTTGACTGATAAAATAATAAATTATTTTAAAATTAAGAAATATTGTCTCTTTTTTTTAAACATTTATTAATATTCATTTTTAACATGGTTACATGATTCATGTTCCTACTTTCCCCTTCACCCCCCGCAATCCCCCCACCCATGGCCGATGCACATTTCCACTAGTTTTGTCATGTGTCCTTGATCAAGACCTATTTCCAAATTGTTGTTAGCTGCATTGGTGTGGTAGTTTCGAGTCCACACCCTCAATCATGTCCACCCCGACCCATGCGTTCAAGCAGTTGTTTTTCTTATATGTTTCCTCTCCTACAGTCCTTCCTCTGAATGTGGGCAGCGTTCTTTACCATAGATCCCTCAGAATTTTCCTGGGTCTTTGTATTGCTGCTGGTACAGAGGTCCATTACATTCAATTTTACCATAGTATATCAGTCTCTGTGTACAATGTTCTTCTGGCTCTGCTCCTTTCACTCTGCATCTGTTCCTGGAGGTCTCTCCAGTTCGCCTGGAACTCCTCCAGTTTATTATTCCTTTTAGCACAGTAGTATTCCATCACCCGCATATACCACAGTTTGTTCAGCCATTCCCCAATTGAATTTTTGTCACCACAAAAAGCGCAGCTATAAATATTTTCATACAAGTCTGTTTATCTATTATCTCTTTGGGGTACAAGCCCAACAATGGTATGGCTGGATCAAAGGGCAAGCATTCTTTTATAGCCCTTTGAGCATGACTCCAAATTGCCAGCCAGAATAGCTGGATCAGTTCACAGCTCCACCAGAAATGCATTAATGTCCCAATTTTGCCACATCCCCTCCAACATTCATTACTCTCCCCTTCTTTCATTTTAGCCAATCTGCTAGGTGTGATGTGATACGTCAGAGTTGTTTTGATTTGCATTTCTCTGATTATTAGAGATTTGGAACACTTTCTCATATGCTTATTGATACTTTTGATTTCTTTACCTGAAAATTGCCTATTCATGTCTCTTGCCCATTTATCAATTGGGGAATGGCTTGAT
>NC_058132.1:453650102-453684509 GCF_016433145.1 Gracilinanus agilis
ATTCTCAAATTGTCTCTTCTAGACCGGTTTTCGTGGTCTGTCACTCTCTCATTGAGATATTTCATGTTTCCTTCTATTTTTTCAGTCTTTTGACTTTGTTTTATTTGTTCTTGTTGTCTTGAGAGATCATTAGCTTCTAATTGCTCAATTCTAGCCTTTAGGGATTGGTTTTCGGCTATAATCTTTCGGTTTTCAGCTATGATGTTTTGGTTTTCGGCTATGATGTTTTGGTTTTCCTTTTCAATCTGGTCATTTCTGGTGTTCAATTTGCTTATCAGTTCATTTGGTTTCTGAGCCTCACTTTCCAATTGCATGATTCTACCTTTTAAACAGTTATTTTCTTGCCAGATCTCTTCCATTTTCCTCAAAATCTCAGTTTTGAACTCTTCCATAGCTTGTGAGGAGTTTTCCTTATTTGAGGAGGGTCCGGATGCTTGTTTGTTCTCCTCCTCTGTTTGCTCGGTTGTCTGGATTTTCTCTGTGTAAAAGCTGTCGAGTGTTAAAGACTTCTTTTTCTTGTTGTTATTCTTTCTCTTCTGAACTTCCTGAGGCTGAGTAGCCATCATTACCCCAGCAGCTTCTCAGGTTTATCCTCGCGCTCAGGGTCTGTCCGCAGTCTTTTGGCTCCTGAGGTCTGAGTTCTGGTTTTTTCCAAGGTCAAGCCCCCTGGTCGACCCCCTTGCTAGATCCTCTGCCAGAGGTTTCTTTACAAGTCTCAGGGCGCTGCTTCCACAGTCATATACTCGTCTGCACTGGTTCCCCACTCAGGGTTTCAGAGCTTTAGCTTGTGGCTGGGTCTGCCTCTACCCATGCCTCCGCCTGCACCTGTGCTTTGAGCCTGTCCTCTTTGCCCTGAGTCTGCTCTCTGTGCCCTGCTCCCGCGTTCAGTGTTCATGTGTTTTCTTTAGCTTTTTGGGGTCCTAAGTCTTGCTGCTCTCAGAAACAGGCCCCGGAGCTGCCAATGACTCGATGGGTGCCCCAAACTTGCTCTATTTCTTTTTAACTGGCTTCGGCGCTATACGTGTTGTGTTTGGATGGGGTGGGGGTGGGGTGGTTGCTCAGCCCGTGATTTAGTGAAAGCTGTTTCACCCCTTTATAGCATGGAAATGTCCCGATTCCACGTACCTTCCACTCTGTGCCCTGTTGTGGGGTTCCTCCATTCGTCTGGACTTGTTTTTATGTCCCCTTGAGGAGTTTTGTGTGTTTTGGTCAGGAGAGGTTAAGAACTGCTTTTTACTCTGCCGCCATCTTAACCTGGAACCTGAAATATTGTTTCTTGAGAACTTCAATCACTTAATATGGAAATAGGTATAAATGATAACATTTGCATAACCCAGTGGAAGGACTTATTGGCTCCAGAAGAGGGGAGGAAAGGGGAAAGAGAAAGAATGTAAACATGAAGAAATATTTTAAAAATAAAAAAATGAGAATTTCAATCACTACAATGGGAAAAAATTATCAGGTTAATTCATGTTTGTACATATCTAATTATAAAAAGAGACAGCTAAGTGGTATACTAAATAGAGTGCTGGCCCTGGAGTCTAGATGACTCATCTTCCTGAGTTCAAGTCTGGCCTCAGACACTAGCTGTGTTACCCTGCACAAATCACTTAACCTTCTTTGCCTTGGTATCCTCATCTATGAAATGAAGTGGAGAAGGAAATGGCAAATCACTCTAGTGAATTTACCATGAAAACCCCATATGGGGTCACAAAGAGTTGGATATGACTGAAAATGACTGAACATTAACAGAATGATTACATTTATCCTGACTTCCAATCTAAATTTCCTTTTTTTCAACTTTCATCCATTGCTCTTAGTTGTGAGGTAACATTGATATAGTGCTTAGCACAATACCTGGCACACAGTAGGTGCTTAATAAATGCTTCTGGTTCCCCTTCACCTCATGGGACAAATACAAGTGTAATGCTTCTCTATGGATCAATTTTTAAAATATTTAAATGTGTTAAGGCAACAATGAGGTCCCTCTGGGAGTTTTCTCCAGGCTAATTCATTCATTCAATCATTTATTCTATAACATTCATTCAACCTACTATATACTAGAGACATGGTACATTGGCTTTTGAGGATATAGAGATAAAAAAAAATAAAGATAGTCTTGGCCCACAAGGAGCTTACATTTTATTGAGGGTAAACAAAATATATTATAGATGTGTAAAAACAAAATCATCCTACAGGGTGGTGGAAGAGGCATTAACAGGAAAATCAGAGGAGGTCTTCTATATAAGGTAACACTTGAATTGAACCTTGAAGGAAACTAGAGATTCTCTGAGGCAATTGACATGACTAGTGATGACAGAATTGGGATTAAAATTCAGTTTTTCTGAGATTTCATCCAACATTCTTGCTATAGTACCAAGATGCTTTATAGGATCGTAGATTGAATAGAGGAAAATATCAAGTTTGTAGAGTCCAACTCCTTCATTTGATAGATGAGGTAACTGAGACTCAAAGGAGATAACTGACTGGTCCAGGCTCACACAACTAATCACTGTCTAAGGCATGACTCCTACTCAGATCTTCCTGATAATAAGCTCAGGGCTCTATGCACTATACCACCTCTGCCTTTTCTGGTACCTTTTGTACCTCCATTGGAAATTTTGTCATCTACCTCCACCACCATTCCTCCCCTATAAAAAATATACTTAAGCCCGCTCCATGAGGCCAAGACACACTCTCTCTAGATACAACTATTCTGTAGATATTTCTTTATTTCTCCATTGATTTTGACTATTATGGCCTGAAGCTTGCTTGTCTCAAAGGCTGGCATTTCCCACCTTTTTCTTTGGGGGAAGATAGGGAACGGTAAGGTACTGAACCCTTGGAGTAGTTGGATAAATTGTCACCATAGTCCAAAGGTATATCTTGCCAAGGGAAGTTTGTCTTTCCCTATAGAAGCCACCACCCATCACTGCCACCCTGTGGTGCCATTTTGTCTGGATTGAAGCCTGGGAACAATTGGTTTGTTTATAGTCCAGTGGTTCCCAAACTTTTTTGGCCTACTGCCCCCTTTCCAGAAAAAATATTACTTAGTCCCCTGGAAATGAATTTTTAAAAAATTTTAATAGCAATTAATAGGAAAGATAAATGCACCTGTGGCCATCACCTCCCACCTGGGTCACTGTAGCACCCACCAAGGGGGCGGTGGTGCCCACTTTGGGAATCACTGATTTATACTATATTTCTAAGCCTCACCATGCCCCTCTCCCCTGGAAATGAGCATTGATGAGGCTCAAGAAACCAGTCACTCACTAAAGGCTTACAATGGGACAGAAATGTTTGGAGAGACTCAATTTAGGTCAACTGGGAGGAGTCCATTATTAGGATATTAATATTACTGAAGTACATGTTGCCTAAAGAGGTATAATAATAATAAGATTGATTTATTTATCACTTTACATACAGTTTATCCTCTTAGCAGTTCTATGAAGTAGGTAGGGCATATTTTGTTACCCCCATTTTACTTATAAAAAAATCGAGTCTTAGAAACATCAAATTTCCTAAGATCACACAACTAATGAATAACAGACTCTAAACAGTGTATATTTCCCCCCTTAAATAGTAGTCTTTTATCAAGTGGAATGTCTAATAACTTCAAATCAGTACATACACAGCATCCATACAGTAGGAAGGCTCTTCAAAGTCTGTCAGTTCACCAAATTTGCTATCTACCTGTCCAGCATGGTGCAATATGTATATCCAGTAGTCACGAAGAAAGTAAGACATAAAGAACGATGCCTTTGAGAAACTTACAATTTATGAGGGATTAGAAGAACATAGGAAAACACAGGAGAACATAAATCCTTTTAAGATTCAGACATATACACATCCAATGGCCACTCAATGGGCAGATGAACTTGTTAGTGGACATCATTAGCTCAACCACAGTGCTCAATCATTTCCCCCAAGAAAGATGAATTATAGCCAATAGAACTATGCCCTGGGAAGCCAACTAGAGGGAGGGACCACCAACTAGGGGAGAATGAACCAGAGGGGAAGATCTGGTAGAGGAGTAGAATAAACACTTGGCAACTGCAGAGAACCACATTATTTTCATGTGCATAAATGTTTCAAAGAAGACAGACAGATGCCTATCTATGTGAATGAAATGCAAAGCAGTGCAGAGGAGTTCTCCCAAACCATTACTTATGTCAGTTTAGTTCCCATCCCTGGGAAAAAGTGGAGAACATCTTGTGGGATGGTTTCAAAGTGAGTCATTCCCATTGCAGTTGTGTCCTCCCCCAGATACACCCTTGAGGGGCCTGCTGGTACTTTTGGGAGAAGAGTCCTTGTCAGACACTTCTCAACTTCCTTTGTCTCTTATCTCAATTCCAGAAATGCTCCAAAAAGCATACATACAGTACCTAGCTCCTTCATTGGGCAAATTTAATTTGGAAATAAAGAAAATATTCCTAAAGATGAATGTTACCACCAAAAGAAGAGCTGGAATTCATCCTTTCAAAATAGGATGAATTGCTTTTTCTTCTGGCTGGAACCTCATGATTGCTATCCTAAATGACTAATGGCAGGGGGATGGCCATATGACTTCTAAAAATGAACTATAGGCCTTTGGCAAACACACAAAATGTTACTGGGATGGCACCATCTTGGCTATTATCCAAATTGAACCTCTGAAGATTGAGTTTACATGAGGAATATTTTCTTTGTTTCCAAATTAAATTTTTCTAATGATTGAGCTAGATAGAGTATTTGTGCTTTTAGGAGTATTTCTGGAATGGGAACAAGAGGCAAAGGAAAAGCTTTATGATCTTTTCAAAATGCTTTATTTAACAGAATCAAGATAGATAGCATGACAGAGTAGGCAGAGAACTAGTCTGCTTCAAAATCAGGAAGAATTAGGTTTAACTGTGAACCTAGGTAAGATATGTTACCTCTTCCTGCCCCAGACAACCACTTTGGGTCACCTCACTGGCAGAATATCATTCCTCCCTGGAAATTATCCAAACTTTTGTATTTTGTATTTTCCAGATACATGTGTAATTTTTTTTAACTGAATATAGCTTTCATTGCATTTCCTTTATTTTCCAAATTAAAAAATCAATCACCAAATGTACTCTTCTATAAGGTAGCTTGGTGGTTCAGTGTATAGAGTTCCAGGCTTACAAATGATATTATCCAACCAACCTCAGATGGGCAGATAGCTTGTCTTTTTTCTTCTAGTAATAATTGTAGATTTGTACTGAGCTATTCACACTTAATCTTCTGACCCTGTTTATGACCAATGTAGTCAATAAATATTTGTAAAGCACCTACTATGTGCCAGGCATTATACTAAGCTCTAGAGATACAGATATGAAAAAAAAAACAGTCTCTGCCCTCAAAGAGTTTACAACATGGAAAAGGAAACAGAAAAGCAGTTGAGGTGGGGAAGAGAAGGGAAAGGGAAGATTGGAGTAGAGTACAAAGGGGAGTAGCAAGGTGCAAAGTGAAGAAGTGCCTTGCCTGAGAACTGTCTTAAATGGAGGCATTTGAGAGGACTTTGCTCCTAACTCAAATCCTCAATCACAGAGACAAACACTATTGATGAAATGTGAGTCCCAAGACTGATACAGTCTGAAGGATAATGTTTCCCAATGATGTAGTTCCTGTGGCATGACTGAGTTCAGTCCAAAGACAGGGAGCTGGGTAGAGAGTGACAAATATTTTAGATAAGGGAATAAGGAAGAGAATAGATACTCAATTTTCTATTTATTTAAAGCTTCTGAAAAACTATGATAAACAGAGTCAGAAGATGATTATTAAAATTGTATCTACTCATGTAATCTGGAAATATATAATTAAAAAAACTAAGGATGATGACAGATATTCCTAGTTGTCCAGAAGTATTTTACTTTTCCTCTCTCAGAAATGCACACACAGTTTACTTCTAAAATAGGCTTAATACCAAAGGGGTACATACCTTGGGAACATAGCAACATTGGCACCCAAGAATCAACTTAATAGTTCTTCATATTACACAAGAAGACTTTGAGACTTAGATCTGAATAAAGGAATTAAAATAATAGGACCATAATCCTTTCTACAGTTCAAGATAGATAAGTACACTTCAATGAAAACTAAGAGAAGAGAAACTTTTCACACCCCTAGGCAGACAATAGAGAAGAAAAATGATGCTTAAAAAGGAGTTTCCTTCCTCAACTCCTCACTTTCCCATCACACTTTAAAAAATTGTGCTTTTAAAAAATTATAATAAATGTGCACATGCCCATGATTTCTGTGGTGGTGCAAGAAACTGATAAATACAAAGAAATATACTTTAAAAAAAAGCATTAAGACATCAATGTGATTTAATTTTGTCCTCTTTTACTCGCTCTTCTACTACAAGCACCAAAAGATAAGAAAATGAAAAGATGATAGATGTATTATAGCCTTAGTAGAAAACACACACACACACACACACACACACACACACACACACACACACACACACACCATACAGCAGCAGCAGCAATAGCAACAATAATATGAAGTGCATTACATGCCTAACAACACCTTACCCAATTTTGACATTTTCTACTTATGTGACCTTGAACAAAAAAATGAATTTCTCTGGGCCTCAGTTTCTTCATCTATTAAAAGATGAGGTATGATTTTATTGTCTCTGAGGTCCCTTCTGTTTCTAGATTAGCCAACCTATCATCTTGATCTTGGCATTCCTTAAAGGTAGGAGGTGGTGCTGGAGCCAGATTGCACTGATTTTCAAGCCCATTGTTAAATTTCAGTGTAAGAATGTACAATTTCTAGATTAGCATTTGCTATGAATCAAGACTTGATTGTTTTGTTGATTGTCTAGATTCTTTTAAAGTGTTATTTATGCAGATTAAGCTTAAAACTATGCATCCCTATATCTTTTTTTTTTTCTAGTGAGCTTAATTGTTAAACATTTACCAGCATCTCCCCATTCCCTTTGATAAATATTGCTTGAACTCAGCAGGAATGCAGTAGAAGGATCCAAGAATGAGGTCACCATCAGACTGAAGGTCTGCTGAATATAGGTCTGATAACAATAAGAAGGATCACAACAATAATAATTGATTTTTATAATACACTTTATTTTTAAATATTTAATATAATTTTTATTTTATTTTTAAAAAATATTATTCCATGGTTACATGATTTATGTTCTTTCCCTCTCCTCTTTCCCCCCCCTCAGCTGACAAGCTATAATACCCTTAAATATTTGCAAACAGTCTTACAGCTATGTGGTACAGTGGAGAGAGTGCCATCTTGGAGTCAGGAAGTCTCATCTTCCTGAGTTCAAATCTAGCCTCAGACACTTTGTAGCTATGTGACCCTGGGCAAGTCACTTCACCCTATTTGCCTCAATTTCTTATCTGTAAAAAAGAGATGGAGAAGAAAATGGCAAACTATTTCCATATCTTTGCCAAGAAACCCCAAGTGGGGTCACAAAGAATCAGAAATCACTGAACAATAACAATCAGCCATTATTTCATTAGAGCCCCACAACATTCCCCATTCAAGGGCATGCTAGACTTAAAGTACCATATAATTGAATTTCTAGAACAATTTAGTGCATGCAGATTTTGGTATATGCTTGGGAATTGTTGGGTTGGGCAAGTCAAAGTTTCTTGAGGAAGTTCCTAAAAGTTCTTACTTAGTAAGGAAGCGTACTAGCTCCCTTCCAACTCTCAATTCTATACATATTTTGATGCAGTACGTTTCCTCCTCAGAAAGTGTATTATAAGTTTAGAATTGGAAGGAACATTAAAGGTCAACTGCTTCAAACCCTTCATGTTCCAAAAAAGGAAACTGTGACCTGAGGGGCTTAGTTGCACGTCTAAATTCACACAGCTAATCAGGACCTGAATTAAAAATCAAACCCTGTTTGTATGACCCCCAAATCCCATTCACTTTTTTCTATGCCCTATTTACTATCATTCTAGGATGTTAGATGGTTACATTCTTAGAAGGATCCTTCTAAAGGCTAACCGTGAGATTATTATAAAAATGAATAGTATGGAAATAGTGGAATTGCTTGTCAACTCTGGGAGGGGAGAAGGAAGAGGGGAGAAAAGCAACACAAGCCATGGAACCATGGAAAAATATTTTAAAATAAAATTTAAAACAAAGACTGACTATGTAGGCAATGGTTTTGGTTTTGGCATTTTTTAAACCTTACTTTCTTCAGACAGAAGAGCTATAAAGGCTAGTCAATTGGGATTAAGTGACTCACCCAGGGTCATACGGGTAGGAAGTGTCTGAGTTCAGATTTCCAATTTCAGACCTAGGGCTCTATCCTATTGTGCTACCTAGCTGCCCCTCATGCAGCAATATTTTAAACATCAATGTTTTTTCTTCCTTATTATGAGGCGGTGAGACTGAACTACTGAATCCATTATCTGGATTGAAAATATTAGTCTCAGGGGAAATAGAAATTGCATCCATAAGACAGTCAACAACACAGTTTTTGAGGACATAGGGAACATTGTGTTAAAAACTTATCCTATCGTACTCTGTTCAAAGTATGTTTAAAATGTTCAGTGCGGGGGAAATTAGTGCTTTTTAGAACGGGCTATTTAAGACAGCCTTTCTGACAGTAGAGTGATAGTTGTAAAACCCCTGGAACTACTAGGGTGGTTTAATGAGTAATCTCAACTGATTATATCCAAAGAACTTCCATATATATGATGAACTTCAAAGGAAGTAGAGGGTTGATTGTCAATATGGTGATCAATCAGGCAAGGCTCAGTCCAAGGCTGCAGTGATTTTGATACTTTTAGTTCTGTCAGTTTGAGCTAGCAGGCAGCATGGATTGTTTTAGTGTGGTGTGATCACAAAGGATTGCTGTCCTGGATGAGAGTGGATTATATCAATGGTTCCCAATACTTCTTAATACTTGCACTCTTTTCAGTATCAACAGGGTACTATGCTATGTCACTCATAATAGTCTTTTAGATTTATTCATCAAGTGCTTATGATAACTACAGCAATAACTTCTGTCCAAAAATCTCCAAATTAAAATTTACTTCATGTAACTATAATTATAATTGCAAAATGTAAAATGTTATTTTACTAACAATGATCAAAACTAAATATAAAATAACAAAACTCTGATTATGAAATAATTATATCTGATTTAGATTTAGAAGAATTAAACGTAAGAATTTCTGTATTAAATCAATTTAATTAAGTGGATTAATTAATAATGAATACATGTAAGAATTAAATTAAGTAATTGACTATATTAAATTTCTTTATTTTATAAATTGTGTTAAATATAAATAGTTTGTGAACTAACCTACTAATTCGAAGATGTTTAATAATCACACATAAATTTAATTTCAGTGTAAAAGGTTTGCAATACTTGGCTCAATTCCAGACAAGCATAATCTTAAATCTGGTTCCACATTAAGTATATTTCTATATTTTTATTTTTAAAAAGTGAAAATGCTTACTCTATAAATATGTGATAGAAAATCATAGAATTTTATAAGATCTCTTACTAAGAGATGGAAATTCATTTAAAAAATTTTAGCCACTTAACCTGTGAAAATGAATACCTAGTTACAATTTAAAATACATTTCCACTGGCTCATCACAAATGCTAAATCAAATGATAAATATATTCAAAGTTCAATTGCATGTACAGCTTTAATTTTAATAATGTTTACATACATGATAACTTTTATAAGGAATAATCTTTTCACTTAAAGTTCTCTTCTAACACTGACACATAGTCTATAGTCTCACAGAAACTCTACTGAATAACTGGCACATGTTGCCAACCAGTTCCCTTGAAAATCTACAAGATAAGAAAATAGTAACATAAGTTGATGATAAATTAAATTTGGAAAACAAGCTTAACACTGCAATGAGAGTCAATCTAAGGTTTATTTCTGCAGAATGTTTGTGATGATCCATGACGGCTTCAAGATGGCTTGTAAAATATGTGCCCAAAAGTTGTAGTTATCAAACAGCCTAACATTTGTGCTGCAATGATTTAAACGTTCCTAATATCTTGCTCACATGATTACATAGCTGACGAGGTATGATTACTGGTAACAGAAGGGAATGAGCTCCTCTGGAACTGAATGCAAATGAGGGTCTGTGCATGCATTTGACCATATGTTGGGAACTGGTTTGTGCTCAAATGTCAAACCCTTGTGGTGGTTTGGAAACAATTTGATGACAGTTTGAGAAATTGCAAGAATGTATTGCATGTTGTCAGAAGTGGTCAGATGTAACCATTTCACAAACACCAGAACTGTTGGATGAGTGATCATGATGGTTTCAAATCACTACAGAAACATAAAAACTCAGAATGTTTCAAATATGCACACATGAATTGCCATAGACAAAAATATATTTGTAACATAATTGCCTAATTATTTATAGCTAAAGGCAGTATTAAATAATTTTAAACATGAACCCTTTAGATCATTATCATAAACCACTATATGAGAACCACTAAATTAGATGAACTCTTGAGATCCTTTCCAATTCTAAACTACTATGATTCAAGGAGCCTATCTATTGGGGAATGGTTGGGCAAATTATGGTATATAAATGTAATAGAATATTATTTCACCATAAAAATGAAGAAAGGGGCAGCTCATGGAAAACCTATGAAAACTTATATGAACTGATAGAGTGTGAAATGTATAGAACCATGAAAACAATTCCTATGATAACAGCACTGTAAAGGCAAACAATTTTGAAAAACTTAAGATTTCTGATCAATACAATAGCCAACCATACTTCCAGAGGATAAGTGATGAAGCATGCTATCCACTTTCTATAAGATAAGTGATGGATTCATGATGCAGAATTAGAGATATCTTTTTTGGAAATGAATGTAGGAATTTGTTTTGTTTAACTATGTATATTTGTACCGGTATTTTTATTTCTAAATTGTGGAAAGGGTGAATAGGAAAAAGTAGATATGAAAGAGAGAAAATAAATTTTCATTACTTGAAAAATAAAATTAAAATGATATAAACTTTTATGATTCTATGAAAAGGATAAGAGGTCAGAATCTATTTGGGTAGCTAAGGGATGCAGTAGATGGAGTACCAGGCCTGGAGTCAGGAAGTCTCATTTTCTACAAATCTGACCTCAGACATTTACTATCGATATGCCTCTGATAAAGTTACTTAATCTTATTTGGGAAAAATGGTCAAGTAAATGTTGCCTTCCGCTTAAAAAAAAAAAAAAAAGTTACTTAATCCAGTTTGGCTCAGTTTTCTCATCTGTAAAATGACCTGGAGAAGCAAATGGCAAGTTGCCCCAGTCTCTTTGCCAAGAAAACCCCAAATGGGGCAACAGAGACAGAGATGACTAAAAAAGAATGAATAATAAAAAGACTTATCTTCCACATAGATTACTATTCTTCTATCTGGTAGATTTTCAAATGAACTGATTAGCAATCCTTCTCAAATGCCTCTCACTGGAACAAGAATGGCTGGACCATGGAAGTGCATATGCATATGATTCTAGAAAAAATAATCAAGATGAAACATTAATTAAAGAATCAGCTCATATAAAGCAGCTAGTTTCACACCAGCTTCATACTGCCTCTTTTTGCAAGTGCCAAACCCCTCAGAAAGCACTAGAGTAGCATGAATGCCCCCAGAATACTTCTTACTCTCAACAGAAGTTTCTAAGCAAAATTATATTTTAGCTTTGATAGAGTCATACATTTAAATAAGAAACAGTGAAGAACAACTTTCTGTCTGTACCTACAATTCCATCATGATATTGAGAACTCCTGGTGAGGAAATTCCCTTTACCAATTGCAAGTGGGCTTCTGCTCTGTGGCTTATACTGTGAGAGAGCTGACTAGAGAGCACTGAACGTTGTGACTTGCTCAGGGTCACATAGTAAGTTTGGGTCAGCAATAATTTTTTAAATAATTTTTATTTTTTAGAAACGTTATCATGGTTACATGATTCATGTTCTTACTTTCCCCTTAACCCCCTGACCTCCTTCCCCCCCCCCGCTATAGTTTTAACATGTCATCGATCAAGACTTATTTCCAAATTGTTGATAGTTGCATTGGTGTGGTAGTTTTGAGTCTACATCCCCAATTATGTCCACCTCAACCCATGTGTTCAAGCAGTTGTTTTTCTTCTGTTTCCACTCCTGTAGCTCTTCCTCTGAATGTGGGTAGTGTTCTTTTCCATAAATCCCTCAGAATTGTCTTGGGTCATTGCATTGCTGCTAGTACAGAAGCCCATTACATTCCATTTTACCACAGTGTATTGGTCTCTGTGTACAATGTTCTTTTGGCTCTGCCCCTTTCATTCCACATCAATTCCTGGAGGTCTTTCCAGTTCACATGGAATTCCTCCAGTTTATTATTCCTTTTAGTGCAATTATCACCAGCATATACCACAGTTTGTTCAGCCATTCCCCAAAAGAAGGGCATACCCTCATTCTCCATTTTTTTGCCACCACAAAAATCGTGGTTATAAATATTTTCTTACAAGTCTGTTTATCTATGATCTCTTTGGGGCACAGACCCAACATGGTATGGCTGGATCAAAGGGCATCCAGAATATTTGGATCAGTTCACAACTCCACCAGAAATGCATTAATGTCCCAATTTTGCCACATCTCCTAAAGCATTCATTATTCTCCCCTTCTTTCATTTTATCTAATCTGCTAGGTGTGAGGTGATACCTCAGTGTTGTTTTGACTTGCATTTCTCCAATTATTAGGGATCCAGAGCACTTTCTCATGTGCTTACTGATAGTTTTGATCTCTTCATCCAAAAATTGCCTATTCATATCCCCTGCCCATTTATCAATTGGGGAATGGTTTGATTTTTTATACAATTGATTTAACTCGTATATTTGAGTAATTAGACCCCTATCAGAGTTTTTTGTTATAAAGATTTTTTCCCAATTTGTTGTTTCCCTTCTGATTTTGGTTGCATTGTTTTTGTTTGTACAAAAGCTTTTTAATTTAGTATAATCAATCATCCCATTCACATTCAGAGTTAAAATTATCAGTTGTGTATTCCTGAACATTTTGGCATTCTCTCTTAGTTCTACCCTTTCTTCTTAGGCTATTTCCTTTTAAACCAGTGATGTGTTTTAAACCAGTAACCCTTGTCCCCTCCCTTGATTTACTATCCTTTCTACCCCCTCCCTTGTTATTCCCCTCTTTTTATTTTTAAGGCCTAATGAATTCCCTCTCCCTTCTCCTCCCCTCCATTTTTTGACCTCCCCACTTCTCTGCTCTCCTTGGTTTATCCCTTCTGACTTTCTCAGTAGGGTTAGATAGAGATCTATATCTCAAAGGATATAGCTACTCTTCCCTCTCAAGGTTAATTATACTGAGAGTAAGGTTTAAATATTACCTCTTAATGTTCTCTTCCTCTCCTTCTTATAATAGTATTCATCCCCTCCCCTTCCCATGCCCTCTTTGGGTGTAATAGAATATCCTATTTTTCTTATTCATTCAAGTTTCTCTTGGTGTCCTCACTATTTACCCCCCTCTTTCCCACCCACCCCCATATCATCTTAGGCCATTTAGTACTCCAACCTTTCCCTGTGAATAATTCTTCTAATTACTATAATAGTGGATACTATAATAGGGAATAGAGTTCCTTACAGAGAATTACACATAACATTTCTTCATATAGGAATACAAATAATTCAATTTTATTGAAGCCCTTAAAGAGGCAAATTAAAAAATAAGAGTTTTCTTTCTTTCTCCTCTGTTTCTTATTTACCTTTTCATGTTTCTCTTGGTTTTTGTGGTTGGATATCAAACTTTCCATTTAGTCCTGGTCTTTTCTGTGCAAATACTTGGAAATCTTCTATCTTGTTGAATGCCCATACTTTCCCCTGGAAGTATATAGTCAGTTTTGATGGGTAGGTGATCCTTGGTTGTAGACCCAGTTCTCTTGCCTTTCTGAATATCATATTCCAAGCTTTGAAGTCTTTTAGTGTGGAGGCTGCCAGATCCTGTGTGATCCTGATTGGTGCTCCTTGATATCTGAATTGTCTCTTTCTGGCTTCTTGTAAAATTTTTTCTTTTACTTGGAAGCTCTTGAATTTGGCTAGTATGTTCCTGGAGGTTGTCTTTTCAGGGTTTAATGTAGAGAACGATCTATGGATCCTTTCAATGTCTATATTGCCCTCTTGTTGTAGAACTTCAGGGCAATTTTGCTGAATAATTTCCTTTAGTGTGGAGTCCAAATTTATATTAATTTCTGCTTTTTCAGGAAGACCAATGATTCTCAGATATCTTCTAGACCTGTTTTCTTGATCTGTCAATTTCTCAGAGAGATATTTCATGTTTCATTCTATTGTATCAGTCTTTTGACTTTGCTTTATTTGTTCTTGTTGTATTGAGGGATCATTGGCTTCTACTTGCCCAATTCTTGTCTTTAGGGACTGGTTTTCTGCTATATTCTTTTGATTTTCCTTTTCAATTTGGTCTATCCTGTTTTCTAGCGGTTTGATTTTGGTCTCCAATTTGCTTATTAATTCTTTTGATTTGGGGGCATCTTTTTTTGAGACTGGTTTTTGGCTATAATCTTTTGGTTTTCCTTTTGAATCTGGTCTGTTTGGTTCTTCAAGGCTTCCAGCTGGTCATTTCTGGTCTTCAATTTGCTTATCAATTCATTTGATTTCTGAGCCTCATTTCTAATTGCGAAATTCTGCCTTTTATGCTGTTATTTTCTTGCCAGTTCTCCACCATCTTTGTCACAATCTCAGATTTGAACTCTTCAAATAGCTTGTGACCAGTTTTCATTTTTTTGGGAAGATTTGGATATGATTGCTTGTTTGTTCTCCTCTGCTGTTTGCTCTGTTGACTGGATTTTTTCTGTATAATAGTTGTCAAGTGTTAAGGATTTCTTCTTGATCTTTCTCTTCTGAGGTTCTTGTCTCTGACTTGCCATTGTTAGCCCAGTGCTCTCTCAGCTTTATCCTCACACCCAGGGTCTGTCCGGGCTCTTTGGGCTCCTGACGTCTCAGGTCTAGTTGTTCTCAGGGTCAAGCCTCCTGGTGGTCCCCTTGCTTGTTCCTCTGCCCGAATCTCCTTTACCAGCCTCAGGGCCTTGCTTCCATAGTCTTGCACCCCTCTGCACTGGGTCTCCACCCACAGTCCAAGCCTGCACTCAGGATCCGTGTCTGCAGCTGCAACCATGCCTGCACTCAGGGTCTATGTTCAAAGTCTGCACATTCTTTAGCCTCTTGGGGTTTTAAGTCTTGCTGTTCTCAGGAGCAGGCCCTGGTGACCCTAGGTAGCTGTCAAGGACTTAATGGATGCCCAAACTTGCTCTAGCTCTTATGCACTGGCTTTGGCCCTGTAGGTGGTGTGTGTGGGGTGAGGGGGTTGCTCAGCTTGCATTTTAGTAGAGCTATTTCATCCCCTTTTAGCATGGAAATTCACCGATTCCATGTACCTTCAATGCTGTGCCCTGTTGTGGGGTCCCTTTGTTCATCTGGATTTGTTTTTATCTCCTCTTGAGGAGTCCTATAGTTTTCGGTTAGGAGAGATTAAGCAGCTGCTTTTTACTCTGCCGTCATCTTCAGCAGCAATAAGTTTTAACACCAGGTCTTCTTCACTCTGTTTAACATTAGCTCTCTATCTATTGTATCACCTTACCTCTTGCTATTCATTAATAATAAGTAGAATTTGAGTTTCTACTTCAAATAGTAGAGTGGTTTAAAAAAAAACATCTTTTCTAAGTGTCAAAAGAATAGGGATTCAAATCAAAGCTCTGATGCTTACAACTATCTAGATGGTCCTGGGCTATTTAACTTCTTTAACTCTTAGTTTCCTCATTTGGTAAATATGTGCACTGTATCTCTCATGAAGGAAGCTATATGTTCCTAATCTTAAAGCATTGTAAATGTGAGTTATAATTGTGTATTCTTTTGGATAGTGCACCAGGTCTGGAGTCAGAAAAATCTGACTTCAAATCCAACCTCAGACACTTTCTAGCTATGTGACCCCTGGGCAACTCACTAAGTCCTGTTTGCCTCAGTTTCCTCATCTGTAAAATGAAGTGGAGAAGGAAATGGCAAACCATTCCAGTGTCTTTGCTGAGAAAACCCCAAATGTGGTCAGGAAGAATTAGACACAACTGTGATTGGTGAAATGACTGAACACATATTTCTTTTAATTCTTGCTACAAGTTATTTTTCAAGACTGTAGTTGCTTCATAGACTGTGATGAATTTACGATGTCGTTATCATAAAGAGTTTGTTTTAGTAGGAAAAATTGAATTTCTGAAAAATCATTTTTGGTTTTATTTCTCAGTCATTCAGCTCTAAAGAAAGCCATATTGCAGAACTCTTCAAAACTCAAGGCAATGTAACTGAATTCAACCAGCAGCTGTAATTCCGTGGATGGCAGCAGTGCAGAACTGGAAAGTAGCAGGAAACAGCTCAGTGGAGGCCAGTCTGACAGAGTGAATGGTCAGCAGGTGAAGAGGCAGTGCTCACTTCCAGATGTGCTGGTGCCCAAGGGCTATGAGGTGCTCTGGCTTCACAGATTTCATGTGTCTGCCTTCCCACATTGATGATACAAGACTATATGTGAGAATATGCTTCTGTGTGTCTTTGTATTTGGGAAAGGGAGTACTGTTTGGACTTCTCCTTTATCCTAAAACTTTTCTTCTTATTGTTATTGGATAAGAACTAAGATTAAATATCTCTGAAGATTATTGTATCTTTAGCACAAGTTTTGGGGTATATAAGGAGGCCACTCACAAGGCTCTGGATCTTTGGTTGCTGACTGGAATCTGGCTTTATTGTACATGGCCTTCTCCCCCTCTCAATAAATCTATTTCTTTTTGGCTTGGAGACTTTGTTTTATTTTTTTGATGTCTTGGCTAATACATTTTCACCACAGAACTCCATCTACTGCACCATGTAGCTGCCCTGTCTGCCACTGCTAGGTACTGGGAATACCAAAGCAAAAATAAAACAGTCCTTGGCTTCAGAGTTTACACTCTATTTAAGGAAACAATATAGTATATAGCACCGAGCATGTCAGGAAGACCTAAGTTCAAATCTAAACTCAGATACTTACTAGTTATATGATCTTGCTCAAGTCACTTAATCCCTATTTGTCTTAGTTTCTTCATTTGTAAAATGAACATAATAATAGCCCTGACCTTCCAGGGTTGTTATAAAGATCAAATGAGATAATAATTGATATGTGGTATCAATTGAAATAATAAACTTAGCACATAAGCGATATATAAATGTTAGCTATGTTTTTCAGTTTGTACTTTTTTTAAAAAGTAATTAATCTTGTTTATTTATTACATTAAAATACCCAGCTAACCCCCTCCCTCCTTTTGCTCCCCTATAAGAGGAGGTATCATTTGAGATATTATTATTATTATTTAGAAAAGTAAAACTAAAAACGTAAATAAAATAGATACCAAATAACTTCCAAAGGGGAGGACATTAGCAATTGAGGCTGGACATTGAAAATTAAGACAAAGATTCTATACAGTATGACTTTGAAATGACTTTTAAAGGAAACTAAGGATTCTAAGAGAGGGAGGTAAAAAAAGACATTTTGACATTCTAAGGAAAAGCTTTGCAAAGGTGTGGAGATGAGAGATGAAATACGAGGTGTCCCCAAGGTGATTTTCTAAAAGGGAATCAATAGGATTTAAAGAGAAAAAAGAATGAGACTAATTAGGGAGAAAGTTCCCAAAGTGAAGAGACTAATTAGGAAGAAAGTTCCCAAATTAATTTATGAACATATAATTTAAGGAGCAGAAAAGATGTGACTCAGTTGAATGACTTTTTAAAAAACATTTATTAATATTCATTTTTAACCTGTTTACATACTTTATGCCCCTACATTCCCCTTCACCCCCCGCTTTCCCCCCACCCATGGCTGACACACATTTCCACTGGTTGTAACATGTGTCCTTCTTCAGGGCCTATTTCCATATTGTTGTTAGTTGCATTGGTGTGGTAGTTTCGAGTCCACATCCCCAATCATGTCCTCCTCAGCCCCTGCATTCAAGCAATTGTTTATCTTCTATGTTTCCTCTCCTGCAGATCTTCCTCTGAATGTAGGTAGCATTCTTTACCATAAATCCCTCAGAGCTGTCTTGTGTCATTGCATTGTTGCTGGTACAGAAGTCCATTACATTCGATTTTACCATAGTATATCAGTCTCTGTGTACAATGTTCTTCTGGCTCTGCTCCTTTCACTCTGCATCTGTTCCTGGAGGTCTTTCCAATTCACCTAGAACTCCTCCAGTTTATTATTCCTTTTAGCACAATAGTATTCCATCACCAGCATATACCACAGTTTGTTCAGCCATTCCCTAATTGAAGGACATACCCTCCCTTTCCAGTTTTTTTGCCACCACAAAAAGCACAGCTATAAATATTTTCGTACAAGTCTGTTTATCTATGATCTCTTTGGGGTACAAACCCAACAATGCTATGGCTGGATCAAAGGGCAGGCATTCTTTTATAGCCCTTTGAGCATAGTTCCAAATTGCCAGCCAGAATGGTTGAATCAGTCCACAACTCCACCAGCAATGCATTAATGTCCCAATTTTGCCACATCCCCTCCAGCATTCATTGCTCTCCCCTTCTTTCATTTTAGCCAATCTGCTAGGTGTGAGGTGATACCTCAGAGTTGTTTTGATTTGCATTTCTCTAATTATTAGAGATTTAGAACCCTTTCTCATGTGCTTATTGATACTTTTGATTTCCTTACCTGAGAATTGCCTATTCATGTCTCTTGCCCATTTTTCAATTGGGGAATGGCTTGATTTTTTATACAATTGCTTTAACTCCTTGTATATTTGAGTAATTAGACCCCTGTCAGAGTTTTTTGTTATAAAGATTTTTTTCCCAATTTGTTGTTTCCCTTCTGATTTTGACTACATTGTTTTTGTTTGTACAAAAGCTTTTTAGCTTAATATAATCAAAACCACTTAATTTACATTTTGTAATTTTCTCTAACTCTTGCTTGGTTTTAAAATCTTTCCTTTCCCAGAGATCTGACAGGTATACTATTTTGTGTTCACTTATCTTAATTTTACTTTCCCTCTTTATATTCAGGTCATTCACCCATTCTGAATTTATCTTGGTGTAGGGTGTGAGATGTTGCTCTAAACCTAATCTCTTCCATATTGTTTTCCAAATTTCCCAGCAGTTTTTGTCAAATAGTAGATTCCTGTCCCAAAAGTTGGGCTCTTTGGGTTTATCATACACTGTCTTGCTGATGTCATTAACCCCAAGTCTATTCCACTGATCCTCCCTTCTATCTCTTTCCTCCTCTCTGTCTCTTAGCCAATACCATATTGTTTTGATGACTGCTGCTTTATAGTATAGTTTAATATCTGGTACTGCTAGGCCCCCTTCCTTCACATTTTTTTCATTATTTCCCTTGATATTCTTGATCTTTTGTTATTCCAAATGAACTTTGTTATAGTTTTTCCTAATTCAGTAAAGAAGTTTTTTGGTAATTTGATAGGTATGGCACTGAAAAGGTAAATTAATTTGGGTAGAATGTTCATTTTTATTATGTTAGCTCGTCCTGCCCATGAACAATTAATGGTTTTCCAATTGTTGAGATCCAGTTTTATTTTTTTGGAAAGTGTTTTGTAGTTGTGTTCGTATAATTGCTGTGTTTATTTTGGTAGATAGATTCCCAAGTATTTTATATTGTCTAGGGTGATTTTAAATGGTGTTTCTCTTTCTACCTCTTGCTGCTCTAATGTGTTGGAAACATATAGAAATGTTGATGATTTATGTGCATTTATTTTGTATCCTGCAACTTTACTAAAGTTGTTGATTATTTCTACAAGCTTCTTAGTTGATTCTCTAGGATTTTTTAAGTATACTATCATATCATCTGCAAAGAGTGATACCTTAGTCTCCTCATTTCCTATTTTGATACCTTCAATTTCTTTTTCTTCTCTAATTGCTGTTGCTAGTGTTTCTAGTACAATGTTGAATAATAGAGGTGATAATGGGCATCCTTGTTTCACACCTGATCTTATTGGGAAGGCTTCTAATTTATCCCCATTGCATATAATGCTTGTTGATGGTTTTAGGTATATACTGTTTATTATTTTTAGGAAGGGTCCTTCTATTCCTATACTTTTCAGCATTTTCAATAGGAATGGATGCTGTATTTTGTCAAAGGCTTTTTCAGCATCTATTGAGATAATCATGTGATTTTTGTTGGTTAGACTGTGGATATGGTCAATTATGTGAATGGTTTTCCTAATGTTGAACCAACCTTGCATTCCTGGTATAAATCCCACCTGATCATGGTGGATGATCTTCTTAATTACTTGCTGGAGTCTCTTTGCTAATATTCTATTTAAGATTTTTGCATCTATGTTCATTAGGGAGATTGGTCTATAGTTTTCTTTTTCTGTTTTTGGTCTACCTGGCTTTGGAATCAGTACCATATTTGTGTCATAAAAGGAATTTGGTAGGACTCCTTCTTTGTTTATCATATCAAATAATTTGTATAGTATTGGGATTAGATGCTCTTTGAATGTCTGATAGAATTCACTTGTGAATCCATCAGATCCTGGTGATTTTTTCTTAGGGAGTTCTTTGATGGCTTGTTCAATTTCTTTTTCTGATATGGGATTATTTAGGTATTCTATTTCTTCTGCTGTTAATCTAGGCAGTTTATATTTTTGTAATTATTCATCCATATCTCCTAAATTGTTATATTTCTTGCCATTTAATTGGGCAAAATAGTTTTTAATGATTGCCTTAATTTCCCCTTCATTAGAGGTGAGGTCTCTCTTTTCATCTTTAATACTGTCAATTTAGTTTTCTTCTTTCCTTTTTCTTATTAGATTGACTAGTACTTTGTCTATTTTATCTGTTTTTTCAAAATACTAGCTTCTAGTCTTATTAATTCAATACTTCTTTTACTTTCGATTTTATTAATTTCTCCCTTAATTTTTAGTATTTCTAATTTAGCTTTCATCTGGGGGTTTTTTATTTGTTCGCTTTCTAATTTTTTGAGTTGCATGCCCAATTCATTAATCTCTGCCCTCCTTAATTTGTTAATATATTCATTCAAGGATATAAATTTCCCCCTGAGTACTGCCTTGGCTGCATCCCACAGAGTTTGGTAGGATGTCTCATCATTGTCATTCTCTTCAATGAAATTGTTGATTGTTTCTATGATTTCTTCTTTGACAAATTGGTTTTGGAGAATCATATTACTTAATTTCCAATTGGTTTTTGATTTGCCTGTCCAGGTGCCCTTACTAATTATTATTTTTATTGCAGTATGATCTGAGAAGGTTACATTTATTATTTCTGCTCTTTTGCATTTGTTTGCAATGATTCTATGCCCTATTACATAGTCAATCTTTGTGAATGTACCATGTGCAGCTGAAAAGAAGGTGTATTCCTTTTTCTCCCTATTTATTTTTCTCCACATATCAATTGAATCTAATTTTTCTAGGATTTCATTCACCTCTCTTACCTCTTTCTTATTTATTTTTCGGCTTGATTTATCTAGATCTGAAAGAGGAATATTTAGATCTCCCACTAGTATGGTTTTACTATCTATTTCCTTCTTGAGCTCTGCCAGTTTCTCCTTTATGAATTTGGATGCTATACCACTTGGTGCATATATATTGAGCAGTGTTATTTCCTCATTGTTTATACTGCCTTTAATCAGGATGTAATGACCTTCCCTGTTTTTTTTTTTTATCATATCTATTTTTACTTTGGCTTTGGCAGAGATCATAATAGCCAGTCCTGCCTTCTTTTTTTCATTTAATGCCCAAAAGATTTTGCTCAAGCCCTGAACCTTAAACTTGTGTGTGTCTACCTGCCTCATATGTGTTTCTTGTAGACAACATATGGTAGGATTTTGGTTTCTGATCCACTCTGCTATTTGCTTCCGTTTTATGAGCGAGTTCATCCCATTCACATTCAGAGTTACAATTATCAGTTGTGCATTCACTGACATTTTTGTATCCTCCCCTAGACCCACCCGTTCTTCTTACGCTATTTTCTTTTAAACCAGTGGTTTGCTTTGAGCTGGTATCCCTTATCCCGTCCCTTGATTGACTTCCCTTTCTGCCCCCTCCCTTGTTATTCTCCTCTTTTTTTTAAAAGCCTAATGAATTCCCTCCCCCTTCTTCTCCCCTCCCTTTTTTTGACCTCCCCACTCCTCTGCTTCCTTTGGTTTGTCCCTTCTGACTTTTTCAGTAGGGTTAGATAGAGTTTGTATCCAAATGGATAATAAAGCTACTCTTCCTTCTCCGGGTTGATTACACTGAGAGTAAGGTTTGATTATTCCCTCTTAATGCTCTCTTCCTCTCCTTCTTCTAATAGTATTTGTCCCCTCCCCTTCCCATGCCCTTTTTCCAGGTGTCCCCTACTATTCCCCCCCTCTTTCCCACCCTCCATGTCATCTTAGACCATTTAGTATCCTATCCTCTCCCTATGAATTATTCTTCTGGTTGCTATAATAGTGTATATTATAATAGTGAATAGAGTTCCCTACAGAGAATTATACATAGCATTTCTCCCTCTAGTAATACAGATAATTAGATATTATTTAAGCACTTAAAGAGTCAAATTTAAAAAATTATAAGTTTTCTTTCTTTGCCCTCTGTTTCTTATTTACCTTTTCATGTTTCTCTTGATTTTTGTGGTTGGGTATCAAACTTTCCATTTAGTCCTGGTCTCTTTTGTGCAAAAACTTGGAAATCTTCAATTTTGTTGAATGCACATACTTTCCCCTGGAAGTATATAGTCAGTTTCAATGGGTAGTTGATCTGTGGCTGAAGGCCCATCTCTCTTGCCTTTCTGAATATCGTGTTCCAAGTCTTGTGGTCTTTTAGCATGGAGGCTGCCAGATCCTGTGTGATCCTGATTGGTGCTCCTTGATATTTGAATTGTCTCTTTCTGGCTTCTTGTAAGATTTTTTTTTACTTGAAAGCTCTTGAATTTTGCTATTATATTCCTTGGTGTTGCCCTTTCTTGGTCTAGTGTAGAGGGTGATCTATGGATTCTTTCAATGTCTATATTGCCCTCTTGTTGTAGAACTTCAGGGCAATTTTGCTGAATAATTTCCTTAAGTATGGAATCCAAGTTTCTATTAATTTCTACCTTTTCTGGAAGACCAATGATTCTCAAACTGTCTTTTCTCAACCAGTTTTCTTCGTCTCACTTTCTCATTAAGATATTTCATGTTTCCTTCTATTTTATCAGTCTTTTGACTTTGTTTTATTTGTTCTTGTCTTGAGAGATCATTATGTTCTAATTGCTCAATTCTAGCCTTTAGGGACTGGTTTTCGGCTCTAATCTTTTGGTTTTTGGCTATGATATTTTTGTTTTCCTTTTCAATCTGGTCATTTCTGGTGTTCAATTTGCTTATCAGTTCATTTGATTTCTGAGCCTCACTTTCCAATTGCAAAATTCTGCCTTTTAAGCTGTTATTTTCTTGCCAGATCTCTTCCATCTTCTTCAACATCTCATTTTTGAACTCTTCAAAAGCTTGTGACCAGCTTTCATTTTTTTGGTAAGGTTTGGATATGATTACTTGTTTGTCCTCCTCTGTTGTCTGGATTTTCTCTGTGTAAAAGTTGTTGAGTGTTCCAGAGTTTTTCTTGATAATCTTTTTCTTCTTCTTGAGTTCTCAGCTTGCCATCATTATCCCCGCTCCTTTTCAGCTTTGTCTTCACACTCAGGGTCTGCCTGTGCTTTCTAAGCTCCCGGGGGCTCCGGTCTCCTTGTCCTCAGGTTCAGGCCTCCTGGTAGTCCTGGTCTGCCCCTCTGCCCGAGGCTCCTTCAGCAGTCTCAGGGGCTGCTTCCACAGCAGCGCTCCAGTCTGCTCTGGATCCTCACTGGAGGTCCAAGCCTGGGTTGGAGATCTTTATTCAAGCCTAGGACACTGTCTTCACCCATGCAGAAGCTAGGGAAAGTCCTTGGGCTGGAGATCTTTATTTGTGCCTGGGGCAATGCCTTCACCCATACAGACACTAGGGAAAGTCCCTGTGTTAGAGATCTTTGTCAGTACCCCCCACCCAGAGGCTCGGGGAAAGTCCCTGTGAGCTCCCCAGCCACTTGGGGTGCCTCCTCTTGCAGCACACAGGTACAAGCCCTAGGGCTACTAGTGATTTACTGGTTGCCCCAGTCCTGTTTTCACTCTTGTGTGTTGGCCTTGGTGTTGTGGGAGGTGTGTGGTGTGGGGGGTGGGGGAGGAGCTTCTTCCTCTCGCGTTTTAGTGAGAGCTGTTTCACCCCTTTATAGCGTGGAGATGCCCCCATTCTGCCTACCTTCAATGCTGCACCCTGTTGTGGGGTTCCTTTGTTCATCTGGGTTCGTTTTTATTTCCCCTTGAGGAGTCCTGTATGCTTTGGTTAGGAGAGAACAAGCAGCTGCTCCTTACTCTACCACCATCTTCTTGAATGACTTTTAATACCTAATTTTTTCTTTGAATTTATTTTTATTTTTTGGTTAATAAACATTTCTATTCGTACCAAATTAACAGTAACTTTTGGCTCTTACTTCCACTCCCTTCAATGCACAGAATAAATAGTCGTCTGCCTCTGTGAGTCACCCAAAGGTGAAGGAATCAGTGGAAGCAGGAATCCTCAGTGTAGAAAGCCTGTGGGGAAAAGAGGCATTTTAAAAGTGTGTTCCCAGAACTGGTCATACTCACATAGCGCCTGGCACAAAGTAGAAGCTTAATAAATGATTATTGATTAATCAATTGATTTATGTTGAGGGGGATGGCGGATTAGGGGAGACTCTGAGCATGTTTCCTCATCTGTAAAATTAAAATTAAAAATAGTTGCATTTTCTGCTTCTTGTTTTTTGAGGAGATCAACTTTATAGCCATAATGAGTTTGTGCATTGCACGAACTTAAATTTTTTTCATTTTTTCAACTTTATTTAATTAATTAATTTAGAATATTTTCCCATGATTACTTGATTCATATTCTTTCTCTCCCCTCTTGCCTTCCCCTTCCCTGAGCTGATGAGCAGCAATTCCACTGGGTTTTACATGTATCATTGTTCAAAAACTATTTCCATATTATTAATATTTGCAATAGAGTGATCTTTTAAAGTCAACATCCCCTATCATATCCCCATCAAACCATGTCATCAATCATATGTTTTTCTTCTGAAATGAAATTAAATTTTTATAAATTAAATTTTAATTTTACTCTCTGGGAAAATATGACCTTTAACAGTTTTAAAGCCTGCATTATATGCAAGTACTAAGTGATGAGGCTAAGTCCAAAAAAAAAGTAATTCTTAAACTCAACGTCTATACAGCTTCCTGAATTCAAATTTGGCCTCAGCCATTCCCTAGTTGTGTGACCCTGGACAAGTCACTTAACCTTCATCGCCTCTATTTTCTTATTTGTAAAATGAGCTAGAGAAGGAAATGACAAACTGCTCTAATAACTCTACCAAGAAAACCTCAAATAGGGTTATAGAGAGTTAGACACAAGTGAAATAATTGAATAGCATTCTTTACCCAACCCAACTGTACCTAAACCAAGTCTCTTCTCTTCAGTTTATAAGAACACTTCTTATAGAGGAGTTCTAGAAAATATGTCCTTCGGTTTGATTTTTGTTTTTAACTCTTACCTTCTGTCTTAGAATCAGTATTGTGTACTGGTTCCAAGGCAGAAGATCCATAAGGACTGGGAAATGGGAGTTAAGTGACTTTCCTAGGATCACTCAACTAGGAAGTACCTAAGGAAAGATTTGAACCCAAGGACCTCCCAACTTCAGGCCTGGCTCTCAAACCATTGAACCATCTAGCAGCCTCACCTCCATTTTCTTTTAATCCCTTCATAAAATAAAACTCTCTTACCTTTCCAGTCATCTTATACCTTACCCAACTCCCATATATTCTATGATCCAGGAACTCTGGCCTCCTTGCTGTTCCTTGCACAAGACAATCCATCTCCAGCCTCCATGCATTTTTCACTGGCTATCCCCTATGCTTGAATTATCTCCCTCCTTAGCTCCACTTCCTGTCCCTGGCATCCTTCAAGTCTCAGCTAAAAACTCACCTTCTTCAGGAAGCTTTTCTTTGCCCTTTTTAATGTTGATGTCTTCCCTCTAACTTTCCCCCCTTTATTTGTATCTCTAGTCCCTGTCTCTTAATAAATGCTTGGTGACTTGACTTGAATCTTCTTTTCATCTGATCTGATCAAAGTAGGAAAGAATATAAGCAAACTTGGGAGCAGAACTACACTTAACTTAATGGGGAAATGGGAAGAAAGGAGAGAGGAAAAAAGGGAAAATAGATGGACAGTAAATTCAAGAAGGAATGTCATCGAAAACAAAAGAGACAAGAAAGTGGACTGTGAAAAGAAGTTTAAAAGGGAAGATAGGGTAAGAACCTGTGACTGAGCTGTAGGTGAAGAACAGAGAAGAGGATAAGGACAGCAGAAACAGAATGATCACATAATTTTAAAAGTCTTGTTGCAAACAAAACCAATGCAGCTAAAATAAAGGGAAACAGATAACTAGAGGGAATATCTTTGCAACAATTTTTACTGACAACCATCTCAATTCCAAGATATGTAGGGAAATGATTAAAATGTTTAGACAAAGAGTCATTCAATGCTTGATAAAGGGTCAAAAGGCTTTGAAATAGTTCTTTAGGGAAGAAACACAAACTATCAACAGCTTTATGAGAAAAAACCCACTCCAAATCTAGAGAATATGAATAACTAGAGAAATCCATATTAAAACAATTCCAAGGTACCATCTTACACTCGTCAGATTGGCAAAGTTGACCAAAAATAGGAAAGTGAAAAATGTTGGAAGAACTGTGGAAATCAGGCACAGCTGATGGAGCTATGAATTAATCCAGTCATTCTGAGAAGAAAATTTAATTCTATCCCCAAAGTGACTAAACTGCATATCATTTGCACCTATGAAGTCACTGCTAGGTTTATAGTAATATGGAAGTCAAAGAAAGAAGAAAAGGACTTCTTTTGTATAGGTGGATATACCAAGGTAATGATAGTAGGTTTTTTTGTGGTACAAAGAACTAGAAACTAAGGGAGTGCTCATCAATTAGAAAATGACTTAAATTATGGTAAATGAACATAATAGAATATTATTGTGCTATAAGACTTGATGAAGAGGACAGTGTCAGGAAACCTGGGAAAACTTCCATGAATGGATAGATGCAGAATAAAGTGAGTAGAACCAGAAGAATAATGTACACAATAATAATAATTTAAAGACAAAACTTTGAAAGACTTAAAAAAATCTGGTCATCACAATGGCAAAACACAGTTCCAGAGGAACCATGATAAAATATGCTACCTCCTTTATGACTGAGAGGTGATAGACTCAGGATGCAGACTGACACTTTTTTTTTGTCTTTGACCAATGTAGAAATTAGTTTTGCATGTATGACTATGCATATTTATGATAAGGATTTTGTTTCGTTTTTTGTTTGTCTGCCTGTTTTCCAATGGAAAGGGGCAGGGGAGAGAAAATGGATTTTTTAATTTAAAAAATTAATAGTGTTTTTTTAAAGATGCAAATGTATCCCAAATGAGATAGAAAGAGAAGGATCCAAGCCACAAATTGGGGAAGGGGCAGATTTAGCAAGAGTAAAAAGCCAGTTCTTTGCCAAATACTGAAGCAAATGGGGAGAAAATGGGTAATGATGTAGAAGGATTTTTGAATGGTAAAATACAGGAGAAGAGGGAATTCACGTGTATGGCCTCTGTTTTCTAAATGAGAAGTAAGATCTTCTGAAAGGAGTCTAAGGAAAACCGAGACAGTCTGGAACACTCTCCCATCCTCTTGATTCTCAGCTCAAAGTGGTCCCACCCTAAGGAGTTATTTTGTGATGTTTAAAAGGAACAGATTTGGTGCAACCACACAAAAAAGAATCTTCAACAATCAGTCTGACCTTTAGTCATAACATTCTATTCCAAATAGTTGAGGGAGAAAATTGAGACTTTGGTATTAAGTGACTCAGAATCAAAAGGACCAGGAGACCATGGTTTTAGTGCCAAACAAGATATGGAGCAACTTATTTTAACTACTTGTTAGGGGACACATGGGCTACTCATGTACTCTGGAATTTCTGAGTGAGGTTTACAATATGATTTCTGCTGTTTGGCTGACAAAAGCAAGCTGAAATGTCTGTGTGCTTAAGATGTATGGTTGCATTTGTGCCACTGTTTATCTGTTTGTAAAACATGCCATATGCTGACTATATGGCATATGGTGTGCTATATGGGAGATTAAGCAGAGAAAGAGAGAAGGAAAGTAAACACTCAGGAAATGAAAAGGAGAGAGTAAGAGAGAACAGAGAAAGGGAAATGAAGCAGCTCAGTGAATTGAGAGCCAGACTTAGAGATGGGAGGTCCTGGGTTCAAATCTGATCTCAGATGTTGTCACTTAACCCCCAATTCCTAGTCCTTTCTACTCTTCTACTTTGGAACCAATCCACAGTATTGATTCTAAAATGGAAGGAAAGGATTTTTTTAAAGAAGACCAGAAAATAGAGAAAAAAATAAATCCCAAAGAGGAGGCAAAACATGAGATTTTTAGAGCAGAGAGAAACTTTAAGGATATTTTGTCTAGCCCCATTCTTTTTATAGATGAGGAAACTGAAGGCTCCTGGAGTTTAAATGACTTGCCAAGGTGTCACAATTGGTCAATGGTAGGAATTAAAGGTACCTCCAATTGCCAGTCCCCTGTTCTTTATACCATGATGCCTCCTTAAGAGAAATCACAGAAAGGTAGACTTCTTTGTCTAGATCGTCAGGATCTAATGTAGTAACTGGCATGGGATAGGCTGACATACATTGTAGGAAGGAGCTCTCAAATTAATGAGATCACGAATCCATTTGAGTACTTGAATATTTTGAATGTACATAACAGCATGCTTTATACTCCTGTACAATTTGTCTCCTTTCTTTGGATTTGGTTTAAGTCAGTCAATCAATAAACCTTTTTTTTAATAGTCAATGATGAAGGGTGTTGCCCTTCCTGTTTTATTTTCAATTTATTTCAATAAACCTTTTTTTTAATAGTCAATGATGAAGGGTGTTGCCCTTCCTGTTTTATTTTTTAAGTCCTTATCTTCTGTCTTAGAAGAGTGGTCAGGGATAGGCAAACAGGGTTAAGTGACTTGCCCTGTGTCTGAGGCCAAATTTGAACCCAGGTCTTGGGCTCAATCTCTAAACCTGACTCTCAATCCACTGAAACACCTAACTGCCCCTAGGTGCTGGGCTTTCTTGCATTCCTGATTGGTAATTTCTGACCAGTTTCTTTCTTTCCTCCATATGCTGCTCAGATATTTTACTTGAACCTTATTCTCCTTATTCCCAAAGCTTTGCTGTCTCTGGATGCCTCATCTCCTGACTCCAACACCCACCATCCAAAGTATCCCAGGAGAGGGCTAGGTTTAAATCCTGGGTCTGAAATTAGCTATATGACAAATCACTTAAAGTGTCTGTTCCTCCATTTCCTCATCTACAAAATGGAGACAATTATACCTGCAATAGTTATTGCACAGAGTTGGCATGAAAATAAAATGCAATATCTATTCTGAAGTTGGGGAATGGTGGTGCTAGAAGGTACTATTCCCTCTTTTATGAATTGAGGGATTCCAAATAGCCATTCCCTTATTCTCTCTGCCCTAGAAGAGTCAGTCTCCTTTTAAACCAGGCAGAGGGAAATAATGGGGAAAGAAGCGGTCAAGACCTGCCAGCTAGTCAAGAACTTCTGCCCTGCCAAACTGCTGACTCATTCATTGCCTAGAGAGAGATCCTGGAATGAGTCTCTCTACTCAGTGAAGTTATAAACACACACACACACACACACACACACACACACACACACACACACACACACAGCAATAATTCTCTTTCTACAGCTTTGAGCCCCCAGAAAAACTGCTCTGGTAAAATATACTGTCATTATATAATCAATTTCTTTCTCCTCCTGAGGGATCCCTGATGGCCCCTCTTTCTGCTGCCTTTGAGCAAGGACACATATAGATGGGCAAAGCAGTGGTTAATTACACTTGCCATAACTTGAAAGATAAGGTAAGCAGAAAGAGAAATGACTCTTAAGAAATGCAAGTAAGCTTTGGGAAATCGGTAAGTGATGTCTCGGGAAAGAATTGGGAAAGATAGAAGGTCTGCAATATGGTGTGAATGTTGAAGGACACAGAAGGGAATTCAGTAATACCTACATCCCAATATATCCTCTGCTCCATTCACTCACACAGCACTAATCCTAGATCTCAGCACTGAGGGTCTCATAACTAGGGCTCGCTCTGGCTTCCTCTCTTTTGCCTCAGTGACACATAGCACTCTCCCTTCCACACGCTGGCTCTGCCATCTTGCTTTCATCTCTACACACTCACCCTAGTGCACAATCTTCTCTTACTTAACTCCCACTACCCCTCTCTATTAGGATGAGACAGTCTAACTTGTCAGTCAAATTCCAGTCCTCCATTTTTTCCCCATCAGTCACAAAGATTCCCCAGCAATGCCAAAATAGCACTACATTTATAAAGTGCTATGTGAACCTTAAAACAATGTCTGAAGGTCAGTTGTTATGATTATTTTCCATGCTGAACAATTCCAATACATTTTAATGGAACAGCTTTTAAACTGTCATAGGATAATTTCCTCCTAACTGTGTTTGATCATTTCTTTACTACTAGAAACTTGAGTTTTCTATCCTCTAAAGCAGAAATATGAACTGTCCCTTTGATTTCTTGCTTCCCACACTTCAATCCTACTTCCCTAAGAACCTGAATCTCTAGGACCATGTTGGTGAATCCATGGCACGTATTCCAGAGGGGGCTGCTCTCCTCCCCATCTCCATTGTGCCCAAGGACATTTCTTACATGACCTGCCCCTCTGCCCAGCAGCCCAATGGTAGCACTTCTTCTCTCCTCTATCTGGGGTAAGGCAGGGGACTGACATGGACCATGAGGGTTGTAGTTTGGGCACTCAGTCTTTAAAAGGTTTTCCATCACTGCTCCAGGGAAATACCACAAGCACATATTGATAGGGATATGGCTAGATATAAGGCTAGGGATAGAGAAAAGGAAAGCAATAAGGATAGGGATAGAGATCAGGTTAGAGATGATAGAGTTATGAATAGGAACAGAGTGGGAAAAAGGGACAAAGATACAGTTTGAGATAGGCATAGGACTAGTGTCATAAAGAAATGTAGATATGTTGTGGGAAGGAAATAAAGGGATAGGATAATGTTGGAATAAAAGGGAGAAATTTATGAGGTAAGGGATGAATTGGGGAATTTAGGAAGGGCTGCTCAAACAGGTTAGTCACTGAGGTTAGAGACAGAGGATTGGTACTGGGAGGAAATAGGCTAGTTCTTTAGGCAGGGGCTATCTCTGAGATACAAGAAGAATTGAGTCAGCCAGAAGTAGTATGGGTTTGGCTCAAAGGTTTTTGTTGTTCATTTCTAAGGTCCCTTGAGGGAGAAGACAAGAGGCTCCTCCCCGCCAGTGAAACTGAATCTGCAGGAAGTCTCTGCTGGCTACTTCCTGCCCAAAATGGATGCCCAGGTTTGCCCTCAAGAAATAAAAGTAAAGTTATTCCTTCCCTCCTCAGCCTTTTCCCTATTATCAAGTATAATGATTCACCAGAGGCTTTTGTGTAGATATCAAAGGGGATTTATTGATGTCAGGGATAAGCAGAGGGAAAAAGGGTTTGAGGGTTTTGTAACTGCTGCTAGGAAGAAAACTGGTACTGGGGGAAGGGACACAGGAGAGGGTCAGATTGAGAGAGGCTGCTCTCTCAGTCAGGGAAGGTTTCACTGCCCTGAGGTAAAAGTATTTTATCAGATCACTAGATAAGGGGATAGCTTGATTTAGTTTGTCCTTCCTGCCTACAGAAGCTAAAACCTACAATGTCCAACCACCAAACCATCCTTCCTCCCAGGGCCCAATGGGGAAATTCAGGGAAAATAGCAGGATGTAATGGAGAGATCAAGGAGAGGTCTAGCAAGAATAGACGAGGTCCCAAAAAGCCCCAAAGGCAAAAGGTCTTTCATTGGAACTTCAGGGCTATTTATAGCCTATCTCTAATGGTTTTCCAGTGATCCCAGCCCCCAAGCTGGTTCAACATTCTAAACCTTTCTAACTGACAAACTGTTACAGTTGGTTTGCAAAAGCAAGGGCTTTTGCTGCCACCCTGCATTATACTAGGGATAAGTACTGGATCTGTTATCTCATTCTTATGGGCAGCTATATGTGAAGAAGTTTTATCAGTGAAGGTCTCTATGGTTTATAACTTTAGAGCACTGAGATGTTTTATTTCATTTTAATTTTAATTTGATCTTTATTTTTATTTCAATAACAAATTTACACATAAGTTTTCCAAAGTTACATGATTCATGTTATCTCCCTCCCCTCTTCCCTCCTGCCGCTTGGAATTGACAAGCAATTCCGTTGGATTACACATATATTGTCACTCAAAACCCATTTCCTTATTATTCATTTTTGTAAGAGAATAATCATATGAAAACAAAACCCCAAATCATATGCCCAAATAAACGTGATAAATCATATGTTCTATTTGCACTTCTACTCCAACAGTTCTTTCTCTAGATGTGGATAGCATTCCTTTTCAGAAGTGCCTCAGAATTATCAGATATCATTGCATTGCTATTAGTAACAAAGTCTATCATACTTGATCATTCCACAATGTTTCAGTTACTGTGTTTAATGTTCTCCTGGTTCTGCTTATTTCACTCCACATCAGTTCATGTAGGTCCTTCCAATTCTCTCTGAAATCATCCTGTTCATCATTCCTTAGAGTACAATAATATTCCATCACCATCACATACCACAATTTGTTCAGCCATTTTCCAATGAAGGGACATCTCCCACTGAGACATTTTATGATTAATTCAGAATCCGCAGGTCTCTGGGTTCTCAGATTCCGAAATTGGTGAAAATCCTGAAATAAGTTGACTGTTTTGTTCATGAATTATAGGAGAAAGTACCCTTGAATGAATGCTAAATAGGGGAAATTCAGGCTTCATAGTCATCCTGAAATAACAGAAGTAAATGGAAAACATAATAAATAGAAGATATGGTCAATGATAATATTGTTGGCATTTCTATAACACTCTAAGGTTTGCAAAGTATAATGGTAATATCATATTATTCACAAAACAACCCTGGTAGGCAAGAGTTATTCTCCCCACATTACAGATGGGGCAAACAGGTTCAAATTGACTTATCCAACATCACATAGTTAATAAGTGCTTGAGACTAGATTTGAACTGAGGTCTTTCTGACTCTCGGGCCAGTGCTCTATCCACTGTGCCATCTAGCTGTCTCAGCAAATTCTGATTATACACAAAATTAAAAACTCTCCGAAGCTTAACATCCCCTGAAGGTGATAGAAAGCTCCTAAGATGTTAACAACGGTGCCAAATGTATCAGACTACGAAAGTGACACCCAACCACACTACATTATTTTAGCTATTATTCAGGAAAGTCTATTAACAATCCATTCATTTTCTCTGCACCAAGGCAATCATTGAAATTCATCCTGCTGTGACTTGTTAGCATTAGTGACACTCTTACACGAGCTGACAAGTGTTTCACATGTAATCTGATACCAGAGACATGATCTAGTTGTTTTACTTAGAGAAGAGGCTCCACTTGTTTCCAGCCCACTCTCTTGTCTTAGAAATTCAATCTTTTCCCCCATAATCAACCCCTTTTACCTTCACCTCCCATTCATTTCTCCCCCATAAAATGGGACAACTGTGGAAGTGAGTGGGAGGAATATAAAGAGGTGGGGAAAATAATTAACTTCAGTTAACACAGAGATTAAAGTAGTAGAATATATACTGGATAGAACACTGGACTTAGAGATAGGAAAACCCAAGTTCAAATTCCACTTGTCACTTGCTGTGTGTCCATGGGGCAAGTCACTTAAATTCTCCAGTCTTCAGGGAATTCTCTAGGACTACAAATTACAAAGAGGCTTTGAACAGCCAGGAGGTGATTTAAATCCCCCAAAGAGAGGATTTAATACCCATCAACTTCAGGCTCTTGAGACTGCTTTAAAATAGAAGAAAAAATGTAATGAATGTCATAGTAACTATTTCAGAAAGCACATATGAAATTTGACTAGCATTAAGAAGGAACAAATATAATGCTGGATAGAGTTAGAGCAAGCATGAAAAGAAAAAGCAAGTATTTAAAGAATTTAATCTGTCTGGGTCTCAAGTCCGTGTAAATTGACTTATCAATGGCCCCACCACCTTCTGACTATGTGCAGAAAACCAGTGTAAAATAGGGGAGGGAAAAAGGTGGGGGAAAGGGGAAGAGAGAGAGAGAGAGAGAGAGAAGAAGAAGAAGAAGAAGAAGAAGAAGAAGAAGAAGAAGAAGAAGAAGAAG
>NC_058132.1:453684831-453695604 GCF_016433145.1 Gracilinanus agilis
AAGAAGAACAAGAACAAGAAGAACAAGAAGAACAAGACGAACGAGAAGAACAAGAAGAACAAGACGAACGAGAAGAAGGAGGAGGAGGAGGAGAGGAGAGGAGAGAAGAGGAGAGGAGAGGAAAGGAGAGGAGAAGGAGAGGAGAAGGAGAGGAGAAGGGGAGAGAGTTTAGTTAAAGTACAGACCCAGTTTGGTATCTCTTTTGATTGACAATTAAATGACAATGACAGCTGTTGCAAATCTAATCTCTCCAACCCATAATGCCACCCCTGCTTCTCTGCTCCACCCCCTTTCACTCAACAGAGTGAAAGTACTGTGTACTGTGAAGAGTACTGTGGTGAAGACAGTTGGAAAGGACTTATAAGAACTGACTGCTAAATTTTCAGTGAACATTTACACCTCAGAAATAGGCAGTTGCTACAAATCAGGGATTGTTTAATTGTTCTGTTGATTGGCTAGACTTAAGAAAGTGTTAATAAAGCAGATTAAATTTAAAAGTGTCATGGTGTAATTTTTTTTCTTTGAAAGTCTGGTTGTTAAACATTTAATAGCACATCCCTGAATGTACCTCTTCAGTGAAAAAAGGCTAGACTATTCATTATCCATGATCTCTCTTATGTACACATAATATCTTAAAAATTTCTACACATCTTCACCAGCCAACCCCTACTTTTATCCTTCTCCTTCTCCTCTATCACCTTCTATATCTTTCTAGAGTTTGCACCTTCCATTATTACTTGAGGGAAACTTTCCAAAACAGTTCCTATCTCAAGAAATTTCCTTTCTGGAAGGCTACATTTGGGGATCCCTTTTCTAGGAAATTAAAAACTACCTTCCTCATCACAAGAGGTTGAGGTTTGAGAATACTGTCAGGGAAGTCTGCTGAGGGGCTGAATGGGTAAGCGTGTGCTTACACCCTCTAAATAGCTACAAATCTTTTTCTTTTTGCACCTGTGAGATTGGTAGCAGTCAGGTTGACCCTCCATTTCCTGCTATTCACAAAAATAAGTATAAAGGAACTTTTAGAAATCACACACTCTACCCAAGAATAAATTCACTTGTTTTGACCACTGAAGTTGTTCTATTCCATTTTATTCAGTTTAGTTCTGTTCAAGCAGTGGATGAAACTTTAGATGTAGTCAGGAAGACCTCAGTTCAAATGCAACTTCAGATACCTACTAGCAGAGTAGGTCTGGACAAGTCACTTAACCTCCCTGCCTCAGTTTCCTCATCTTATTTTTTGTTCAGTCATTCAGTCAAGTCTAACTCTTCCTAACCTCAGGAACCCCACTGTCTGTGGGGTTTTCTTGGCAGAGATGTAGGATTATCTCCAGTGGATTAAGACAAAACAGATGTTAAGTGACTCACATAAAACACTTGCATTCGTGACCTGCATTTCTGCGCATAAGATATATCCATACAAATATCATGAGATCAGAGGTGGTAGAAGTTTGTAAGAGTGTTTGAGAGGAAGAAGAGTGGTTCTGAAAAAGGTATTCAACCCTCAGCACCGAGTATTAAGAACTTCCAAAGCCTTGGCCTATACTTAGATTCCCTGTCTTCTAAATCCCTAGCATTTCCTATTTTCTATGAAAAATAAATCCTGGGGTGGCTAGGTGACTCAATGGATAGAGAGCCAGGCCTGAAGAGGGGATGTCCTGGGTTCAAATATGATCTTAGACACTTCCTAGCTGTGTAAGCCTGAGCAAGTCCCTTGACTCCCATTGTCTAGCCCTTTACCACCCTTCTGCCTTGGAACCAAAACTTAATATTGATTCTAAGACAGAGGGTAAGGGTTAAAAAAAAATAAAGATGATTTCCTTTTAACCTTCAATTTTCCTCCTTCCTATGTTAACTACTGCCTGGTATACCCAGTCTTAGTTTCCAGCTACAGGTCCTTGCCTCCACTCCATCCCATTCAATAATGTAATTCATCTGTACTAAATACTGCTAAGTATTTAATGCTGCCATCATTTATCAAATTTCCACCATTCCTGCTATACCAAGAAGCCTTGCTACCACCTTGAGTTTCAGTTGAAGGGGGAAGACAGAGAGTGAGAAAACACATTTACTTTCCATTTTCCAACACTCTTGCTAACATATTCCTAACTGGATCTCCATGGACAGAGGCTCTGCTGATTACATGATTGTCAGCTTCATGTTTAGTCATTTCAGTCATGTCTGACTCTTCCTGAGCCCATTTGAAGATTTCTTGGCAGAGATCCTGAAGCAGTTTGTCATTTCCTTCTCCAGCTCATTTTATATATGAGGAAACTGAGGCAAAGGGAGTTAAATGATTTGCCCAGGGCAAGATGGCTAATGAGTGTCTGAGGCCAGATTTGAACTTGTAATAATTAAAAGAGCCAGCATCCAATGTTATGATAGAGGGGAGATAGAGAGTCTATGTGGTGAGTCTCTCTTCCATCTCTCCCCTCATGCTGAATATACCCTGAGAGACTTCGAGGGGGTGTCACTCCAAAACTGGGTGACCTGGATGGTCATGCTGCCCCACAGGAGTTGGGGGCAAAGCTTCCCTATAAGATGAGGTATGTGGTACCCCAATCCAATTCTGAATGAGGATGGGGTTCACACAAGCCTCCCCCGAGGTCAGTCAACTTCACAGCGGGTGGTCTGGCTCCAATATGGAGGCAGCCAAACCAAGCTGTGGTTCCCCTCTCCCTTGTTGTCTCTCAGGCACTCTGGAACATTATCTGACTAATTAATGGCTTTTATTATTCACAATTCAGGGGTTAGGGAAAGGGGTGAAGGGCAGAGGGATTTTGGGGTGCCCTCTTCTCTATTTCTATGGGATCCATCACTTGGGAGGGAACCTTTGTGGTTCCCACTCCCAAGTTTCTTCCCCTTCCCCTTCCCCTTCTGTTTCTATTCCTATTATTATTTCTATCCTTTCCTATAATTGTAAGTTTTGGCTGAAAGGGGGTCTTTCAGCAAGGTTGGGTTATGGGAGAAGGAGCCTAAGAAATTGCTTCCAAAATGGGGTCCAAAAACTTAGCTAACTCTATGGTTGAAGTCTTGATGGGAGAAATGCTATGGAATGTCTTTGATCAGGGAATCTGGGTTCAGTGTCCAAAGAAAGATCCTCAGGAAGCCCTCAGGACTGGATTCAAGCTGAGATGTCCTCCTCCTCTCTCCTCCCAATCCTCCATCACAAGCCCTTCTCCCTCCCTTCTCCTCCGGAGAATTCCCAGAATTCTCCCTGGTCTCAACTGTCACCAACTGTCATCAACTGCCTTTGGCTCCTTTTGTCCCATCCCCCTTGCACAAATCCCAACCTTACAAACTCAGGATGATGAGTCTTCCTGACTCAGGCCAATCACTCTATCTACTTCACCACCTAGCCAGCCCTTCAGCTTTATACCTTCCCTGGTAACTTCCCAGGCAAGCTGTAACTCCTGCTTGGGTACCCAATAGAGACTGAGAGATCGACAAAAAGCAAAAGACCCTCTGTCTATACAAAGCCTCTTCATCCTTCCAGGCTTGCTTCAAATTATACCTGACCACTCAGCCCCCTTTGATTTCTCTCCCCTCCAAATTCATCATTGTTGCCCATTCCACACCATTCAGCATTTGATTTGGGGCTGTCTTAAAACTTCTATTTTGTGTCCATATGCCACCTCTTCAACTCCCCATAGTACAGCAAGGAAGAGGCTTCAGGTGGTTATTCTAGAGCAGGTTGTGGGGTGAAGAGGGGGCAGAATTGTAGTGGGAGCAAATGGAAGGCAGACTTTAAAAGGAAACACCTGAGGCAGAGGCCAAGCTTAATAACTAAGTTTGCCAGATAGAGAGCTAAATGGAATTAATGGAGCCTGCTTAGACCAGGATCTGGCCCCTAGTAGGAGAAAGAAGTATTGATGGAGATCTCTAAAGTGACAGATTACTATCTCAATTCAGTCCCTGACCCTAAAGGAATCCTATCAATTATGATTTAGCCTTATCTGACCTAGATGTACAGATGGGTACATCTGTAAGAATCTTCGGTTCCTTCACTTTGTCTACCTCACAACAAAACCACAGGATCCCTGACACCTATGGGTTGTGCAGTGCTGGGGGTACCACTTAACCCCGGTGTCTGCCTTAGTTTCCACATCTTCAAATGAAGGTTCATAGGAGCATCCACCTCCCAATGAGACATGTGTGAAGCACTTTGCAAACTTTAAATCACTGTATATATGCTAGTTATCATTATTATTATTACTATTAACATTCAGAGATCACTATGTATCTAGAGAACACACAGTTTCCCAGAGCCACAAATGGGCAACACTTATGGCATTGAAGAGCACAGGGGTTTTTCTACCCTTCTGAAGTTCATTCACATTGTTTACATATTAATGAGTAAAAACAATAATAGTCAACATTTATTATAGCACTTATAGAGCATCATCTAGTACATTTACATAGTATTATCTAGTGTTTATTCATACAGTACTTATATAGTATTTTAGTATATTTATATAGCATTATAGAATACTTATAGAGTATTATATTGTATTTATATAGTACTTATATAGCATTTATATTGTACTTATATAATATTATTAGAGTACTTTAAAGTTTGCAAAGTGATTTCATATGATTCATGTGATTTCATTACACTTGATCTTCACAATTATCCTGTAAGGTAGCCATTATTATTATCCTCATTTTATAGATAAAGGAACTGAGGCACAGAAAAGTTCATTGTCTAGCCCTGAGTCACTCAACTAGTAAGTGTCTGAAGCAGGATTTAAATGCTGATCTTTCTGATTCAAGGTCCAGTAACCTGCCCAATGTTCCACCCAGCTCAATTATTCACTTACATTTGTCATAACAATTGAATTTACTTTTGTCCTCTTTTTCTTTGAAATCTCAAGCTTGATTAGCTAGCAGGGAACACTAGAGAGCAATGTCATCTAAAGAGGAGGCTGAGTAAAAACCAAGAGTATGATGAAAGAAGGGGTTTTGGAGAAGAAGGATGATAAGACAAAGTCTGAGATCTGGAAGTTAAGGATTTGGAAGTAGAAAAGCATCATGGTGTTATTGCTAAATCAGAATAATTACAATTGGATACATTCTGGATTACCTGGGCACTTTTGAGTTCTGAAGCCAAGCCTAGTATGGTAGGGTCTTAACCTCAAGCTTCAGAAGAGCTCTCACCACCATTACTGCTCCCTTGTAATGTATGTAAGAAACATGGATGTAGCCAAGAGGCATTGGGGATGGAGTCCTGGACCTAAAATCAGCAACATGTGCGTTTGAATCCTGCCTCAGCCATTTATTGTGGAGGCATCTGACAGCACAGTAGAGGAGTCAAAAGGACCAGAGTCTAAATCCAGCCTCACATATTTAATAACTTCCATTTGTCTCCATTTCCTTACTACAAAATGGGGCTAATAATAGTTTCTACTCTGCAGGGCTGTTGTTAGTATCAAATGAGAAGCACTTTGCCCGGTGCCTGGCACATAGTTGTTGTTTGTCCTTTGTTTTCAAAGAGGACCAATGACATTAGGGGGTGATTTCTTATTTGTGAACTGGAGGTAAGTGAGGCAGAGTTGCACAAAGTACTCAGGCTTAATCTCTCTTCCAGAGTCATCCAAGTCCAGTGGCAAAACAAAAGTCAAGAGGCCTGGTGATGGACCAGAATGTAGTGGATGACCTTGGATTCTTGGATATCTAACCAAGCTTTAAGTGCTCCATAGTACCTGCTTCAGTTGCCTACATGGCTGTTGGAAGAAATTGTTCTCATCTGTCCTTTCTCCTGGAGAAAGGCTTCACATATTTGGGGTAGACATCCTTCTAACTCATCAGTGTGTATAAATTCTGTGGGTCACTTTCAACTTGATTTAAGCCCTTCTGGCACATAGTAGATATTACAAAAATGGTTATCCCCTCCCCCACTAGAAATGTAGCCCTAAGCAAGACATTTAATATCTCTAAGCCTTAATTGCCTCATCTATAAAATGAAATAATTCAACTTGATAACCTCTAATGTCCCTCCCAGATCTAAATCTATGATTCTAGGACATCACTTGAGAGTGGACAAGACAGAACATAGAATGGTGGCATCAGTGTAAGGTCTTATCTCTAGGCTTCTAGAAGAAGCTCATTTGGACATTTATAGCTACCATGGCCCATAACAATTCAATGGCGAATTCCCCAACTCACCTCAATCAAGGTTGGCATGTTGATTGATAGAGTCACCATGAAGAGGTACATTGAAGTCAATTCAAGAGACACCACACACACACACACACACACACACACACACACACACACACGAGCTTTTTCTCTCCCTAATTAAAGATGTAGGCATTGATTCCTCATCTTTGGAAATTTTTAACAGAGCACCTTCATAAAGTTCAACAAAAAAACTGAAAAAAGTAGAAACGTTGGCAACCAACCACAATTAGGTATTTTAGCTTTTGATCTTTCTCTGACTGCATTGTTACTCCTAAGGGCATCACCAAGCAAAGATAAATAGCACCTAGCTCAGAAGGAAATTAGTTCATCATTCACTCCAACTATCCTAGTTCAAAGGGGAATCACTGCAAAACACTACACTCTTTATCAGCAATAACAGAGGAGAGAAAATTGTTTAAAAGACAAAATGAGTCACATCCATTGCCTTCAGCTCTACCCTACCCAGCTCATTTCATAGGATAATAGATTATTACTGTAAGGGACTTCAGAGTCCACCTTGTGTAAACTCTTCATTTTACAGATGAATAAACTGAGTCTCAGAAAAAAAACTAGGCTAGGGACTAATATCAAAGGTTTTTGAACCAAAGGTCTTATTGACCTGAAGACAAGCATTCCATCCACTATTACCCATATTACCTCAATTAAACAATATGAGAGCACATTCTCCATGTCTTTGCCACTATCCTTCATGAGATCCCTTTGATCTTTTACTTTTTTCTCTAAGGAGGATATTGCTACCCTGCCATCTGTTTACCTCATGGGGATATTTCAAGAACCTAAAAGATCTCTAAGGTCTTTGGAAACATAAAGAAGCAATAGCACCTAGATATTTATGAATATTGACATCCTTCCTAAAAGACAAAGGATGATGCCCAGGGCTATGCTGATATTCAGTAGACAAAGCTCCCACAATACCCAAGCTGTAGGATAGGATATCTGACATGGCTCCTATCTACCACTAAGGGCCATCTAATCTCCCCTCTCTTCCCTTTGGGTTACTCTTCCCTCACATTGATGCCACCATCACTCCCCTAGGTTCTGCCCATCCATTCTCACATGATTTCCTAGAATCATAGATTTTGATTTGGAAGGGACTTTAGTATAATTCCCTCATTTGACAGATTGAAGCAATTGAGGCTCAGATGTTGAATATCTTGCTCAGTATTACATATCTGGTGGGGAGGAGAAAAACCATGTATATTGTACCTACTATGTGCCAGGCATTATGCTAAATCCTTTCTTTTACAAATATTATTTGTATTCAAATTCAAATTGATTCAAAATAAAATTCAAATTTCATTTGATCCTCACAACAACCCTGAAGGGGAGATGCTATTATTATCTCCATTTTACAATTGAAGAACTAGATTCCAACATCATCACAAAGTTCATCCTCTTCCTCTACAAAGTAGGGAAGGATTATGCAATTAGGTATTTAAGAAAGGCCAGCTTAGTCTAGGGAGACTAATTGTTCTCATCACATCCTGAAGAGGGCAGCATGCATTACAGGGACTCCCCATGGTTGTACTGCATCTCCCTAAGCAGGGGTCCGCAATGTATGGCTCTCAAGCCTTATCTGGCTCTTTCGAGGGCGAGATATGGCTCTTTCTGCAGGAGCCATAAAGTCAATTTTTTTTCAGGCACTGTTACAGGAGCATGCACTGTGAGCACTGCACAGCTCTCACGAAATTACATTTTAAAAAATGTGGCGTTTATGGCTCTCATGGCCAAAAAGGTTGCTGACCCCCTGCCCCAGAGAGAAGATTCCATCAGTTGCCCAGCTTCCTCTCTTCTCACTCCCTATCTTATACCCCATTAACTATAACTCTATGATTTTGCTGGTACTAGAAATTAAGGTCAGCACCTATTCCATAATTTAGAGATTTAGAGATTGTCCAGAATGGTGATAAACTTTCTTGATCACTCACCCTATCAGTAAAAAAAAAAATTGTGAATGTTGCCAAAAATCTGAATATTTGCTTATTTATAAATTATGTGAATGTAACCTAAAGTAGGGGCAGCTGGGCTAGCTCAGTGGATTGAGAGCCAGGCCTAGAGACGAAAGGTCCTAGGTTCAAACCCGGGCTCAGACACTTCCCAGCTGGGTGACCCTGAGCGACTGTGTGACCCATTGCCTACGGGTTGTGGCCCTATGCTCCTAGAATGGAGTCCCAGGATAAAAAAAAATACATTACATTACTGTACTGATGAGCAGCTAAGTGGCACAGTGGTCAGAATACCAGGCCTGGGGTTAAGAAGACCTGAGTTCAAATTTGGCCTCAGATATTTACTAGATGTGTGACCCTGGGCAAGCCACTTACTCAGTTTGTCTCAGTCTCCTCATCTGTCAAATGAAATTGGTGAAGAAAAATGACAAACCACTCCAGTATCTTTGCCAAGGAAACCCCAAAAGGAGTCACAGAGAATTGGACACAACTGAAATGACTGAACAATTCTACACTAATAATTACATACATTCTAAAATATTATAAAAACAATCATTAGAAAAAGGTGATATAAGGAGGGCTTTGGAGCAGGCAACTACAATAGTTTAGTGCCCATATATGTCAGAAATGATACCTAACACACATCTCCTGCTACTGAGGATAACTATCCACTAAGTCATATACAAAGAAAGATATAAAACAAAGATAAGGTGAGGATGCAGTGGAAAGAGTGTTAGACCTGGAGTCAGGGAGACCAGAGTTCAAATCAAGGCTCAGATACTGTGACTCTGGACAAGTCATTTAACTCTGTTTTCCTCAGTTTCTTCCTCTGTAAAATGAACTGAAGAAGGAAATGGCAAACCATCCTAGGATCTTTGCCACGAAAACCCCAAATGGGGTCCTGAAGAGTCATATACAACTGTAGTTTACTGAGTATGGGAATGAGACTTAAAACAGGAAGATCAAGTAGGAGGCTATTACGATAATCCAGGGAAAGTTAGGTGACTCAATAGATTGAGAGCCAGGCTTGATGTCAGGAAGATTCCTCTTCTTTAATTCAAAGCCTGCCTCAGACACTTCTTAACTGTGTGTCCCTAGATAAGTCACTTTAACCCTATTCTCCTTGTCTTCGTCAGCTGGAAAATGAGCTGGATAAGGAAATGGCAAACCACTACAGCAACTCTATCGAGAATACCCTAAATGGGGTCACAAACTCAGACAACACCACAAACTCAGACAAAACTCAAGAAAAACAGTAATCTAGGCAAAACGTGATGAGGGTCTGAATGTGGGAAGTACCTATGAGAAGGGTTTAAATTCGAGAGATACTGTGTTTTCCACCCGATTTGCTCTATGGGATAAAGGTGAAGAGATAAGGATGATACTGAGGTTATGAACCTGGGAGACTAGAAAGATGAAGGTGTTCTCAATAGAATCCTTTTCTGCTTAAAGAGTTAAGGGAGGGGTCAGCTAGGTGGCACAGTGGTTAGAGGGACAGGCCTGGAGCCTGGACGTCCTGGGTTTAAATCTGGCTTTAGACACTTCCTAGTTGGTGACTCTGGATAAGTCACTTAATCATAATTGCCTAGTTCTTAATCCTCTTCTTAGAACCTATCTTTGTATCAGTTCTAAGGTCCTCATGCCTTACCCCAAAAGGGACTTCTTTCAGAATATGTTTTAATCTCAAAGGGATTAAACTGCAGGAGATTAAATTTACTACTTACATCTTCAGAAGTATAATATCCTTTTCCCCCAAATTTCTTAAATGAAATAAATGTAAGCACATCATATTGCCTGTGCTAAGAGCACAAAGTGCTACTTATACGATATTTGGGCACTTTCCTCACAGGCAGTGCTAGTTTCTGAGAAATCAAGTTATTTGATTTCTTTTATTTCGATGTCTTTAAGGATATAGCTCAATGCCTCGGGGATAAAGTTAACCTGTGGTTATCAAAATCAAAAAGACCAGGTCCCCATCAAGACCCAGGAATCTTGAAACTTGCTAGATTCAGAATGGAGGCTTTAATCTAAGGCACACTTAGATGGAGAAGTCACCTGTGGAGGCAATTTAAAATCTGAACAAGTTCTCCTATTGAGAGGTAACGAGCTGCCTCATTTGTAAAACTCAGTTCCATGCATTGTGGAAACTCGAAAATAGCAGTTTGGTCTGATTTTTTATGAACCAACCTAGCAGGCAGTTCCTTTGTCTCCCTATAGTGTCTTTACTCCATTCAAAAGAGACTCTTTTCACAAATAAATCCATTAGATATTATGGCTTCCTCACAACAACAGATTCCTTGTTAAAATGATGCCCTGCACACACCAGGACCTGCTTACTACTTTCAAGAGAATTTGGAAAGGAAAGGGAAGGGGAGGAAAGATATATAGACACAGAGAATGAGAGAGGGGGGTACATAAAGGAGGAAGGAAGAAGGGAAGAAGGGAGAGAGAAATAGAGGGAAGGAGGGAGAGAAAAGGAGAGAGAGAAGCAGATAATGGAGGAAGGAAGACAGAAAGAGAGGGAGGGAGAAAGCAGGAAAGAAACAAAGAAACAAAGAAACAAAGAAAGAAACAAAGAAAGAAAGAAAGAAAGAAAGAAAGAAAGAAAGAAAGAAAGAAAGAAAGA